>NC_062290.1:58627012-58949200 GCF_902655055.1 Lutra lutra
CAATGCACTACTGGGTATTCACCCCAAAGATACAAATATAGTGATCTGAAGAGGCACCTGCGCCCCAATATTTATAGCACAATAGCCAAATTATGGAAAGAGCCTAGATGTCCATAAACAGATTAATGGATAAAGAAAATGTGGTATGTATATACAATGAAATATGCAGCCATCAAAAAACCCTGAAATCTTGCCATCTGCAATGATGTGGATGGAACTAGAGGGTATTATGCTAAGCACAATAAGTCAATCAGAGAAAGAGAATTATCATATGATCTCATTGATATGAGGAATTTGAGAAACAAGACAGAGGAGCATAGGGGAAGGGAGGGGAAAATGAAACAGGGCGAAATCAGAGAGGGAGACAAACCATAATCTTAATGTCAGGAAACAAACTGAGGGTTGCTGGAGTAGAGGGGAGTGGGAGGGATGGGGTGGCTGAGTAATGGACATTGGGGAGGGTATTTACTATGGTGAATGCTGTGAATTGTGTAAGACTGATGAATCACAGACCTGTACCCCTGAAACAAACAATACATTATATGTTAATTTTAAAAAAGAATTCAAGAATGCAAGGAAGAAAGAGGAGCCTTTCTAAGATTGTCCCATTCATACTCCCGGCTTGATGACAGGCTCATCACTCTGACTAGGTTGTAACTGTCAATATAAATAAACTTGTAAGAAGAGAATGCCCTGACCAGCAAATGGGAGTATGTCAGGTCTCTTGGGATTATATTTTCCAGTATAAATTAGTATATTAGTATTATAATTTATGTCCCAGGTTCTTTATTTTTTTAAAAGATTTTAAGTAATCTCTACACCCAAATGGAGCTCTAACTCACACCCTGAGATCAAGAGTTGCATGCTCCAGTGACTGACCCAGCCAGGTGCCCAACATTCTTTTACATTTAATTACAGTTTGTCCGTCCTGAAGAAACCAGTTGGCTCACAGAACTTTGACAAGTTGGAGTCTTTCTATTTGTAAAGCTGAGAAATGCTGTACTCCTACTTCACCCTCCTGTCTGTTCTTCCTAGTTAGTAGTTTCCATCCTCCCAGCCAGCTGCACAGGCAAGGAGAGCGGTCCTAAACCTCAGGCTACTGCAATGACCACAATCTCCAGCATCCTCAGAGGCGAGTGAGAGCCACTGTTTCTCAATCTAAGCTGCCTTCCTCTTGTGTGCCTCAGTTTTCTCCTATTAGTAAAAAGTAGTAGTATCTATTAAAGCCTATTTAATGAATAAAGCATGAGAGGTAGTAAATGTTTTCTAGAAGTGAATCCAGATCACTTTAAAGTTTTGTTTTCAGCTTGGTAGGAAATAATAGGTAGTTATACAAAAATACTCAAAATATCTCAGAGTGTACCTCATACAGACAAACTGCTATATAAGTCTCATATAAAGAAGAGAGAGATTATTTTTGGCTGAAGTGAATTGGGAAAGCTTCATGTAGAAAATGGCATTTAATCTACTGCTTGAAGCAGAGAGAAAATTATAATGTGTGGAATTGGAAGAGAAAGTGATCCAAATGCAGGAGTCAGTATGCACATAGAGTTTGCTAGTGTTTTTGTGTAATGATATGTGGGGATAACAGAAGGATTTTTGAAATATTTATTTTACTCTGGGTACATTTTATTTTGTATATATTTTATCTCAGTGCAGTGAGGTTTAGACTTCATTTTGCCTTTGTGTGGAAACCGAGGTTGCAGATATCTCATTGCGGCTGTATTTTTCTGCATGATGTGGACATAAACTCTGGAGATAGGTCTCCTGAATCTGACCATATGTGTTTCTAGGTATAAACGTGTGTGGGTGCATTTCTCTGCAGATATTTTGGTCTTTGTGGGTGTATGCACATGCAGTCCTGAGATGATAGGAAGGAAAGACAGAGGAAGGATTAGAAGGGTGGCAGGGTAGAGGGGAAGAAAGTGAGCTATTGAGAGGAACCTGTATGAAGCCCAAATATGGACCTGTGAAACATTATTAGTGTTTTAAGTAGTTGATAATTCATTATCACACGGACCTCAGAAGCTCTTTTTAAATATAGCAGCAATGGCCACGGTTGCCAAACTGTGGAAAGAACCAAGATGCCCTTCAATGGACAAATGGATAAGGAAGATGTGGTCCATATACACTATGGAATATTATGCCTCCATCAGAAATGATGAATACCCAACTTTTGTAGCAACATAGAACGGGACTGGAAGAGATTATGTTGAGTGAAATAAGTCAAGCAGAGAGATTCAGTTATCATATGGTTTCACTTATTTGTGGAACATAACAAATAGCATGGAGGACATGGGGAGTTAGGAGAAGGGAGTTGGGGGAAATTGGAAGGGGAGGTGAACAATGAGAGACTATGGACTCTGAAAAACAATCTGAAGGGTTTGAAGAGGTGGGGGGGTGGGAGGTTGGGGGAACCAGGTGGTGGGTATTAGAGAGGGCACAGATTGCATGGAGCACTGGGTGTGGTACAAAAACAATGAATACTGTTATGTTGAAAATAAATTTAAAAAATAATAAAAAAAATAACATTTACTGGTAAAAGATTAGTGTTTCAAAATGCCAGTTTTTAATCCATCACATTCTGTCTCTTTTCATTGTCCTTCCTTTCATCCAATTTAACCCTCTTTTTGGAGTGTTTTTTTTTTTCTTTTAATTTCCTCTTCCTTCCTTCCTTTTTTTTTTTTGGTTGTCAAAAATAAAGTTTTATTTCTTCCTTTCATTTCTTATCCTTCCAGTTCTATTCCTTTCTCCATTGAAATGTTCTCTTTCTGTTTTCCCCTTTCTTTTTCTAATGTATGGAGCTAATACCATACCCCACCCATACCCCAGAATTGATTGTTTTTAAATTGGGAAAGGGGTAGGTCCCTCTTGTTGTAAAGATATTTTAGGCTCAGTCTTAGCCTTTTGTCTTTATTGTCACTGCCACAGTCAGTTCATTCATTGATTCAACAAATTTTAATTGGGTACTTTGGTGCATGTTAAAGGCCTTGTTCTGATTACTGGAGACACAGAAAAATTACCTAGCATGCCAACCAATTATATTAATTATCATCTTTATTGAAAGTAACTAACTTTTCTTTTTTCCAGACATAGGAAAAAATTAAAAGACAGAAATGCAAAAGTGATTTAGCTAGTTTTTTTAGCTAGTTTTTTTTTATAGAAACCTATTATATATCATTTTAAGAAAATTGATGTAGTAAATAATCATCCAGTGTATTTGCATATTTTTTCATATTTGTTAATATATTGCCATTCTAGGAAATCAGGAGAAATCAAAATTTTTTCTGAGCAGTATTTCTACATTTGTTTCTTTAGATATACTCCAGGGATTCAAAATTTTTTTTTATTAATTAACCTAATTATCTGTTTAATGATTGAAGTTTTAAAGAGTTAATAATCTGGGGGACCTAGGTGGCTCAGTGGGTTAAGCTTCTGCCTTTGGCCCAGGTCATGATCTCAGGTCCTGGAATTGAGCCCGGCATCAGGCTCTCTGCTCAGCAGGGAGTGTGCTTCCCCCTCTTTCTCTTCCTGCTTCTCTGTCTACTTGTGATCTCTCTCTCTCTGTCAAATAAATAAAATCTTTTTAAAAAGTAAAGACTTAAGAATCTGGAAATACAATTTTAGCTAATACATTATACCTTTATGACTTCTAGAATTATAAGAATACCATAAAATTAAACTCCTCTGAAAAGACATTCATTATTACCATTTTATTTAAATGAATATATACATATATGGTATGTATATCATTGGTATAGAAAATATATTTCAAGAAATGATGACTGGGGCATCTGGGTGGTTCAGTGGGTTAAGCCTCTGCCTTCGGCTCAGGTCATGATCTCGGGGTCCTGGGATTGAGGCCCACATTGGGTTCTCTGCTCAGCGGGGAGCCTGCTTCCCCCATCTCTCTCTGCCTGCTTCTCTGCCTGCTTGTGATCTCTCTCTCTCTTTGTCAAATAAATAAATAAAATCTTAAAAAAAAAAGAAATGATGGCTGAAAATTGCCCAAATTTAATGAAAGTTATAAATTCACACATCCAAAAACTCAGTGAAGCCTAAACAGGATAAAATAAAAGAAACCCATTCCTAGACCCATCATAATCAAGCTTCTTAAAACCAAAGAAATCTAGAAAACAACCAGAGAAAAACAATATGTTACAGGTAGGATGACTGAATTTCTCATGAAAAACCATATATGCCAGAAGGCAGTGTAACAACATGTTTAAAGTTGCTTTTAAAAAAAAGCACACTATCAATCCACAATGTTATAGCTAGCTAAAATGTCCTTTAAAATAAAGATGAACTAGAAACATTCTCACATGAAAGAAAACTAAGAGAATTTGCTGCCAGCAGACCTGCTCTAAAAGAAATGCTAAAAGAAGTTCTTTGGACATGATCCCAGAAGGAAACTGAAATTCAGGTATTAAAGAAGAGCAACAGAAAGAGTAAATATCAGGGTAAATAGACTGTTTTTCTACTCCTATCAAAATACATAATAATGTTGAAAGCAATAATTACAACATTGTGTTTATAAGGCTTCTGTGTTTCACTTGAAGTGATAAAATATTAAATCTAAATAGATTGTGAGTGCTAGGTATGTATTTTATAATTACTGGAGCAACCACTAAAAAAATAATACAAAGCTATATACCCAAAAAGCCAATAGATAGATTAAAGAGATAAGATAGAATACTAATAAGTAGCAAAAATTGCAAAAGAGGCCAGGCATAGGAAAAAAGGAGCAGAAAACAGAGAAGACAGACAGAAAAATACTATAGTAGTACACCTAAACACGACCATTTCAATTATCATAGTAAATGTGAGTGGTCTATA
The DNA here is from genome assembly GCF_902655055.1 of Lutra lutra. Classification (NCBI taxonomy): domain Eukaryota; kingdom Metazoa; phylum Chordata; class Mammalia; order Carnivora; family Mustelidae; genus Lutra; species Lutra lutra. The sequence goes on from NC_062290.1 coordinate 58,631,849, forward strand.
CATATAAATTAAAATATAGAAATTCTTAAGATTTTTTAAAATTTTATTTTATTTTTTCAGTGTTCCAAGATTCATTGTTTATGCACCACATCCAGTGCTCCTTGCAATAAGTGCCCTTCTTAATACCCAATACCAGGCTCACCCAACTCCCTACCCCCATCCCCTCCAAAATCCTCAGTTTGTTTCTCAGAGTCCACAGTCTCTCGTGCTTTGTCTCCCCCTCTGATTCCCCCCAACTCACTTCTCCTCTCCTCCCAATGTTCTCCGTGTTATTCCTTATGCTCCACAAGTAAGTGAAACCATATGATAATTGACTCTCTCTGTTTGACTTATTTCAATCAGCATAATCTCCTCCAGTCCCATCCATGCTGATACAGAAATTGGGTATTCACCCTTTCTGATGGAGGCATAATACTCTGTTGTATATATGGACCATATCTTCTTTATCCATTTGTCTGTTGGAGGGCTTCTTGGCTCTTTCCACAGTTTGTGACTGTGGCCATTGCTATGAGCATTGGGGTACTATGGCCCTTCTTTTCATTACATCTGTATCTTTGGGATAAATATCCAGTGCAATTGTAGGGTCATAGGGTAGCTCTATTTTTAATTTCTTAAGGAATCTCCACACTGTTTTCCAAAGTGGCTGCACCAACTTGCATTCCCACCAACAGTGTAAGCGGGTTCCCCTTTCTCCACATCCTCTCCAACTTTTGTTGTTTGTTGTCTTGTTAATTGTGGCCATTCTAACTGGTGTAAGGTGGTATCTCAATGTGGTTTTTATTTGAATCTCCCTGATGGCTAAAGATGATAAATAGTTTTTCATGTGTCTGTTAGCCATTTGTATGTCTTCTTTGGAGAAGTGTCTGTTTATGTCTTCTGCCCATTTTTTTTCAAAGATTTTATTTATTTATTTGACAGATAGAGATCACAAGCAGGCAGAGAAGCTGGCAGAGAGGGAGGGGGAAGCAGGCTCTCCATTGAGCAGAGAGCCCGATGTGGGGCTCGATCCCAGGACCCTGAGATCATGACCTGAGCTGAAGGCAGAGGCCTAACCCACTGAGCCACCCAGGCACCCCCTTCTGCCCATTTTTTGACATGATTATCTGTCTTTTGAGTGTTGAGTTTGAGGAGTTCTTTATAGATCTTGGATATCACAGTCCTTTGTCTGTAGTGTCATTTGTGAATATCTCATCTGTACATCTTTTTAAAAATTTATCTTATTTAAATTCAGTTTAACATATAGTGTTTCATTAGTCTCAGATGTAGAGTTCAGTTATTCATCAGTTGCATATCACACCCAGTGCTCATTATATTCATGTGCCATCCTTAATGCCCATCACCAAGATACCCCATCCACCCACCCACCTCCCCACGAACAACGCTCAGTTTGTTTCCTATAGTTAAGAGTCTCTTATGGTTTGTCTTCCTCTCTGATTTCACTTTACTTTCTTTTTCCCTCCTTTTCCCTATGATCCTCTGTTTTGTTTCTTAAATTCCACATATGACTGAAGCCATATGGTAATTGTCTGTACATCTTCTTTGGTTAAGTGTCTATACAAGTCTTTTGCCCATTAAAAAAACTATAGATTATTTCAAAGTACTAAATTTGGTGTCAAGAGTTTGCATTGATTTTTTTTTTCACTTAAAATTAAAGACTACCATTTTAGAGCAGTTTAGGTCCACAGCAAAATTCAGAGGGAGGTACAGAGAGTTCCCATATATTCCTACCCCCACACATGCATGACCTCTTCCATTATCAACATCCCCCACCAGAGTGGTAAATTTGTTACAGTTGATGAACCTGCATTGACACATCATAATCATCCAAAGTCCACAGTTACACTAGGGTTCACTCCAGTGCTTCAGCCTATGGGTTTGGATAAATGTATAATGACATGTATCCATCATTATAGTATCATACAGTATATTTTCATTGCCCTAAAAGTCCTCTGTACTCTACCTACTCATCCTTCCCCAGACTCCCAACTTCTGGTAACCACTGATTCTTGTACTATTACCATAGTTCAGCCTTTTTCAGAATGTAAAATAGTTGGAATCAAACATATGTAGCCTTTTCGGATTGGCTTCTTTCATTTACTAATATGCATTAAAGTTTCCTCATATCTTTTTATGGCTTGGTAGTTTGTTTCTTTTTGTTTGTTTTGAATAATATTCCATTGTCTGGATGTACCAGTTTATTTTTTAAAATATTTTACCTATTTATTTGACAAAGACACAGTGAAAGAGGGAATTCAAGCAAGGGGAGTAGGAGAGGGAGAAGCAGGATTCCCACCGAGCAGGGAACCCAATGAGGGGCTCGAACCCAGGACCCTGGGATCATGACCAGAGCTGAAGGCAGACACTTAATGACTGAGCCACCCAGGTGCCCCTGGATGTACCAGTTCATTTATCTATTGACCTATTGAGGGACATCTGGGTTGCTTCCAAATTTTGGCAATTATGAATAAAGCTGTAGGTTTTTGTGTGGAATAAGTTTTCAGCTCCTTTGAATGAATATGAAAGAGCACGAAGCTGGACCATATAGTAAGAGTATGTTCCATTTTGTAAGAAACCACCAATCTGTCTTCCAAAGTAGCTGTATCATTTCATATTCCTGCTAGCAATGTATGAGGGTTCCTGTTGCCTCACTCCTCACCAGGTGTTGTCAGTGTTCCAGATTTTAGTGTTTCTAATAGCTGTATAGTGGTATCTCATTGTTTTAATTTGCATTTACTGATGACATATGATATGGAGCATCTTTTCATATGCTTATTTGCCATCTGTATGTCTTCTTTGGTGAGGTGGTAAGGTCTCTATTAAGGTCTTTAGCCCCCCCCCCCTTTTTTTTTTCAGTTTTCAGAGGTAGAATTTAGTGATTCATCAGTTGCATATAATACCCAGTGCTCATTACATCAAGTGCCCTCCTTCATGCCCATCACCCAGTTATCCCTAACCCTGTTTCCTAGAGTTCAGTGTCTCTTATGGTTTGCCTCCTTCTCAATTTTCATCTTAATTTTTATTTCCCTTCTCCTATGTTCATCTGTTCTTTTTCTTAAATTCCACATGAATGTAATAATATGGTATTTGTCTTTCTCTGACTTATTTTGCTTAGCATAATACCCTCTAGTTCCATCCATGTTGTTGCAAATGGCAAGATTTCATTGTTTTTGAAAGGGCTGAGTAATATTCCATTGTATATCTATACCACATCTTCTTTATCCATTCATCTGTAGATAAACATCTGGGCTTTTTCCACATTTTGGCTATTGTGGACATTGCTGCTATAAACATTTTTTCATCAGGCCCTTTGTTTTAATACTGTTGAGTTTTAAGAGTTCTTTATATATTCTGGATACAAGTCTTTTGTCACATATCTGATTTGCAAATATTATCTCCTAGTCTGTGGCTTGTCTTTTCATTCTTTTGACAGTATCTTTCAAAGAGCAGAAGTTTAGAATTTTGATGAAGTCCAGTTTATCAATGTGTTCTTTTATGGTTCTTGCTTGGATGGTGTATCCAAAAACTCCTTGCTTAGCTTAAAGTCACAAAGATCTTTCATGTTTCTTCTAAGAGTTTTATAGTTTTATATTTTGCATTTAGGTCTGTGATCAAGTTTGACTTAATTTGGAATGTGTGCAGTATAGGTCAAGATTCAGTTGGGTTTTTTATGGTGGTGGGGTGCAAATGTATGCCCAATTATTCTGGCACTATTTGTTGAAAGACTATCTTTTTTCTATGTTTTGTCTTTTCACTTAGGTCAAAAATCATTTGACCATTTATGTGTTGGGTCTAATTCTGTACTCTCTATTTTAGGTATTGACATTTTTTCCCTTAAAGGGCCAAACAGCAAATATTTAAGGCTACTAGTAAAATATTCAGGCCATGTGGTCCCTGTAGCAATTAGCAACTACTCAACTTGACTATTTTAGCATGAAATCAGCCATATGTACAATATGTAAAATGGGCATGACTGTGTTTCATAAAACTTTATTTTCAAAAATAAGCAGTGGGTCAGATTTGGACCACAAGCTGCAGTTTACCAACTGCTCTACTCTATTTAATTGATTTTTTTCTCTCTTCTCCCTGGTACCACACTGTCCTGGTTACTGTAGCTTTATAGTAGGTCTTAAAATCAAGTAATGTGAGTCCTCCACTTTATTTTTCTTTTCCTCAGTTGTTTTGGGTATTCTACTTTCTTTGCCTTTCCATATAAATCTACCCAAAAAATCCTCCTGGGAATAACTAATCAATTTAGGTAAAATTGAAATGTTAACAATATTAACTTTTCCAGTCTTTGAACTTAATATGTTGCTTTATTTAGGTATTCTCTGATTTCCTTCATTAACATTTTGTAATAACCAAATATTTGGGGATTTTCCAGATATATTTCTAATCCTTAAACTATCATTTCTAGTTTAATTCTGTTATGGTGAGATAATATACTTTGTACAATATCAATTTTTTAAAAATGTAAATATTGTTTTATGACCCATAATATGTTCTGTCTTAATGAGTTACTTCATGTGCACTTGGAATGAATGGGCATTTTGCTTTTGTTGAGTGAAGTGCTCTATAAATGCCAATGTGAGACCATAAAAATCCTAGAAGAGAGCACAGGCAGTAACCTCTTTGACATCGACCATAGCAACTTCTTCCTGATACGTCTTCTGAGGCAAGGGAAACAAAAGGAAAAATAAACTATTGGGACTTCATCAAAATAAAAAGCTTCTGCATGGTGGAGGAAATAATCAACAAAACTAAAATGCAACCCATGGAATGGGAGAAGATATTTGCAAGAGATATATCCAACAAAGGGTTAATATGCAGAATATATAAAGAACTTATAAAATGCAATAATGCATGAATAATCCAATTAAAAAATGGTCAGAAGACACGAATAGACATTTTTCCAAGGAAGACATACACATGGCCAACAGACACGTGAAAAGATGCTCATCATTACGGAAATACAAATCAAAACCACAATGAGAAATCACCTTACACCTGACACAATGGCTAAAATCAACAAACAAGAAACAACAAATGTTGGCAAGGATGTGGAGAAAGAGGAACCCTCTTGCACTGTTGGTAGGAATTAACTGTGCAGCCACTCTGGAAAACAGTATAGAGGTTCCTCAAAAAGTTAAAAATAGAACTAACCTATGATCCAGCAGTTGCACTACTATTTACCCAAAGAGTACAAAAATACTAATTCAAAGGATACATGCACCCTGATGTTTATAGCAGGATTATCTACAATAGCCAAATTATGGAAATAACCCAAGTGCCCATGGATTCATGAATGGATAAAGAAGATGTGGTATATATACATTTACATAAAATGGAATATTATTCAGCCATTAAAAAGAATGAAATCTTCCCATTTACAATGACATGGATGGAGCTAGGAGTATTTTGCTAAGCAAAATAAGTCAGTCAGAGAAAGACAAATACCATATGATTTCACTCATGTGTGGAATTTAAGAAACGAAACAAATGGGCAAAGGAGGAAAAGTGGGGAGGCAAACCAAGAAACAGACTTTTAACTACAGAGGACAAACTGATGTTTACCAGTGGGAAGGGGGCAGGAGGATGGGTTAAATATGTGATGGGGATTAACGAGTGCACTTGTGATGAGTACTGAGTGTCATATGGAAGTATTTAATCATTATATTGTACACCTGAAACCAATATTACACTGTATGTTAGCTAACTGGAATTTAAATAAAACTTATAAAAATAAATATCAATATAGTGAGCTTGGTTAATAGTATTATTTAGGTTTTCTTTATCCTTGCTAATTTTCTATCTACCTATTAAAGAGAAAAAAGTGTTTGATGTCTCCAGCTAAACATGTGCATTTGTTTCTGTTTTCAGTTCTGCCAGGTTTTGCTTCATGTATTCTGGATCTCTGTCCTTAGGTGCATATACATTAAAAAATGTTCCATCTACTTTGGTAGTTGGCCCATTCATTGCTATATAATTTTCTTCTTTATTGCTGGTAATTTTCCTTGTTCTGAAGACTACTTTTCTGATATTAAAGAGCTAATCTAGCTTTTTTCTGATTAATGTTTGTATAGTATATGTTTTCAACTCATGTGTGTGTGTGTGTATATAATTGTATATATGTATAATTATATTTAAAATAGGTTTCTTGAAAGCACTGTATAGTTATACAGCTTGGTCTTTTTAAAATAAAATCTAAGAATTTCTTTTTCGTTTCCTTTGCCTTTGGAGACATGTCTTGAAAGAAGTTGCTGTGGCCAATGTCAAAGAGGTTACTTCCTATGTTCTTCTCTAGGATTTTGATAGATTCCTGCTTCATGTTGAGGTCTTTTATCCATTTTGAGTTTATCTCTGTGTATTGTGTAAGAGAATGGTCAAGTTTCATTCTTCTATATATAGCTGTCCAATTTTCCCAGCACCATTTATTGTTTTTTCCACTGTGTGTTTTTTCCTGCTTTGTTGAAGATTATTTGACCATAGAGTTACGGGTCCATATCTGAGCTCTCTACTGTGTTCCACTGGTCTATGTGTCTAGTTTTTGTGCCAGTACCATGCTGTTTTGGTGATCACAACTTTGTAGTAAAGCTTGAAATCAGGCAATGTGATGCCTCCAATTTTGTTTTTCTTTTTCAACAATTTCTTAGCAATTCAGGATCTTTTCTGGTTCCATACAAATTTTAGGATTGTTTGTTCCAGCACTTTGAAAAATGCCGGTGGAATTTTGATCGGGATGACATTGAAAGTATAGATTGCTCTGGGCAGTACAGACATTTTTAAAATATATATATTTTTTAATTTATTTGACAGAGAAAGAGAGATCACAAGCAGAGAGGCAGGCAGAGAAAGAGGGGAGGAAGCAGGCTCCCTCCTGAGCAGAGAGCCTGAAGTGGGGCTCTATCCCAGGACCCTGGGATCATGACCTGAGCCAAAGGCAGAGGCTTAACCCACTGAGCCACCCAGGTGCCCCCAGTATAGACATTTTAACAATGTTTATTCTTCTGATCCATAAGCATGGAATGCTTTTCTACCTTTTTGTGTCTTCTTCAATTTCTTTCATGAGTGTTCTGTAGTTCCTCAAGTACGGAAATTAAAAATAGAGCTACCCTATGACCCTGTAATTGTACTACTGGATATTTACCCCAAAGATACAGATGTAGTGAAAAGAAGGGCCATATGTACCCCAATGCTCATAGCAGCAATGGCCACAGTCGCCAAACTGTGGAAAGAGCCAAGAAGCCCTTCAACAGACAAATGGATAAAGAAGATATGGTCCGTATATACAACAGAGTATTATGCCTCCATCAGAAAGGATGAATACCCAACTTTTGTATCAACATGGATGGGACTGGAGGAGATTATGCTGATTGAAATAAGTCAAACAGAGAGAGTCAATTATCATATGGTTTCACTTACTTGTGGAGCATAAGGAATAACACGGAGAACATTGGGAGGAGAGGAGAAGTGAGTTGGGGGAAATTGGAGGGGGAGACGAAGCACAAGAGACTCTGGACTCTGAGAAATAAACTGAGGATTTTGGAGGGGAGGAGGGTCAGTGGTTGGGTGAGCCTGGAGGTGGGTATTAAGGAGGGCACTTATTGCAAGGAGCACTGGATGTGGTGCATAAACAATGAATCTTGGAACATTGAAAAAATAAAATAAAATTTTAAAAAATTATGCTCAATATTATTACTTATTAAGGAAATACAAATTAAAACCATAATGAGATACTAATATAAGTCTAGTAGAGTGCCTAAGAAACAAACCAAAACAACAATGAAAACTGAGAATACCAAGTGAGGATATGGAACAACTGGAACTCTTATACATTGCTGGTAGAGATGCCAAATGGTACAGCTACTTTGTAAAACATTTTTCCAGTTTCTTACAAATGTAAAATATTTACCATACCACCTAGTAACTCCAGTCTTACTTATTACTAAATTGAGGTGAAAACCTTTGTTCACACAAAAACCTGTATGTGAATTTTTCTCATTTTTCCTCTCATCTTCAGCCTTGATCCTACTTCCAGATGGTTCAACTGCTTTTGACTTGTTAGCCTGACTCTCAGTTTTGCTTACAAACTGTCTTTATAACTTTCCCTCTAATCATCCTGCTGCTTGCTTCAGGAGGTACTTCATGAATTTACACCTTCTTAGCATCAGCCCCTGGAAACTAACACTGGCAAATGATCTATCCAGGACTATCAGTTCAATTATAAGCATATCCTGCAAGCCCACTGGTGTTTTATCTGTAAGAATTTTATTAGAGCCTCATAGTTCACTGGACTCTAGCTTCCCTTCTCTATGTCACTTTTTGGGCCCTAAATATTTATTAGATCCCTACAGTTATTCAAGACTCCAGAGAATGGAGTCCTGCATTGGAACTTAATGACCAACTAGGTTCCCTTATTAAAAATATCAAATAAAATAAATAGTGGAGTCTGAAATAAAATCTGAACTCAAGTTTAGCTTCTAAATTGTATATTATTGCTTTTCTATTTCTAATCTACTTACTATCCTCAGGCACCATTAAAACTTTTGAAATTAGTCCAACTTCATCCACTCACTGCATTTTTTTTATTAACATATAATGTATTATTTGTTTCCGAGGTACAGGTCTGTGAATCATCAGTCTTACACAATTCACAGGACTCACCATAGCACATGCCCTCCCCAGTGTCCATCACCCAGCCACCGCATCCCTCCCACTCCCCTCCACTCCAGCAACCCTCAGTTTGTTTCCTGACATTAAGATTATGGTTTGTCTCCCTCTCTGATTTCGCCCTGTTTCATTTTCCCCTCCCTTCCCCTATGCTCCTCTGTCTTGTTTCTCAAATTCTCATATCAGTGAGATCATATGATAATTGTCTTTCTCTGGTTGACTTATTTTGCTTAGCACAATAACCTCTATTTTTAAGTCTGTACCTTGAGTATACCATTCTTTCAGACAGCTTTTGAACACCGTCTCCAAGAAACTAGCAATAAGTGGACTTGACAACTGTTTGTTCTGTAAGTTAGCACCAGAGCAGCCTCTGTGGGAATCTTGCTGCATAGGTGGCAAAAACATTTTAACCTAAAAAATGCCCTAAGGAAGGGTATCTATCTATCTATCTATCTATCTATCTATCTATCTATCTATCTATCTATTTTAAAGATTTTATTTATTTATTTGACAGAGAGAGACCACAAGTAGGCAGAGAGGCAGGCAGAGAGAGAGAGGGAAGCAAGCTTCCCACTGAGCAGAGAGCCTGATGCAGTGCTCAATCCCAGGACCCTGAGATCATGACCTGAGCTGAAGACAGAGGTTTAACCCCCTGAGCCACCTAGGTGCCCCTAAGGAAGGGTATTTATAAATGAACTTGGCTCTGCAGCCAGTGAGGTATCTTTTTTTTTTTAAAGATTTATTTATTTGTCAGAGAGAGAGAGAGGGTACAAACAAGCAGGGGGAGCAGCAGGTGGAGGGAGAAGCAGACTCCCCCCCTGAGCAAGGAGCCCCATGCAGGACTCGATCCCAGGACCCTAGGCTTATGACCGGGGCCCAAGGTAAGTACTTAACTGACTGAGCCACCCAGTGAAGTGTCTCGCCCTTACTGGGTGGCATAGAACAATTGGTTGTATGATTTTGTATGTGCTTGAGTGAAAGTGGTTACAATACAGGTAGGTGGATGGGCATGGAACCAACTTATCCATGACAATCTTAGCTAGTAATTCATCCTTCAGAGAGAAGGAAATGAGGAAATGTTTGCTGCTACCAATTTGGAACTTAGAGTATATTGGGGAGGGAAACATTTTTTTTTAATTTTTTATTTCTTAAAAAATATCTTTTCATTGTTCCAGAAATCATTGTTTATGCACCACACCAGTGCTCTGTGCAATACGTGTCCTCCATAATACCCACCACCAGGCTCACCCAACTCCCAGCCCCCTCTGCTCCAAAACCCTCAGGTAGTTTCTCAGAGTCCACAGTCTCTCATGGTTTGTCTCCCCCTCCAATTTCCCCTAACTCCCTTCTCCTCTCCAGCTCTCCATGTCTTCCGTGTTATTCCTTATGCTCCAAAAATAAGTGAAAACATAAGATGGTTAACTTCAATTTTATATGGATAGACAGCATGAAAGCATGCATATCTTTCCGTAGTCTCTTGCAATCACAGTACACATGCATGTAGAGTCCATTCCCTTGATCCCTTAGAAGCAGATTATCCACAAGATCAGTTCTTTGTATTAACCAAAAGGAAGTGTGGAGGCTGTCTGGAGAAGGGGCCTCACCAAAGAAGGGAAGAAGTGGATCTCCCATAAGTAAGTACTTTAATTCTGGGGGCACATGTTGAAGGCTTGGCTACTGTGAGTGTGGAGCGGTCTATGGTTCTTCTTCTTCTTTTTTTTTAATCTACAGTTTTGTTTTGTTTTTTTACCTTTAATCATTTTTTAAAATTTATTTTCAGCATAACAGTATTCATTGTTTTTGTACCACACCCAGTGCTCCATGCAGTCCGTGCCCTCTCTAACACCCACCACCTGGTTCCCCCAACCTCCCACCCCCCCCCACCTCTTCAAACACTTCAGATTGTTTTTCAGAGTCCATAGTCATACTAAATAAACCTAATTGTTGAAATAATAAATTTGGGGGTTTTCCTACTTAGGAGTTATAGGGATTTGAGAGAATTCCAAAACATTATTAGCCCAAGTCCCTCTTTTGAGCAAGGTTCAGCCTCTATAAGAACCAAAAGATTGTGTGGTAGATGCAGGGAAATATCTTGCTCCACACACAGTTCAAGCTCTTATGATCTGAAGGTTCTGTCTTCTGGCCTTTAATCTTCCATGTTTTCATCAGTACCACATAGCTCCAGCTCTTAAAATAAATTTATTTGATGATGACTTTCATCACCCTACACTTGTGCTCTGAATTTTTAAGTGTTAGCAATGAATACAGAGTTGAGACCAAATGAATCCTCTCATTTTTCAGTATCCCTATAAAATGAGTACAAATCATCTCAATAAGACATAGTCTCCTCATAACAGCTAACCAAATTTTAAGACAGTAAAAGGATTAGGGCAAATTTTGTAGACATGTAGGTTATAGGCAGAACTTACCTGGCATAGTTCCCAAATGCACAAATTTCAGTTACCACAGTCAGTTAAATAACACCAGTTCCCAAACAACATAGTTGAGATTTCAGTTACCACGGTATATTAACTGCGAATAATTGCATGAAGTACAAACTTCATACTAACCTTTTAGTCCACAAATCCCTATGTAAATAACAGATAAGTATGGGTCAGTGGCCAATACATCACTTCTTTCAAAGTCTGTCAGTGATTGATCACCTGTGATTAATCAGTTTACAGAGAGATAACAAAGAAAGTACAGTTGTGTTGCCTCCTTATCTCATGGTGATAAACCACACACACTTTACTAAAAATAGATGTTTGACAGAGGGAATTAGTCAACAAAGAGGAGAGTACAGCAAAGAAACAAAAAGTAATAATATTAGGGGTGAAATCTGAATCAAATGTAAAGTAAATGGAGTTAGAAAAGAAACCAATGACCATGGGTGACACGGCCATCATTCAAGAGACCTTAGATATGTGGCAAGAGGAATGTAGTGAAGGTGAACTTAACATAAATAGGGAAAGAATGATCATGTCCCAGAAAAAGTGATGCCAGCAAAATACCCCACATTAATGTAACGGTCAGAGATCCTTTGTAACACTGAAAGTGCAAAGGATAAAATGTTGGAAGCTGATCCAGATTTAGGAGTATGATAATCTGCAAAAGCACAGAAAAGATACTCACTCCATACCCTAAGTTACATTATAAGAAGGCAAGCATGATTCAAATCATTCTTGATAAATTTTTTTGGCTTGGAAGTATATTATTAAATCTTAGGAAGACAGTTCAGAAAGCATTATCACACAGTTACACTATGCAACCTTGTTAAAAGGATTAGGTTTTCTTCTCTTTTTTCTTTTTTTTTTTTTATAAACATATAATGTATTATTAGCCCCAGGTATACAGCTCTGTGAATCGCCAGGTTTACACACGTCACAGCACTCACCATAGCACATACCATCCCCAATGTCCATAACCCCACCACCCTCTCCCTACACCCTTCCCCACGGCAACCCTCAGTTTGTTTTGTGACATTAAGAGTCTCTTTTGGTTTGTCTCCCTCCTGATCCCATCTTGTTTCATTTATTCTTTTCCTACGCCCTTAACCGCCCCCCCCACCCACCGTTGCATCTCCACTTCCTCATAACAGGGAGATCATATGATAGTTATCTTTTTCCGATTGACTTATTTCACTCAGCATAATACCCTCTAGTTCATTCCACATCATCGCAAATGGCAAGATTTCATTTCTTTTGATGGCTGCATAGTATTCCATTGTATAAATATACATACCACATCTTCTTTATCCATTCATCTGTTGATGGACATCTAGGTTCTTTCCACAGTTTGACTATTGTGGACATTGCTGCTATAAACATGCAGGTGCACGTGCCCCTTTGGATCACTATGTTTGTTATCTTCAGGGTAAATACCCAGTAGTATAATTGCTGGGTTGTAACGTAGCTCTATTTTCAACTTTTTGAGGAACCTCCATGCTGTTTTCCAGAGTGGTTGCACCAGCTTGCATTCCCACCAACAGTGTAGGAGGGTTCCCCTTTCTCTGCATCCTCGCCAGCATCTGTCATTTCCTGACTTGTTAATTTTAGCCATTCTGACTGGTGTGAGGTGATATCTCATTGTGGTTTTGATTTGTATTTCCCTGATGCCGAGTGATGTGGAGCACTTTTTCATGTGTCTATTGGCCATCTGGATGTCTTCTTTGCAGAAATGTCTGTTCATGTCCTCTGCCCATTTCTTGATTGGATTATTTGTTCTTTGGGTGTTGAGTTTGCTAAGTTCTTTATAGATTTTGGACACTAGCCCTTTATCTGATATGTCGTTTGCAAATATCTTCTCCCATTCTGTCAGTTGTCTTTTGGTTTTGTTAACTGTTTCCTTTGCTGTGCAAAAGCTTTTGATCTTGATAAAATCCCAATAGTTCATTTTTGCCCTTGCTTCCCTTGCCTTTGGCATTGTTCCTAGGAAGAAGTTGCTGCGGCTGAGGTCAAAGAGGTTGCTGACTGTGTTCTCCTCAAGGATTTTGATGGATTCCTTTCTCACATTGAGGTCCTTCATAAGTTTTGAGTCTATTTTCGTGTGTGGTGTAAGGAAATGGTCCAATTTAATTTCTTTGCATGTGGCTGTCCAATTTTCCCAACACCATTTGTTGAAGAGGCTGTCTTTTTTCCATTGGACATTCTTTCCTGCTTTGTCAAAGATTAGTTGACCATAGAGTTGAGGGTCTATTTCTGGGCTCTCTATTCTGTTCCACTGATCTATGTGTCTGTTTTTGTGCCAGTACCATACTGTCTTGATGATGACAGCTTTGCAATAGAGTTTGAAGTCCGGAATTGTGATGCCACCAACTTTGGCTTTTTTTTTTTCCCAATATTCCTTTGGCTATTTGAGGACTTTTCTGGTTCCATATAAATTTTAGGATTATTTATTTCATTTCTTTGAAAAAAAATGGATGGGATTTTGATAGGGATTGCATTAAATGTGTAGATTGTTTTAGGTAGCATAGATATTTTCACAATATTTGTTCTTCCAACCCATGAGCATGGAATATTTTCCCATTTCTTTGTGTCTTCCTCAATTTCTTTCATGAGTACTTTATAGTTTTCTGAGTATAGATTCTTTGCCTCTTTGGTTAGGTTTATTCCTAGGTATCTTATGGTTTTGGGTGCAACTGTAAATGGGATTGACTCCTTAATTTCTCTTTCTTCTGTCTTGTTGTTGGTGTAAAGAAATGCAACTGATTTCTGTGCATTGATTTTATAAAAGGATAGGTTTTCAAAGAGAAATACATACTTTCCATGTACATGAACAATAATATACTAAAAATAAAAGCCCTATTTTCCTATATAAATTATTCTGTATCTTTGAAAAATTTAAAATATCACTGAATAGTTCGAAAACTTGCAAGGTTGGGCTCCTGGTTGGTGGAGCATCTGATTCTCGATTTCGGCTCAGGTCATTGTCTTGGGGTTGTGAGATCAAGCTCCACATCAGGCTCCACACTCAGCAGGCAGTGTGCTTGAGATTCTTTCCCTCTCTTTCTCCCTTTATACCACCCCCTGTTCTCATGCTCATGCTAGTGCTCTATTTCTCTCAAATAAATAAATATTTAAAAAATAAGCTTTAAAAAAGCTTACAAGCTTTTGAATACTAGAATATGGATGAACAAAAATCTTGGAGGATTTTTTATTTACAAAGTTACTGAAGTGTTCACACCTATAAAATTCTTCAGTGTTGAAAAAAAAAGATATAAAACATATCCTCTAAAATGTCTCCTGTAAGTAGGAAAGACCAATCTGAAAGCTTTAAGATACCGGTTCTGAGTTTAGAGACAGACAGGGAAAATCCTTACCAGTAGTACCTTGTTAAGTTTCCTTATAAAAAATAAAAATAAAACACTTGAAATCTCAGTATTTCTTTATTAACGGCAATAAGAGGATTTTTAATATTTTGAAAGAACAATTTTAAAGGTCGCTAAACAATTGTAATTTTCCCCATTGATTATTTAAGATCACTTTACATGGTTTCAGCTTACACAGTCCTTTTTATGGCCCCAGGCTACTATGCAAAGTAAGAACTGTCTGTGCTGGAAACTGAATTACCGTAAGAATAATTTATATTGATTAGACTAGTAGTTTTCATATTGTGCTCTGAAAAATCCTGGGTTCTAGCAAAGTGTTCTGGGACTTTCAAACATTTCTTAAGTGTTGGTTTTAATTTCACTTTTAGTATATGTGCTGCCGAAGCGAGCACTTAATTTCACTTTTAAAATGTAGTTTAACTATCTTTCTTAACAGACTATTTTTTGGAAGTTTTGGATATACAGAAAAATTGAAGTGACAGTGTTAAAAGTTCCTTCCCTTCCTCACCTCCCTCACACATTTTCCCTTGTCCCTTACTATTATTATTATTATATTAGAGTGGCACACTTGTTACAATTAATGAACCAACAGTAATACATTATTAATTAAGGTCCACATTTTAGTCAAATTTCGATAATTTCTAACTAATGCTCCTTTCCTATTTCTGGATGCTATCCAGGATACCACATCACATTTAGTTGTCATGTCTCCTTTAGGCTCCTCTTGACTGCGGCAGTTCCTCAGACTTCCCTTGTTTTTGATTGCCTTGACAGGTTTGCTTTTTTTAAAGATTTTATTTATTTGTCAGAGAGAGAGAGCACAAGCAGGGGGAGCAGCAGGTAGAGGAAGAATCCAGCTCTCTGCTGAGCAGGGAGCCTGATGTGGGGCTTAATCCCAGGACCCTGGGACCCTGAGCTGAAAGCAAATGCTTAACCAACTGAGCCACCTGGCGTCCTAAATGGCCTTGACAGTTTTGAGGAGTGTTGGTCAGGTACACTGTAAGACATAACATCTACTGGAATTTTTCTGTTGTTGTTCTCATGAATATACTGGGGTTATGGGGTTTGGAGAGAAAGATGACACAGGTCATCTTCCATTTTTATCGCATATTAGCTATTTCTTTAATGAATATATAATAACAGACTCTTGGTGGTGCCATAGCCCCTGCACTCTAGCCAGGCTCTGCTGGCTGCTGGGGGAGCAAGATCAAGAGGTGTCAGTGCCCCAGGAGAAAACTGACACATTTAGAAGTATAGGTTCCAGGGAGGAGTCCAAGATGGTGAAGGAAATGGAGACTTAATTTCATCTGGTTCCAGGAATTCAGCTAGATAGCAATCAAATCATTCTGAACACCTGTGAACTCAACTGGAGATCTAAGAAAAGAATAGCTGCAACTCTACTAATAGAAAAGTGACTACTTTCTGCAAGAATTACAAGATGAAAAAATTCACCTCAAAAAAGAGAACAAGAGGCAGTACTGACTGCCAGATACCTAATCAGTAAGGACATAAGTAAATTGTTGGAACTGGAGTTCAGAATAATGATTAGCTGGGACTGAAAAAGCATAGAAGACACTAGATTCCCTTTCTGGAGAAATAAAAGAACTAAAATCTAACCAAGTCAAAATCAAAAAGGCTATTAATGAAATGCAATAAAAAATGGACACTCTAACTGCTAGGATAAATGAGGCAGAAGAAAGAATTAGTGATATAGAAGAGCAAATGATGGAGAATCAAGAAGCTGAGAAAATGAGAGATAAACAACTACTGGATCAGGAGGGGAGAAATTGAGAGATAAATGATACCATAAAGCAAAACATATTAGAATAATTGGGATCCCAGAAGAAGAGGAAAGAGAGAGGGGGCAAAAGGTATACTGGAGCAAATTATGACAGAGAACTTCCCTAATCTGGGGAAGGAAACAGGCATCAAAATCCAGGAGGCATAGAGAACCCCCCTCAAAATCAATAAAATAGGTCAATAACCCAACATATAATAGTGAAATTTACAAATCTCAGAGACAAAGAGAAAATCCTGAAATCAGCTCAGGACAAGAGGTCAGTAACCTACAAGGGCAGAATACTAGATTGGCAGCAGAGCTATCCACAGAGACCTGGCAGGCCAAAAAGGACTGGCATGATATACTCAAGGTGTTGTGTGTGTGTGTGTGTGTGTGTGTGTTTAAAGATTTTATTTATTTAATTGACAGACAGAGATCACAAGTAGGCAGAGAGGCAGGCAGAGAGAGAGGAGGAAGCAGGCTCCCCACTGAGCAGAGATCCCCCATGTGGAGCTCAATCCCAGGATCACGACCTGAGCTGAAGGCAGAGGCTTTAACCCACTGAGCCACTCAGGTGCCCTTATTCAGGGTGTTAATAAGAAAAGTATGCAGCCAAGAATACTTCATCCAGCCACAATGTCATTCAAAATAGAAGGAGTGAGGGGCGCCTGGGTGGATCAGTGGGTTAAGCCGCTGCCTTCGGCTCAGGTCATGATCTCAGAGTCCTGGGATCGAGCCCCGCATCGGGCTCTCTGCTCAGCGGGGAGCCTGCTTCCTCCTCTCTCTCTGCCTGCCTCTCTGCCTGCTTGTGATCTCTCTGTCAAATAAATAAATAAAATCTTTAAAAAAAAAATAGAAGGAGTGATAAAAAGCTTCCGGGACAAACAGAAACTAAAAGAATTTGTGATCATGAAATCAGCCCTGCAAGAAATATTAAAAGGGATCCTTCAAGCAAAGAGAGAGCCCAAGAGTAACAAAGACCAGAAAGGAACAGAGACAATATACAGTAACAGTCACTTTACAGGTAATAAAACAGCACTAAATTCATATCTTTCAATAGTTACTCTGAATGTAAATTGTAAATTGTAAATGTAAGTGGGCTAAATGCCCCAATCAAAAGACACAGGGTATCAGATTGGATAAAAAAGCAAGACCATCAATATGCTGTCTGCAAGACACTCATTTTAGACCCCAAAACACATCCAGATTTAAAGTGAGGGGGTAGAAAACCATTTATCATGCTAATGGACATCAAAAGAAAGCTGAGGTGGCAATCCTTATATAAGACAAACTGGATTTTAAACCAAAGACTGCAATAAGAGATGA
Source organism: Lutra lutra (assembly GCF_902655055.1). Taxonomy (NCBI): domain Eukaryota; kingdom Metazoa; phylum Chordata; class Mammalia; order Carnivora; family Mustelidae; genus Lutra; species Lutra lutra. The sequence goes on from NC_062290.1 coordinate 58,649,449, forward strand.
TGAAGGACACTGTATCATAATTAAAAGTTCTATCCAACAAGAAGATCTAACAATTATAAGTATTTATGCCCCTAACGTGGGAGCAGCCAATTATATAAGGCAATTAATAACAAAATTAAAGAAACACATTGATAGTGATACAATAATAATAGGGAACATTAACACCCACCCCTCACTGTGAAGGACAGATCATGTAAGCAGAAGATCAACAAGGAAATAAGGGCTTTGAATGACACACCGGGCCAGATGGACTTAACAGATGTATTCAGAACATTCCATCCTAAAGCAACAGAATACACACTTTCTCAAGTTCACGTGGAACAGTCTATAAATCACATACTGGGTCACAAATCAGGTCTCAACCTGTACCAAAAGACTGGGATCATTCCCTGAATATTTTCAGACCACAATGCTTTGAAACTGGAACTCAACCACAAGAGGAAATTTGGAAAGAACTCAAATACATGGAGATTAAAGAGTATGCTACTAAAGAATGAATGGGTCAACCAGGGAATTAAAGAAGAATTTTAAAAATTCATGGAAACAAAATGAAAACAAAACTGTTCAAAATATTTGGGATGCAGCAAAGGCGGTTGTAAGAGGAAAGTATATAGCAATACAAGCCTTTCTCAAGAAACAAGAAAGGTCTCAAATATACATCCTAACCTTACACCTAAAAGAGCTGAAGAAAGAACAGCAAATAAAGCCTAAACCAAGGAGGAGAAGAGAAATAAAGATTAGAGCAGAAACTAATGAACAGAAACCAAAATAACATATCAACGAAACTAGGAGCTGGTTCTTTGAAAGAATTAATAAGACTGATAGACCCCTGCCCAGACTTATCAAAAAGAAAAGAGAAAGGATCCAGATAAATAAAATCATGAATGAAAGAGAAGAGATCACAACTGACATTGAAGAAATACAATTATAAGAATATATTATAAAAACACGTAAGAACATATATGCCAACAAATTAGGCAATCTGGAAGATATAAATGCATTCCTAGAGACATATAAACTACCAAAACTGAAACAGAAACCTGAACAGACCCAAAACCAGCAAGGAAATTGAAGCAGTAATAAAAAATCTCCCAAAAAACAAGAACCCAGGTCCTGATGGCTTCCCAGGGGAATTCTACCAAACATTTAAAGAAGAATTGAGATATGTCTCCAAAGGCAAAGGAAACAAAAGCGAAAATGAACTTTTGGGACTTCATCAAAATCAAAAGATTCTGCACAGCAAAGGAAACAGTCAACAAAACAAAGAGGCAACCCATGGAATGGGAGAAGATATTTGCAAATGACAGTACAGACAAAAGGTTGGTATCCAGGATCTATAAAGAACTCCTCAAACTCAACACACACAAAACAGACAATCATATCAAAAAATGGGCAGAAGATATGAACAGACACTTCTCCAATGAAGACATACAAATGGCTATGAGACACATGAAAAAATGTTCATCATCACTAGCCATCAGGGAGATTCAAATTAAAACCACATTGAGATACCACCTTACACCACTTAGAATGACCAAAATTAGCAAGACAGGAAACAACATGTGTTGGAGGGGATGTGGAGAAAGGGGAACCCTCTTACACTGTTGGTGGGAATGCAAGTTGCTGCAGCCTCTTTGGAGAACAGTGTGGAGATTCCTCAAGAAATTAAAAATAGAGGGGCGCCTGGGTGGCTCAGTGGGTTAAGCCGCTGCCTTCGGCTCAGGTCATGATCTCGGAGTCCTGGGATCGAGCCCCGCATCGGGCTCTCTGCTCAGCGGGGAGCCTGCTTCCTCCTCTCTCTCTGCCTGCCTCTCTGCCTGCTTGTGATCTCTCTGTCAAATAAATAAATAAAATCTTAAAAAAAAAAGAAATTAAAAATAGAGCTACCCTATGACCCTGCAATTGCATTACTGGGTATTTACCCCAAAGATACAGATGGAGTGAAAAGAAGGGCCATCTGTACCCCAACGTTTATAGCAGCAATGGCCACGGTCGCCAAACTGTGGAAAGAACCAAGATGCCCTTCAACGGACAAATGGATAAGGAAGATGTGGTCCATATACGCTATGGAGTATTATGCCTCCATTAGAAAGGATGAATACCCAACTTTTGTAGCAACATGGACGGGACTGGAAGAGATTATGCTGAGTGAAATAAGTCAAGCAAAGAAGAATTAATATCTATTCTTCTGAAGCTGTTTCATTTTTGATTATTATGTTTAGTTAGACACTGTATAGTACATAATTAGTTTTTCATGTCGTGTTCAATGATTCATTAGTTGCATACAATACCCAGTGCTCATCACAACACATGCTTGAAAAACAAATAGAAAACTTCCAAACTCTTTCCATAAGGTCATCGTTACCTTGATCCCAAAACCAGACAAAGACCCCACCAAAAAGGAGAATTACAGACCAATATCCCTAATGAACACGGATGCAAAAATTCTCACCAAAATACCAGTCAGTAGGATCCAACAGCACATTAGAAGGATTACTCACCATGACAAAGTGGGATTTAGTCCTGGGCTGCAAGGGTGGTTCAACATCTGCAAATCAATATATCACATTAATCAAAGAAAGGACAAGAACCATAATATCCTCTCAATAGATGCAGAAAAAGCATCTGACAAAGTACAGCATCCTTTCTTTTTTTTTTTATAATCAGATTTAGTTTATTGGCCCAATCTGAGCATTCTTTTTACACATTCAGTTATTTCTTTGTATTAACACTTACTGTCATAACAGATTTTTTTTAGAAATATAGAATAACTTTATTGCTTCAGTAAGAAAAGCATTTTTTTGAACTTTAAAATTTTAAAAAAAATTTTTTTTATAAACATATAATATATTTTTATCCCCAGGGGTACAGGTCTGTGAATTGCCAGGTTTACACACTTCACAGCACTCACCATAGCACATACCCTCCCCAGTGTCCATAATCATAACAGATTTTTTTAAGCTTTATTTCTGTCATCTAATTTCTACTCTCTACTTTTTTTAAATAATTTTTTAAATTTATTTTCAGCATAACAGTATTCATTGTTTTTGTACCACACCCAGTGCTCCATGCAGTCCATGCCCTCTCTAATACCCACCACCTGGTTCCCCCAACCTCCCACCCCCCCACCTCTTCAAACCCTTCAGATTGTTTTTCAGAGTCCATAGTCTCTCATTGTTCACCTCCCCTTCCAATTTCCCCCAACTCCCTTCTCCTAACTCCCCATGTCCTCCATGCTATTTGTTATGCTCCACAAATAAGTGAAACCATATGATAATTGACTCTCTCTGCTTGACTTATTTCACTCAGCATAATCTCTTCCAGTCCCATCCATGTTGCTACAAAAGTTGGGTATTCATCCTTTCTGATGGAGGCATAATATTCCATAGTGTATATGGACCACATTTTTCTTATCCATTTGTCCGTTGAAGGGCATCTTGGTTCTTTCCACAGTTTGGCAACTGTGGCCATTGCCACTATAAACACTGGGGTACAGATGGCCCTTCTTTTCACTCCATCTGTATCTTTGGGGTAAATACCCAGTAGTGCAATTGCAGGGTCATAGGGAAGTTCTATTTTTAATTTCTTGAGTAATCTCCACACTGTTCTCCAAAGAGGCTGCAGCAACTTGCATTCCCACCAACAGTGTAAGAGGGTTCCCCTTTCTCCACATCCCCTCCAACACATGTTGTTTCCTGTCTTGCTAATTTTGGCCATTCTACAGCATCCTTTCTTGATTTAAACTCTTCACAGTGTAGGGATAGAGGGAACATACCTCAATATTATAAAAGCCATATGTGAAAAGCCCACAGCAAGTACCATTCTCGATGGGGAAAAACTGAGAGCTTTTCCCTGAAGGTCAGGAACAGACCAGGGATGTCCACTTTCACCACGCCATTCAACATAATACTAGAAGTCCTAGACTCAGCAATCAGACAACAAAAAGAAATAAAAGGCATCTGAATTGGCAAAGAAGTAGTCAAACTCTCACTCTTTGCAGATGATATGATGTTCTATGTGGGAAACCCAAAAGACTCCACCCCCAAAGTACTAGAACTCACACAGGAATTCAGCAAAGTGGCAGGATATAAAATAAATGCACAGAAACCAGTTGCATTTCTATACACTAACAATGAGACAGAAGAAGCAGAAATTAAGGAACAAATCTTATTTACAATTGCACCCAAAACCATAAAATACTTAAGAATAAACCTAACCAAAGAGGCAAAGGATCTATACTCAGAAAACTATAGGATATTCATGAAAGAAATTGAAGGAGACAAACAAATAGAAAAACTTTCTATGCTCATGGATTGAAAGAACAAATACTGTTACAATGTCTATGCTATCAGAGCAATCTAAGCATTCAATGCAATCCCTATCAAAATACCATGAACTTCTTTTCACAGAGCTGAACAAATAATCCTAAAAGTTATATGGAACCAGAAAAGACCCCAAAGAGCCAAAGGAATGTTGAAAAAGAAAATGAAAGCTGGTGGCATCACAATTCCAAACTTCAGGCTCTATTACAAAGGTGTAATCATCAGTACAGCATAGTAATCAACCAATACAGTACAGTGCAATACAGTAAGGTACTGGCACAAAAACAGACACATAGATCAGTGGTACAGAATAGAGAACCCAGAAATGGACCCACAACTCTATGGTCAACTAATCTTTGACAAATCAGGAAAGAATACCCAATGGAAAAAAGACTGTACCTTCAATAAATGGTGTTGGGAAAATTGGGCAGCCACATGCAAAAGAATGAAACTGGACCATTTCCTTACACCACACACAAAAATAGACTAAAAATGGATGAAAGACCTAAATGTGAGACAGGAATCCATCAAAATCCTTGAGGAGAACACAGGCAGCAACCTCTGTGACCTCAACTACAGCAACTTCTTCCTAGACACATCTCCAAAGGCCAGGGAAACAAAGGCAAAAATGAACTATTAGGACCTCATCAAGGTAAAAAGCTTTTGCACAGCAAAGGAAACAGCTGGCAAAACCAAAAGACAAGTGACAGAATGGAGAAGATATCTGCAAATGACATATCAGATAAAGGGCTAGTATCCAAAATCTGTAAAGAACTTACCAAACTCAACAACCAAAGAACAAATAATCCAATCAAGAAATGGGCAGAAGACATGAACAGACATTTCTCCAAAGAAGACATCCAAATGGCCAACAGACACATGAAAAAAGTGCTCCACATAACTGGGCATCAGGGAAATACAAATCAAAACTACAGTGAGATACCATCTCACACCAGTCATAATGGTTAAAATTAACCAGTCAGGAAATGACAGGTGTTGGCGAGGATGTGGAGAAAGGGGAACCCTCCTACACCGTTGGTAGGAATGCAAGCTGGTGCAGCCACTCTGGAAAACAGTATGGAGGTTCCTCAAAAAGGAAATACTATTGGGTATTTACTCCAAAGATACAAATGCAGTGATCTGAAGGGGTACCTGCACCCCAATGTTTATAGCAGCAATGTCCACAATAGCCAAACTATGGAAAGAGCCTAGACGTCCATTGACAGATGAATGAATAAAGAAGATGTGGTATACACACACACACACACACACACACACACACACACACACACACACACACATACTGGAATACTACTCAGCCATCAAAAAATGAAATCTTGCCATTTGCAATGGGAATGGAACTAGAGGGTATTATGCCAAGTAAAATAAGTCAATCAGAGAAAGACAATTATCATAGAATCTCACTGATATGTGGAACAAAGCAGAGGATCATAAGAGAAGAGAAGTAAAAATAAAAGAAGACAAAACCAGAGAGGGAGACAAACCATAAGTGACTCATAACCACAGGAAACAAACTGAGGGTTGTTGGGGGGAAAAGGGCATAGGGATGGGTAACTGGCTGATGGACATTAAGGAAGGCATATGATGTAATGAGCACTGGGTTATTATAGAAGACTGATGAATCACAGACCTGTACCTCTGAAACCAAAAATGTATTATAAGTTAATTAATTGAATTTAAATAAAAAATGTTTAGATTGAACCCCCCCAAAACCCTATAGTCCAATGAATTAGACAAACTAGAAGAACTGGATAAATTCCTAGAAACATAATCTACCAAAACTGAAACAGGGAAAAACAGAAAATTTGAACAGACCAATTACCAGCAAGGAGATTGAATGAGTAATCAAAAAACTCCCAAGAAACAAAAGTCTAGGATCAGATGGCTTCACAGGCAAATTCTATCAAACATTTACAGAAGAGTTAATACCTATTAATTCTACTGGAATTAATTTTTTAATGTCAAAAATAAAATAAAATAGGAAAAAACCTATTAATTCTCAAATTATTCCAAAAAAGGAAAGATTTGAAGGAAAACCTCCAAATTCATTCTATGAAGCCAATATCACCCTGATACCCAAACCAGATAAAGACACCACAAAAAAAGAGCACTACAAGCCAATATCTCTGATGAACATAAATGCAAAAGCCCTCAACAAAATACTAGCAAACCAAATCCAACAATACATTAAATAAATCATTCACCATGATTTATTGGAATTTATTCCTGGGATGCAAAGATGGTTCAATATTTGCAAATCAATCAAAGTGATACAGCACATCAATAAGAGAAAGGAAAAAAAACATATGATCATTTCAGTAGACACAGAAAAAGGATTTTGGATGAAGTACAACACCCATTCATGAGAAAATCCCTCAAGATAGTAGGTTTACAGAGAACATACCTCAATATAATAAAGGCTATATGTGAAAAACTCACAACAAGCATCATAGTCAATGGGGAAAAACTGAGAGCTTTCCCCCTAAGGTTAGTAATAAAACAAAGATGTCCATTCTCACCAATTTATTCAACATGGTACTGGAAGTCCTAGCCACAGCAATTAGACAACAAAAAGAAATAATAAAAGACATCCAAATGAAGTAGAGCTTTCATTATTTTCAGATGACATGATATTATATATAGAATACCCTAAAGACTCTACCAAAAAACTACTAGAACTGATAAATAAAGAGTCACAGTAGAGTCACAGGATTCAAAATAAATGTGCAGAAACCAGCTGCATTTTTATACACTAATAATGAAGCGACAGAAGAGAAACTAAGAAAAATAATTCCATTTACAAATGCACCAAAAAATAATAAGATACCTACAAATAAACCTAACCAAAGAGGTCAAAGACCTGTACTCTGAAAACTATAAAACACTGATCAAAGAAATTGAAGACAACACAAAGAAATGGAAAGACATTCCATGCTCAAGGACTGGAAGAACAAATATTGTTAAACATGGATGGGACTGGAAGAGATTATGCTGAGTGAAATAAGTCAAGCAGAGAGAGTCAATTATCATATGGTTTCACTTATTTGTGGAGCATAACAAATAGCATGGAGAACAAGGGGAGATGGAGAGGAGAAGGGAGTTGAGGGAAATTGGAAGGGGAGGTGACCCATGAGAGACTATGGACTCTGAAAAACAATCTAAGGGTTTTGAAGGGGCGGGGGGTGGGAGGTTGGGGGAACCAGGTGGTGGGTATTGGAGAGGGCACAGATTGCATGGAGTACTGGATGTGGTGCAAAAACAATGAATACTGTTACACTGAAAAGAAATAAAAATTAAAAAAAAAGAAAAAGGGCGCCTGGGTGGCTCAGTGGGTTAAGCCGCTGCCTTCTGCTCAGGTCATGATCTCAGGGTCCTGGGATCGAGTCCCACATCGGGCTCTCTGCTCAGCAAGAAGCCTGCTTCCCTCTCTCTCTCTCTCTCTGCCTTCCTCTCCGTCTACTTGTGATCTCTCTCTGTCAAATAAATAAATAAAATCTTTAAAAAAAAAAAAAAAAGAAAAAATGTTTATACCACCCATGATGAATCACTAAAGTCTATTCCTGAAACCAATAATACAATATATATTAACTAACTAGAATTTAAATAAAATTTTTGGGGAAAAAGGGGTTGCCTGGGTGGCTCAGTTGGTTAAGCAACATGATCCTGGAGTCCCAGGATCGAATCCTGCATCAGGCTCCCTGTTAAGCAGGGACACTGCTTCTCCCTCTGACTGTCTCCCCTCTCATGTGAGCACTCTCTCTCTCTCTTTCTCTCTCAGTCTATCTCAAATAAGTAAAAAAAAAAAATCATTAAAAAATGTTTCTTGAAGAAAAGGGAAAAAATGTCTATACTGCTCAAATGAATCTACAGATTTAATGTAATTCCTATCAGAATACCAACAGCATTTTTCACAGAACTAGAACAGAAAAAAAAACCTTAAAATTTATATGAAACCACAAAAGACCCTAAATAGCCAAAGCAATTTTGAAAAAAGAAAATAAAATCTGGGGGAATCACAATTCCAGACTTCAAGTTATATTACAAAACTGTAGTAATCAAAACAGTATGGTACTGGCACAAATATAGACATATAGATCAATGGAATAGAATAGAAAACTCAAAAATAAACCCACAATTATACAGCCAATTAATCTTTGACAAAGCAGGAAAAAATACCCAATGGGAAAAAGTTAGTCTCCTCAACAAATGGTGCTGAGAAAACTGGTTAGCTATAGGCAAAAGAATGAAACTGGACCACTTTCTTACACCATACACAAAAATAAATTCAAAATAGATTGAAGACCTAAATATGAGACCCGAAGTCATAAAAATCCCAGAAGAGAACACTGGCAGTAATGTCTCTGACATCAGCCATAGCAATATTTTTCTAGATGTCTCCTGAGACAAGGGAAATAAAAGCAAAAATAAACTATTGGGACTACATCAAAATAAAAAGCTTCTGTACAGCAAAGGAAACAATCAACACAATACTAAAAGGTAACCTACTGAATGAGTGAAGATATTTTCAAATGACATATCCAATAAAGGGTTAGTATCCAAAATATATAAAGAACTTCTACAACTCAACACCCAAAATACAATCAAAATTTTAAAATGTGAAGACATGAATAGACAGTTCTCCAAAGAAGACATCCAGACGGCCAAGAGACACATGAAAAGATGGTCAACATCACTCATCATCAGGGAATTGCAAATCAAAACCACAATGAGATATCACTTCACACCTGTCAGCATGGTTAAAATAAAAAACACAAGAAACAACTGTTCACAAGGAATTAGAGAAAAAGGAACCCTCATGCACTGTAATGGGAATGCAAACTATTATGGAAGACAATATGGAGTTTCCTAAAAAAGTTAATAATTGCATTACTAGGTATTTACCCTGAAGAAAATCCTAAAACCACTACTCCAAAGGATACTTGCACCCCTGTGTTTATAGCACCCTTATCTACAACAGCCAAATCATGGAAGCAGCCTGAGTGTCTACCCATAGATGAATGGATAAAGAAGATGTGGTATGTATGTGTGTATGTTTGTGTTGTGTGTGTGTGTGTGTATATATGTGTGTTGTGTGTGTGTATACACACACACACACACACACACACTCATCTCCACAATGTAATATTATTCAGCCATAAAAAAGAATGAAATCTTGCCATTTGCATGAATGGAGCTAGAAAGTATAATGTTAAGTGAAATAAGTCAGAGAAAGACATACCATATGATTTCACTCATATGTGAATTTAAGAAACAATAAAAATGAGCAAAGGGGAAGAAAGAGAGAAACAAAGAAACAGACTTCTAACTGTAGAGAACAAATTGGTGGTTACCAGAGTGGAGGTTGGTGGAAGGATGGGTGAAATAGGTGATGGGGATTAAGGAGTACACTTTTGATGATGAACCTGGGTGATATATGAAATTGCTGAATCACTATACTTTACACCTGAAATAACACAACACTGTATGTTAACTACACTGGAATTAAAATGAAATAAAAATAAATGAATAATAAATAAAATTGTAAAAATAATAAACAAAATTTAAAGATTATAATAAGATGGAAGCATAGGCTCTATAAATAAATACAGAAATAAATAGTAATAAAAAATGTTAATGAACAAACAAAAAGCAAAATCAGACCTATAAAGACCTTACAAAGAACAAACTGATGGTTGCCAAGGTGTAGGGGTTGGGGGGATTGGCAAAATATGTGAAGGAGAGTGGGAGATATAGGCTTCCAGTTATGGAATAAAAGACAGGAATAAAAGACAAAGCATAAGAAATACAGTCTCTTCTCAGCAGGGAGCCTGCTTCTCCGTTTCTCCCTGCCTGCCACTCCCCCTGCTTGAGTGCGTGCTCTTTGTCAAATAAATAAATAAAATCTTTAAAAAAAAAAAAAAGAACTTTCCTAATGCTGTTCAAAACAAGTCAGAAATACAAACAAGGGGCTGGAAAGTAAGATTAGATCAGTTTTTTTTTTTAAGTTACTTTTCTTTGGCATATGTGTTTGAGTTTTAAAATTTTTATCCAACCTCCCACCAGCACTACATTATCACACAAATAAATATAAAATCACACACACAAAAGTGCTACTTGGGAAAAAGTAGAGTATTCTGACTGTGTATAGCACTGGAACATAGCCTAACCTTGGGGATGTGGCTGTCAGAGAAAGCTTTGCGGAGGAAGTAATATTTAGATTGAGACCAAAAGAGTGAGTTAAATTGAAGAAAAGCATTCTACACAGAGGTAATAATGTATACAAAGGTGTAGAAAAGGGGCACCCAGGGGTGCCTGGGTGGCTCAGTGGGTTAAGCCTCTGCCTTTGGCTCAGGTCATGGTCTCAGGGTCCTGGAATCAAGCACTGCATCCGGCTCTCTGCTCAGCAGGAAGCCTGCTTCCTCCTCTCCCTCTGCCTGCCTCTCTGCCTACTTGTGATCTCTCTCTCTCTCTCTCTCTCTCTCTCTCTCTCTCTGTGTGTGTGTCAAATAAATAAATAAAATCTTTTTTAAAAGGGGGGGCACCTGGTGGCGCAGTTGGTTAAGCATCTGACTCTTAGGTTTGGCTTAGGTCATGATCTCAGGGTTGTTAGACTGAGAACCGTGCCCACTGTGGAGTCTAAGACTCTCTCCCCGTCTCCGTCTGCTCCTTCCCGTTGTTCTCTCTCTCTCAAAAAATAAATGAATAAATAAATAAGTCTTTAAAAAAAAGAAAAGGTGTTGAAGTGGAAAGAACCTGCACATGAGGAAGTAAAACAAGCAGTACAGTATGATGGTGAAAAGTCCAGGCTCCAAAGCCAAATGGCCTGGATTTGAATCCCCCTCCACTTGCTGAGTGACCTTGGATAATTTACATAACTTGTGTGGACCTTGGTTTCTTCATTTATACCTACCACATAGGGTGTTTGTGAGGTGAGTAATTTAATTGTTCAATAAATATTAGTTTGTTATTATAATAACTGGTTAAACTAGAATGGTCACAGGTGTTGTAAAGGTAGGCAGGGCCAAAATATCATGGAGGCTTCTAGGCTCTATTAAGAATTTAGGACTTGGGGCGCCTGGGTGGCTCAGTGGGTTAAGCCACTGCCTTCGGCTCAGGTCATGATCCCAGGTCCTGGGTTCGAGCCCCTCATTGGGCTTTCTGCTCAGCAGGGAGCCTGCTTCCTCCTCTCTCTCTGCCTGCCTCTCTGCCTACTTGTGATTTCTCTCTGTCAAATAAATAAATAAAATCTTTAAAAAAAAAAAGAATTTAGGACTCATCTTCAGTGCAGTGAGAAGCCACTGGAGAATTTTTTTTTTTAAAGATTTTATTTATTTATTTGTCAGAGAGAGCGAGGGAGAGAGAGCGAGCACAGGCAGACAGAATGGCAGGCAGAGGCAGAGGGAGAAGCAGGTTCCCTGACGAGCAAGGAGCCCGATGCGGGACTCGATCCCAGGACGCTGGGATCATGACCTGAGCCGAAGGCAGCCGCTTAACCAACTGAGCCACCCAGGCGTCCCACCACTGGAGAATTTTAAGCAGAGGTGTAACATCCTGAAACTTGTGTTTTAAAACATTAATCAACAAATATTATACTTCTGCTTTGTGGTGAAAAAGACTCTCATGAGCTAAACCTTTCCTATCAATTCAGCCTTGTTTTCATTCTCTCCTTTGCCCCTTGATCTTTTCAAGATTTTTTTTAAAGATTTTTTTATTTATGACAGAGAGAGAGATCACAAGTAGGCAGAGAGGCAGGCAGAGAGAGAGGTGGGGGGGAGCAGGATCCCTGCTGAGCAGAGAGCCCGACGCGGGGCTTGATCCCAGGACCTTTAGATTATGACTTGAGCTGAAGGCAGAGGCTTATCCCACTGAGCCACCCAGATACCCTGTTTTCTGGTAAGTTTTAAGTCAATTCAAAGTTCAGCCCTCATAGGAGTCTTCTTCCCTTCCCTTTCCTCCTTCTCAAGTACACCGTGCTGTTCTAAGGGAATGCTTATTACTCTTCCTTGGTAACATGGAGGTATAGCTGGTCTCCATGCTCTTTTTCTGCTGGCCTGCAGTTGAGCTGTTTCATCCTGTTTATCTCTATCTAATCCATCCCTGTCAGTTTCTATCCTTCTAGAATCCATTTGGGATGAAAAAACACCACCACCAGAACTCTGGGGGCACCAACCTCCATTACTGCCATCATCTCAGTAACCCAGGAGTTCCTGGTCTTGCTGTGTTCACAATTCTGGGGCCATAGAGGCATTTTGAATCTCTTATATTCTCAATACAGACCACTGGGAACCAGCAGCATTATTTGAAAAGGTCTACCTAGATACTTGCCTTCACAGATGCTCCCCTGCTGCCCACTCTCCCCTCTCTATCTGCATGTCAAACACAGCTTTTCCTTGGCTTGTACCTGCCACCAAGCTCAAAGGATCTCAGGTCACCCTTCTCCCAATGTCAATATTTCCATTGCATCTTCCCACATTCATATCTCTACTCTCAATGAAAGTGCTTCTTTTTACTTCATCTTCCTCTCTGGAGGGAATTTTACAATATGTACCTTCTTTAGGTAGGGACTGTATTGGTGGAATGGCTGCAGGTGAATATGATTGGATATGGGAAATATGATTGGGGTTAGGATGTCCATGAAAAAAAAGCCACATTAGTTTACTGTCAAAATATCATCTCCAATTGTTTGGCTCAACCACAGATACAAGCTGCAGGAGGAATGGGTCACCTTTGTCTGTTTTCTTGACTGCTATATCTCCAATTTCTGCTACTCAATAGATATTTGTAGAAAGAATGAAGAAATAATACGAGCAAACCAACAGATAATGAGTGAGTTTGTGCTGTTGGCACTGGGACCCATTGGAGGATTTTGAGCAGAGGATTGAAGCAATCAGATTTGCAGATTATCAAATATTTTTGTTATAAACTGTATGGTTGTGTTCCCCCCTCCAAATTCATATGTTGAAACCCTAACCCCAATGTGCTGGTATTAGGAAGTGGGGCCTTTGGAAGATAAGTAGGATTAGATAAGGTCATGCATGCAGAGGCCTCACAAATGGGATTAGAGTTCCCTTATAAGAGTCAGGAAATGACTTGCTTTACCTCTAGGCTTTCTGCCATCTGAAGTTACAGCAAGCAGATCACCAGGAAGCAGGCCCTCATAAGACATTGAATCTACCAGCACCTTAATCTTGGATGTCCCAGCCAGCCCCAAAACTGTGAGAATTAATTTCTGTTGTTTATAAGCCACCCAGTCTATTGTATTTTGATATAGAAGCCCAAGCATATTAAGATAGTCCTCAAGCTATCACAGTCATCATAAGCAGCAGTCTGTATTATCCCAAGTAACAGTTATTAAATTAAATCTCAAGTACACATACTCTAGTAAGAGAATATACACTACTATAAATATTCAAATCCAAGAACAGCCTCCTGAGAAGAACTAAGAAAATGTCACAAACATTAAAACTGCCTCACCTTCTCTCTATATCCTCTTTTTACCTCTTCCTTCTCCTAACACTAGGGCCCGTTAGTCAGTGGAACTAGCTAGCCATTGTAACCCTTTCAGAGAATGTCAGCTGAAATCTGGATACCCAGCCAACTCTGATGTGGTATTTGCCTTTCATGCTTAATTTGTCTATAACATTACAAATTTCATACTCCTACATTTCTACTGTTAAAATCATAATACTATTTTAGTACTTCTCTTTTGCAAGTGAAATTAGCATTTACATGTAAAATAGAAAAATTGTTGGTTGTCTCCCTAATGTTTCTTGGGGCTTAATCCAAGCCTGAAATTTAATTTCTCAGTGCCTAAGATGACGTATGTTTTGTGTAGGTTCCTCCACATACTTAACTGCTACTGGGGGCTTACACCTGGGTCTCTTTATATCAGGTGATGACCGGGTTGACTTTTTCTTTGGTAAAATAGAAGGAACCTGAGATCAGAGACATCATCTGAGCATATTCTCCTGAAATGTTCTATTGCTCCTTACCCTTACAGGATTTTCCAGCAGAAGGGCAGAGCATGGATACCTCTCCATTAAAGGAGGTACCAGGAATCCTGTGGCCCTCATGTCTAGAGTAAATAGCTTGAAGGTTTTTTCTAGATATGTCTCCTAAGGCAAGGGAAATAAAATAAAAAATAAACTACTGGGACTACATCAAAGTAAAAAGCTTCTGCACAGGAAAGGAAACAATCAACAAAACAAAAAGACAACCTACTGAATGGGAGAAAACATTTGTAAATGATATATCTGAGAAGGAGTTAGTAGCCAAAATACATAAAGAACTTCTACAACTCAACACCCAAAAAATAAATAACCCAATTTAAAAAATGGGTAGAAGACATGAAGAGACATTTCTCCAAAGAAGACATACAGATGACCATGAAAAAACTGAATATTACTCATCATCAGGGAAATGCAAATCAAAATCTCAATGAACTATCACCTCACACCTGTCAGAATGACTAAAATTAAAAGCATTAAATAATAAGTTTTTAAAGATTTATTTATTTGAGAGAGAGGGGAGAAAGAGAGAGGGAGGGAGCAGGTGGAGGGGCAGAGGGAGAGAGAGAATCTTAAGCAGGTTCCACGCCCAGTGCGGATCCCTACTTGGGGCTTGATTTCATGACCCTGAGATCAAAAGCTGAGCCAAGGGGCGCCTGGGTGGCTCAGTGGGTTAAAGCCTCTGCCTTTGGCTCAGGTCATGATCCCAGGGTCCTGGGATTGAGCCCCACATTGGGCTGTCTGCTCAGCAGGGAGCCTGCTTCCCCCTCTCTCTCTGCCTGCCTCTCTGCCTACTTGTGATCTCTGTCTGTCAAATAAATAAATAAATAAAATCTTTAAAAAAAAAAAAAGCTGAGCCAAAAACAACGGTCAGATGCTTAATCAACTGTGCCACCCAGGCGCCTCAAGAAATAACAAGTTTTATGAGGATGTGGAGAAAAAGGAACCCTCATGCACTGTTGGTAGGAATGCAAACTGCTACAGCCACTATGGAAAATAGTATGGAGGTTCCTCAAAAAATTAAAAATAAAGTCACTATATGATTCAGTAATCCCACCGTTGGGTATTTCCTCAAAGAATACAAAAACACTAATTCAAAAAGATATATGCACCCTTATGTTTATTGCAGCATTATTTACAATAGCCAAATTATGGAAGCAACCCAAGTGTCCATCAATAGATGAATGGATAAAGGAGATATGGTTTATATGTACAATGGAATATTATTTGGCCATAAAAAAGAATGAAATCTTGCCATTTGCTGCAACATGGATGGATCTAGAAGGTATAGTGCTAAGTGAAAGAAGTTCATCAGATAAAGACAAATACCATATGATTTTACTCATATGTGGAATTCCAAAAACAAAACAAACAAAGAAAAGAGAGACACACAAAGAACCAGACTCTTAAATATACAAAACAAATGGGTGATTATGGCAGGGGGCAGGGAGCGGAGGAGGTGGGTTAGGGGATGCGTGAAAGAGATGAAGGAGATTAAGCATACATATATCTTTTTTTATTTTTTAGATTTTATTTTTATGTACTCTCAACACAACATGGGACTCAAACTCACAACCCCAAGATCAAGTGTCACATGCTCCACTGAGCCAGCCAGGTGCCCCAAGACTCTACATATCTTGATGAGCACTGAATAATGTATAGAATTGTTGAATCACTATACTGTAAACCTGCTGAATCACTATACTATAAACCATAAATCAGATAGTATTTGTCTTTCGCTAACTGACTTATGTCGCTTAGCATAATATACTCTAACTCCATCCATGTCATTGCAAATGGCAATACACACACACACACACACATACAAACACTGTATGTTAATTATATTGGAACTAAATACATAAATAAAAATTTAATTAAAAAGCCTGTGGGTTTTGCAGCTAGTGCTCACGTCCAGAGCAGAATCAAGGTAGTGTCTCAGGAAAGTGGCTTGAAGGAAGCAGAAGAGCCCAAAACACATTTACATAAAAATCAGGGACATTTACCCCTAGTACTTATGAAGATTTCTAATAATTGTGTGACTGTTGTTATTTTACATAATTTCATCATCAGGGAACTAACATTTTAAACAGAACAATAAACTTTTTAAGTTTAACATTTTAAACAGAGACCAATGAACATTTCAAACAGGGTCAGGGACACAGAGAGGAATTTCTCAGATGATCTTTTTGACATCTTTTTCAATTTTATAACTTTAATCTAACCCTAAAAATCTAAAAATTGTTCATAAACTCATTTCAGTATCTGAAGAGTACGGAATAAATTAGGAAACTGCAGCCCAATTTAGATGTATCTAGGCAAGAACTCAGCCTAAGACATTGGTGGCAGCTAGAAAAGAAAGCAAAAGGCCAAATCCATGGCCTATACAACTCAAAATTAACTTGTTTCAAAATTATCTCAGAAGGGGCTATGGCTTTCATCTCAATCCATAACCCCAATATCTTTTTTTAAAAGATTTTATTTATTTATTTGCCAGAGAGAGAGAGAGAGAGAGCACAGGCAGGCTGAGTGGCAGCAGAGGCAGAGGGAGAAGCAGGCTCCCCGCCGAGCAAGGAGCCCGATGTGGGACTCGATCCCAGGACGCTGGTATCATGACCTGAGCTGAAGGCAGCTGCTTAACCAACTGAGCCACCCAGGCATTCCCATAACCCCAATATCTTAACAGAAAAAAAGCACGTCTTTGTTATGGGGGTAGGGGAAGTATTTCTCTAGAAATCACCTAAGGTTGAGAAGGCAACAGTGAGAATCTGAGGCTCATCTCTACTTCTAGAACCTTCTCGCTGGTCTCCAGGCACTGACATATCCCAGGGATTGAATCCTGCTTCTGTCTACTCATCTTCTCAGCAATGCCAATATACCTCTCTTTATCTCATCCCTTCAAAGCAGGCTCTGGGCTAAGTTCAGAATGCCTTTATGTGATACTCCTTCCCACTGTTACCATCCCACTGCACTGTCTGCAGCCCCAAGCCATGGCCAAATATCAGGAAACAGCCCATTTTTTTCCATGCTGAAACAGCATGGGAAAATTCTTGGGAAATGTATGCTGAATAAACTATATACAAATATACGCTAAGGCAATTGAAAAAGAATAATATTGTAATGAGATTATGGAGGGAAATTGGAAGGGGAGGTGAACCATGAGAGACTATGGATTCTGAAAAACAATCTGAGGGGTCTGAAGGGGCGGGGGGTGGGAGGTTGGGGGAACCAGGTGGTGGGTATTGGAGAGGGCACGTATTGCATGGAGCACTGGGTGTGGTGCAAAAATAATGAATACTGTTATGCTGAAAATAAATTTAAAAAAATTTTTTAAAATTTCAACATAGTGGTATTATTTACATAATTATAAATAAAATAATACTTGCTTTTCAAAATTTTCTAAATTTATATGTATATTTTTAAAAATATAATATGTAATTATACATTTAATACTTTTATAAAAATGAAAAGCTTCTACGTACTTAACCTACTGCTATAATAAATTACCATTTTTATATAAAAGTCAGAAAAAAAGTTTCCCACATATTTTCTAAATATACCCAAATCATGCTTCTATCTCTCTACATTGGCTGCACTCCTACTGGAATATAAGCCCACCACCATGATAATGTGAGTCGTCTCCCTCCTACCAAAATATAAACTTCATGAGAGCAGGAAGTCCTTTTTGTTTACCACTGTATCTCTAGCTCCAGGAACACTGCATAATAAATGGTAGTCACTCAATAAATATTGCTGAGTAAGTGAATGTATGCCTGCATGCATCTTTATCCAAAGACAGAACACTAATATAATCAAATGGAAGCAAAAAATGCATATATTATATGGGTCTTATTACAGTATTGATAATAGGTAATGTTTATCAAGTATTTATTAATATGTGAGGCACTGGGCTAAATACTTGATATGTAAAAATATGATATAGTTACTATTATTCATTTTATTTTTTAAAAACCTGGAGGAAAATGAATTTTGAGACGTTAGTATTGTTATTACATACCTACATATATCTTCTTTGTAAAGATTTATTTATCTGAGAGAGAGAGAAAGAGTGTGTACACGGGAAGAGGGGTAAAGGGAGAAAAGCAGA
Organism: Lutra lutra; assembly: GCF_902655055.1. Classification (NCBI taxonomy): domain Eukaryota; kingdom Metazoa; phylum Chordata; class Mammalia; order Carnivora; family Mustelidae; genus Lutra; species Lutra lutra. The sequence continues at coordinate 58,667,907 of NC_062290.1, forward strand.
CTCCTGGCTGAGTAAGGAGCCCGACTCAGGGCTTGATCTCATGACCCCAAGATGGGATCACTGATGGAGGGGCAGAAAGAGAGGGAGAGAGAGAATCTCAAGCAGACTCTGCACTGAGCACGGAGCCCAATGCTGGGCACCATCTCATGACCCTGAGATCATGACCAGAGTCGAGACCAAGAGTCTGACACTTAACCAACTGAGGTACCAAGGTGCTCCTACATATATCTTTTTAAATTTACCAAACGCCTGATCCATCTTTATGAATTGTTCTTCATAATAAAATTATAGAGTAAGACAATGTTCAAGTTCTCATATGGATTCTCAAAATCACACGAGTGAAAGAGCTGCAGTAAGGATTTTGATTCCTTAATCCTGATATGTGGCCAAAGCAGCTCATATTCTTCCCAGAAGACAAAAACAAACATTTGCAGTAATGTTGCCTATGTCACAAGGCTCTGGTGAGGGAGAGTTAATAAGTGATTACAAAATTCTTAGTAAATACAAATTACTGTAGAAATGCAAAATATCTACAACAACAGTAATTAATTTTAATCATCATCTCTTTTCTATGTGCAGCCGTCTCTCAAAATTCACTTTGGGGGTTTAATCACCACATCTCAACAAATAAAGTAAACTCCCTCTCTCTCAGACCCTATGAATAAGCTGCCCCACATTCCCCCCAGCTACTGAAATTCTTCTCCTCCTCACTCCTACATACTTCCTACTCCCAGGTGATTAGCAAAAGGCTGAATGCTGATATTAATCAGAAAAAAAGAGTTCAGACTGAGACTTGAGCCTTTCAAAATCCCTGAATTTCACTTTTTTTAACCTCAAGTTTTTATTTAAATTCTAGCTAGTTAACATATAGGGTAAAATTGGTTTCTGGTGTAGAATTTAGTGATTCATCACTTACATATACCACCCAGTGCTCATCACAAGTGCCCTCCTTCACACCCATTACCCATTCAGGCCATCCACCACCTATTCCCTCTATCAACCCTCAGTTTGTTCTCTATCATTAAGAGTCTCTCATGTTTTACTTCACTCTCTCCCTTTCCCCACCCCTTCCCTTATGATCATCTCTTTTGTTTCTTAAATTTCACATGAACGAAATCATATGGTATTTATCTTTCGCTGACTGCTGTTGTTTAGCATAATACACTCTAGCTCCATCCATGTCATTGCAAATGGCAAGATTTCATTCTTTTTTTTTTTTTTCAGCATAACAGTATTCATTATTTTTGCACCACACTCAGTGCTCCATGTAATCCGTGCCCTCTCCAATACCCACCACCTGGATCCCCCAACCTCCCACCCCCCGCCCCTTCAAAACCCTCAGATTGTTTTTCAGAGTCCATAGTCTTTCATGGTTCACCTCTCCTTCCAATTTCCCTCAACTCCCTTCTCCTCTCCATCTCCCCTTGCAAGATTTCATTCTTTTTGATGCCTGAGTAATATTGTATATACCACATCTAATTTTTCCATTTACAGCCAATGGACATCTGGGCTTTTTCCATAGTTTGGCTATTGCTGATAATGCTGCTAGAAACATCAGGGTGCATGTGCTACCCAAAGCAATCTATACATTTAATGTACTCCCTATCAAAATGCCACCAGCATTTGAACAAACAATGATATATATCATTGTTTGCTCAGATATATATATATATATATATATATATATATGTATTCCATTGTGTGTGTATATATATATATATATATACACATACAAAACATATTATACACACACACACACACAGAAATATTACTCAACCATTAAAAAGAATGAAATCTTGCCATCTGCAACGACATGGATGGAACTAGACGGTATTATGCTAAGTGAAGTAAGTCAGTCAGAGGAAGTCAGAGGAATACAAATACATGATTTCATTCATATATGGGATGTAAGAAACCAAACAAATGAACATGGGAAAGGGAAGGAAAAATAAGACAAAAACAGAAAGGGATACAAACCATAAGAGATTCTTTTTTTTTTTTAAGATTTTATTTATTTATTTGACAGACAGATCACAAGTAGGCAGAGAGGCAGGCAGAGAGAAAGGAAGGGAAGCAGGCTCCCCGCTGAGCAGAGAGCCCGATGTGGGGCTCGATCCCAGGACCCTGGGATCATGACCTGAGCCGAAGGCAGCGGCTTTAACCCACTGAGCCACCCAGGCGCCCCCCATAAGAGATTCTTAACTATAGGAGACAAACTGAGGGTTGCTGGAGGGGAGATGGGTAGGGGGATGGGCTAACTCGGTGATGGACATTAAGGAGGGCACTTGATGTAATGAGCACTGGATGTTATATGCAACTGATGAATCACTAAATTACCTCTGAAACTAATAATACACTATATGTTAATTAAACTGAATTTAAAAAAAAAAAGATTCTCTCTTTGCCTCTCTCCTTCTGTTCTTTCCGCCCTCACTACCCCCTCTAAAAAAAAATATATTTTGAGAAGAAGCAGTTCATGAAATGGCAGAAAACCAGGGAACTGTGGTGTCTCCAAAGACAGGTGAAGACAAAGACCATTTTTTAAAAGACTTTATTTATTTATTTGACAGAGAGAGAGAGACAGCGAGAAGGAATACAAGCAGGGGGAGTGGGAGAGGGAGAAGAAGGCTTCCCGCTGAGTGGGGGGCCCGATGTAGGGCCAGGGCAATCCCAGGACCCTGGGATTGGGACCTGAGTAGAAAGCAGACACCTAATGACTGAGCCACCCAGGCACCTCTGACAAAAACCACTTTAAGGTAAGAGGAAGTGATCAAGCACATTAATACTGCCTAGAGGACAAGCAAAGTGAGAACTGAGAAAATGAATGTTGAGTTTTATAACCTAAAGGCCACTGGGGACTTTCATAAGAACATTCTCTTTGGAATGGTAGGAAATGATGTGGGAGTTCAACAAAGAATGGGAAGAGAGGCAGGGGAGGCAGGTAAGAGTTTTGCTAGAAAGGAGAACAGAGAAACTGGTCAGGAAAAGGTGAATGAATTCCATAGGCATAGCACCTGGACCACAAAATCCAGATAGCCCTTTGTTTTCATTTCAGTGTTAACCATTAAAATTTTGTGTTTTAGTTAATAAAAAAGAAGAAACCTTACAAAATCACAGAAGATTTTATGTGGAGAGACATGTTCTAATAAGATAATGAGAATAAAGGTATATGGTTTCTCTTATAAAACAAAATTGAACTTTTTTCCCCCTTAACTGAACTTACATAATTTAATTCTCCAAGGAGAATTTCCAAGCAGGAAAGGGCAAGCTCAGCAAAGCTGCCCCAACTGTGTTCTCTGAGTTTCTCCTTCCCCATGGAGACTCTTTAATTCCAAGAACTGTCACAGACCCCAGGAATACAAATGTTCTTCTTTTCACATTCTGGTACAAGTGTGGTAAAAAAACTCTTCCTACCTTTGCAAGGTAGAGACAGACTGGAATATTCAAAAGTCTTTCCAGGAGACTAAGAGAGAATGAAGTAAACAGAAAGGGCAGAGGCAGGAAAACAAGAATATGAAATCTAGGCACACAGGCTTTGAAGTCAGATAATCCTGGATTAAAATCATTGCTCTGCCATTAAGTGGCTGTATAACCTTGTGCAGGTCATTTAACCTCTCTGAAGCATAGTTTTTTCATCTCTATAATGGGTAAACTTATTCCTACCTGTGTTCATTCAGGTCCTCCAAGAAGTAAACACCAAGATCAGATCAGACTTGCAAGAAATTGGTGGGAATGCCTGTGAAAGAAAATGGAGAGGGGGGAAAAAAGAAAATGGAGAGGAAGCTGGAGAAGGAGGTCATCTGTCAGAGAATGACACACATCTCACCCATAGGAAGGAGAATGTGAAAGAAGGTACGATAGAAAAAGCCTTAGACTGCCATGAAGCTTTCAGAAAGTTTCTGCAAAGCTGATATAGAATAATTGGGCCAAAACCATCAGTCAGAGGAGAACTCTGTCTCACAGGAATGGGCTGGGCTTGCTGCAATATCTCTGCTGTGCACCTCACTGGCTAAAAGATACCACAGGAAACATAGCCTCTGAGCAAATGCAGTGGTGTATTTAGATACAGCAGTTCGGGGCATCAGTAATAATGCTCCCCACAGTAGGAGATCTGAGAGGCACATTCTCATAGTTGCACATCTCCCTCTCTACAGGGGATTGTGGAGCAGCTCCTCCTTGGTTCTCAGGGGACTTTCTTCTTGAGGAAGGGCTGGGTTAGTGGAATGAGCTGCAGCTCTCATCACTGCTGTTGATTTCAGGCCTGCAACTGATACTCTGCCTTCTCCATTTTAAATTCTCTTCACTGTCATCTGTCACCTTGGCTGGTCTTGGTGGCCTACCTGGTGGTGTGACCTGAACATTCATTCCTAAAGGGTTTGGTAATCATATAGTTGGTAATCACACCCTTCTCAGGTTGCAGCATCGTTTATTCTTTGGTTCCCAGACCCGTGTATTCTTCCCATTGGAGGCCTAGCACCAAAAGTTTTCTCTATATATTTCCCATCCTTTCAGAGTGTTATTACAAAGCTGGCACTTCAGCTCTGCCTTTAAAAGACTGTTCCAACGTTTTCTAAGGCCAGCTGACCCTGGATGGTGCAATATATGACCAGTGGGCCCATACCTACTTCACAAATCCTCTACTGTGAAGGAGGTTCCATGTTTGGAAACTAAGTTGTGTGAGAATTCTGTGTGTAGATTAGGCATTCCATAAGCCTATAGTGATGGTGGCCAAGGCACTACAGGTAGGAAATGCAAACTCATATCCAAAATAAGTCACCTATCCCATCTATCCCTGTTCACCTATCCCTAACCACCAGCTCTTCCATTATAGATAAGGCCCAGTGTAGTTGACTTGCCAGCAAGTACCTGATGGGCTTCCTCAAAGAATAGTGCCCCATCAAGGGCTCAGCATTGATCTCTATTGTTGACAAGTTAAACATTCAGAGGAAACAATAGTCAGAATTCTAAATGCCTGCACTATGATTTCCCCACTGGATCTTTTTTTTTTTTTTAAAGACTATTTATTTATTTACTTATTTGAGAGAGAGAGAGAATGAGAATGAGTGGAGAAAGGTGAGTGGGAGAAGCAGACTCCCTACCGAGCAGGGAGCCCAATTCAGGACTCGATCCGAAGACTCCAGGATCATGACCTGAGCTGAAGGCAGTCGCCCAACCAACTGAGCGACCCAGCTGCCCCTCCCCCACTGGATCTTAACAGAAACTCCATACTGCATCTTTTCCCATTATCAACACTTCCAACCCCAGAAGGTTCTCCAGATCTTATTGGCAGAGCCCTTTTCTTTTCCAGGTCTCACTCAGAGCTGGCAGCCTTCCATATTATCTGGTATGTGAACCAAAGCAATGATCCTAGGTATAGAATACATTGCTTCCAGAACCCAAACAGGTCTATTGGCACTGTGCTTCCATCTTAGCGGTAGGGAATAAAAGATGCTGCAATTTTTTACTTTGGAGAGCTATCACAACATACTCCTGACCATTAGATTCCTAAAACCTTCACTGAAATGGCAGGTTCCTTAATCTTTGTAGGATTTATCTCCCACCATCTGGGGCACATCAGCATGCCATCGATGAAATGGAAGAGCATGATAGTTCTGTGGGATACCTAGGCAGTCCAGATCTCATCAAACTACATTATGACAGTGGGCAGAAAAGTTGACACAGCCCTGAGGCCAAAGTATAAATGAATAGTGTTGGCCACGTAACATGAATACAAACTCTTTCTGATCCTCCTTCCTGACTGAAATTGAAAAGAATTGCTTTTGTCAGATCAATGGCCATATATAATGTATCTGAAGACTTACTGCTGTGCTCTTGCAATTAGGCCGTATCTGGCACAGTAGCTATGATGAAGGCTACTCCTTGTTTAAGCCAGCAATAGTCTTCAGTCATTCTCTAGGGATGTGATATTGTTTCTGGTTTATTATCTTGGCTGGGAAAGGAAAGAAGGGGAAGGAACAGTTTCAACAGTTTCTACTTGGCTTTCCTCACTCTTTTACCGTACAGAACCTAATGCGAGGGTTATTCTAATATTCAAGTGTATCAGTGCAATCAGGAACAGACAAAATGACCACTGCATGCATCCATTAACCTAGAAGGCCCATTCTGAGCAGACTTTAGTGAGGACTTAATTTATTACCCAGTATCTGTAGGTCCTCCCTTTTATTAGAACTTTAATGATGCTTTGTGTCTCCAGGTATCAATAACAACTCAGATTGAGTTCCAAAAATGTCTGAGCATTTTCTCTTTCCCAGTACACAATCACCCAAGTAAACTGTCAGAGGTACCTTTTAAAAGAGAACTAGGGGGCACCTGGGTGGCTCAGTGGGTTAAGCCTCTGCCTTAGGCTCAGGTCATGATCTCAGGGTCCTGGGATCGAGTCCCGCATCGGGCTCTCTGCTCAGCAGGGAGCCTGTTCCTCCTCTCTCTCTCTCTCTCTCTCTCTCTGCCTGCCTCTCTGCCTACTTGTGATCTCTCTCTGTCAAATAAATAAATAAAAATCTTTAAAAAAAATAAAATAAAAGAGAACTAGGGGAGTAGTATGTACTTGCTATGGTGGCAGTACTTCTTTTTCTGCCAGAGACATCATTCTCTATTACCATCTCTACAATTCTGTGCAGCTCAGGTCCCTTGGCTGTACCCTCAGATCTTGAAGGTCATTATAATTATTATAGCCTCTATTACATTGAAAGTCATAATCCCTACAGATATTAATGAGCCCCACTCTGTAACCACCTCTTCTACTATCAGGTCTGACCTGCAGAGGAGAGCTACCACTATGATGCTGATGCTAATCTCACCAGTGCTTTCCTGATGGCCTCATGAATGGTGTGTCTTCTGAGGTCTGCCAGAGAACAAATTCAACCAGTATGTTTTGTGGCCTCACATAACACAGCCATTCCTGCTTGCCCACTTTCCTTAGCTCAAGCACTTCTATTTCAGTCAACATTGGCCATTCCTTTTCATTTATTTATTTATTTATTTTCAGAGTAACAGAATTCATTATTTATGCACCACACCCAGTGCTCTTACACTGTTGGTGGGAATGCAAGTTGGTGCAGCCACTTTGGAGAACAGTGTGGAGATTCCTTAAGAAATTATGCTGAGTGAAATAAGTCAAGCAGAGAGAGTCAATTATCATATGGTTTCACTTATTTGTGGAGCATAACAAATAACATGGAGGACAAGGGGAGTTAGAGAGGAGAAGGGAGTTGAGGGAAATTGGAAGGGGAGGTGAACCATGAAAGACTATGGACTCTAAAAAACAATCTGAGGGGTTTGAAGCAGCGGGGGGGTGGGAGGTTGGGGGAACCAGGTGGTGGGTATTAGAGAGGGCACGGATTGCATGGAGCACTGGGTGTGGTGCAAAAACAAGGAATACTGTTATGCTGGAAAAAAATAAATATATAAATACACACAAAAAAAAGAAATTAAAAATAGAGCTTCCCTATGACCCTGCAATTGCACTACTGGGTATTTACCCCAAAGATACAGATGTAGTGAAAAGAAGGGCCATCTGTACCCCAACGTTTATAGCAGCAATGGCCACGGTCGCCAAACTGTGGAAAGAACCAAGATGTCCTTCAACGGACAAATGGATAAGGAAGATGTGGTCCATATATACTATGGAGTATTATGCCTCCATCAGAAAGGATGAATACCCAACTTTTGTAGCAACATGGATGGGACTGGAAGAGATTATGCTGAGTGAAATAAGTCAAGCAGAGAGAGTCAGTTATCATATGGTTTCACTTATTTGTGGAGCATAACAAATAGCATGGAGGACATGGGGAGATGGAGAGGAGAAGGGAGTTGAGGGAAATTGGAAGGGGAGATGAACCATGAGATACTATGGACTCTGAAAAACAATCTGAGGGTTTTGAAGGGGTGCGGGGTGGGAGGTTGGGGGAGCCAGGTGGTGGGTATTATGGAGGGCACGTATTGCACATTGAGATACCGCCTTATACCAGTTAGAATGGCCAAAATTAGCAAGACAGGAAACAACATGTGTTGGAGAGGATGTGGAGAAAGGGGAACCCTCTTACACTGTTGGTGGCCATTCCTTTTTTAAAGACTCTAAGAACCACCTCATCCTCTAGGGTTCTTGCCAGTGTGTTAAATCCTGTGACCCCCCAAAATTGTCTATAAGTCTATGAATACCTGATTATCCAGTCTTACAGTCCAACCTCAAAATATAATCCCAGGTATACCACCTTGCTTCTGGTACCTAATTCTTGCAGTTCCTTCAGTGTATAACATCTTTCCTCTCTTACCAGGTCCAGCATTTCTCTAGCCAGACTGGACTAGTATTTCACCCTAAGTTATTGACATACTGGCCAGGAGATGAAGTAGGGCAGCTGAGGGGGCATCTGCTGCCTTATGGGAGAAGGAACTATAGAACTTACATTATAATACAATGTCTATCAATGCAAAAGTGCTAGCTCTTACTATAGAAGAGTAGGCTACCTCTGCAAATTCTTAGGTTTTGGGGGAGTCTTTAGAGACAAATTCTTAGAAGCATCCATTCAGATGTCCCTATCCCATAAATCTAGGTCCCCAGTTTTCCCAGTCAGGACCCTTAGCATAACAGACCGGGCTTGACTGATAATTTAAATGTCTCTGGAGCTTGGGGCACCTGGGTGGCTCCATTGGTTAAGCATCTACTCTTGGTTTTGGCTCAGTTCATGATCTTAGGGTTGTGGGATTAAGCCCCATGTTGGGCTCCACACTCAATAGGAAGCCTGAGTCTGAGATTCTCTCCCTCTCTTTGTCCCTCCCTTGTCCCCTCCATTCACATGCACTCTCTCTCTAAAACAAATACATAAATCTTTTTAAAAAATGTTTCTGGGGCTCTGCCATTCTAATTAGATCATATGTTTGCTGCTCAGCTATGTCTTCTCTTCCACTGCAATGTATAAGGCTCTCATACTTAGACTTTAACTATTTAATAGCCTTCTGATTCTCATCCCCTGCCAAGTGAGTGTTCATTCAACTTAGCAGTAGCCAACCAACTCGACTGTCTTTGTATGCATTGTTCTCCTATGCCTTCTAAATAACTGAATCAAAGAAAAAAAATCAGCACAGTCAATCCTCTTAACCAAGAATCTTTCACAGTGAATTTTTCACTGGCCCACCTCTGTACCAGGGACTATTCATACTTCACATATCACCCATTGGGAAACAGGTGAACCATACCCAGAATCCCATCTTACCACCTGTTTTCTTGGGCCACATGTATTGGTTGAACCATCTAAGGAGCAGAAGTCAAGATAAAAGATAAAATTAGATACACAAGAGATCTGTGGTGGGAGCAAGATGAACTCCTGTGAGAGAAAATGGGGAGAGAACCACAGAAGGGTGAGAGAGCTATCAGACCATGATACAGGTCTGTCCCCTTGTGTAGGAGAGGCAAAAAAGAAAAAAGAAAGGTTGGGTAGGAAGAGTCTTAGATAGTCATTCAGTCCAAAGAAAATTTTGGCAATGCCAATGGGAGATCATTAAGCCAAAGGAACCTGCCAAAGGAGTCCTCTGTCTTGAAGGACTGGCCTGCCTTAGTAAGGCTAATGTACTCAGTCATTGGCTAAGAACAGTCAGTGGAAGTACACCCTTAATGCAAATGCAGTGGTAGGTTCACAGTGCAGCAGCATGTGAATGGAAGGAGCTATGCAGAGAGGAAAAACCAGACCTAAGAGATGACATTTTTAAAGAACCTACAGTCAGCTCCACCCCTGACATTCCAATTACATAAACCTTTGCTTGAATTTGTTTTCCTTTGTTCACATTTCTTTGAATTGGGCTTCTGTCATTTTTAAGTGCAAGAGAACTCAGATACCTAAGGAGAGAACTGATTTGATATACAAGTTTGAGGTAATGAAAGGAAGATTAAAAGGAGTCAATGCCAGAATAAGAAAGCCTATATTTCCAAACTAATAGATAAGCATATACAGTACATAAAAATATATACCATCCCTATTATGTCCAGATGTCTATAGGTATAATAGAATATTGTTTGTGAAATTTGGATTCCAGCATTGAACAATTTTATAATCTTGGGCAACATAATAACTGATATTTATTAAGTGCATGCTTTATGCCAAGCATGACCCTAAGAGCTTTGTATACATTACTTTATTTAACCACTATTTCACAGATGAGGAGAAGACTGTGACTCAGAGATATTAAGAAACCACCTCTGGGGCACCTGGTTGACTCAGCTGGAAGAGAGTGTGACTCTCGATCTTGGCATCTGAGTTTGAGCCCCACATTGGGTGAGGAGAGTACTTAAAAATAAATAAACTTAACCACCAGGCTCAGCCTGGTGGTGGGTATGGGGAGGGCATGTATTAACATGGAGCACCGGGTGTGATGCATAAACAATGAATCTTGGAACACTGAAAAAAAAATAAACTTTAAAAAAAAGGAACCACTCTCAAGGACAGATATCTACTAAATGCAGTTTTAGGATCTGAATACAGATCTCTTTGACTCCAGAACCCATGCCCTTTACCAGCATATTATATGGTCTCTCTTGAAGTCAATTTGTGTCTATGACCTGTGGCTAAAATGTTTAAAATTCACAGATGTCCTTTCACTAATATTCATAATCTCTCTACTCACTGGAGTTCTTAAAAACCATGGAATATGGGGCACCTGTGTGGGTCAGTGGGTTAAAGCCTCTGCTTTTGATTCAGGTCATGATCCCAGGGTCCTAGGATCGAGTCCCGCATTGGGCTCTCTGCTTCAGTGGGGAGCCTGCTTTCCCCACTCTCTCTCTCTGCCTACTTGTGATCTCTATCTGTCATATAAATAAATAAATAAAATCTTTTTTAAAAACCATGGAATTATTATGAATATCTGTTTTCCAGATAATAAAATTTCTGGCAATATTTAATAACTTAGAGCTAGAATATGGAGCTTCTACTCCACCTGAAGTCTAACACTGACAGTTTCACAGACAGTAGAATTTGATTTGATATAATGGTAATTCTTGTGTAGAGCCATCAGGAGCACAAAGGTTTGTAGTTACTTTCTGAGGGATTTATTCTCTTTTCATCAGAATCCCCAGAAGACTGGAAAATATATAGTCACTCTTTCCTTGCCCTTTGCAATCATTTTGTCCAAGGTATTTAAAGAAATTTATATCAAATAAAGGAGAAACCAGAAACACAAGAAGGTCTTCCATAGTTATAGTAAAGAAAAGACTCTTCCTTTTTTTCTCTGTCTCCAGGATACTTAGTACCTAAGTCCTCGTTGTCACTTATAACCTCAGTGAAAGACATTTTCTGTATGAGAATCCATTAGGCTTGTGAAAACCTGGGCTAAGTGTAATATGTTCACCAATTCCCTCTAAAGTGGTCATCTATCATCTTGCTAGATATTGGCAGGACATAACTTGGAATTCCATTACTTCCAGTCTGGCTCTTGCCACCAGTCCCTCCGCTAAAATTGCTCTTTCCCAGTCCCCAGCAACACCCACATTGCCAAATCCAATAACTATTTTTTTAAAAGCTTACTGTTCTGGAACTCAGCAACAATTACTGAGTTGGTCGCCTCCTGCTCTATTCTCCTGCCTTCCTCTGGCTCCTTGCTCCTTCTGGTCACATTCCTTCCCAGTTTTTCTTTTTGCCCTTCAGTCTCTTTCAAAGGCTTTTCTTCTTTTTCTGGCTCCTTAAAAGAATTTGTCTTTGGTCTCCTTCTATGTTCTCTCTATTCCCTCTCCATGGATGATCTCAACTTTATCCATGGCTTCAAGAAATACCCTGATGACCAGTGATGTGTATTAAGGAGGGCACGGATTGCATGGAGTACTGGGTGTTATGGGCAAACAATGAATCATGGAACACTACATCAAAAACTAATGATATGGGGCACCTGAGTGGCTCAGTGGGTTAAGCCTCTGCCTTCGGCTCAGGTCGTGATCCCAGCGTCCTGGGATCGAGCCCCACATTGGGCTCTCTGCTCAGCGGGGACCCTGCTTCCTCCTCCTCTCTCTGCCTGCCTCTCTGCCTACTTGTGATCTCTGTCTGTCAAATAAATAAATAAAATCTTTAAAAAAAAAAACTAAGGATGTACTGTATGGTGACTAACATAATAAAATATCTATATCTATATAGATAGATAGATGATAGATAGATATAAAATGCCATTGTCTTAGCTAATATTTCAATAATTTCTTGACCAGTCTACTTAAGCAGTTTAACTCAAACCTCAATCCCTTCTGCTCTATTCTCCACACAGCTTTCAGAATGATCTTTCTAAAATCAAATTAGATCATACCACTCCCGAGCTTAATGACTTCAGTGGGTTCACTATAGCCCTAGGATAGTCCAAAACCTAAGCAGGATATAACTGAAACCTCCATGCTTTGGCTCCTGCCTACCTATTCTCCAGCCATATCACTCACCACTCACCCACAGGCACTTACTAAATTAGACTGCTAGTCCCTCCACACATACATAACCTCCAGCTGTCTATCCTGAATCACTCCCATTCTTTCATAAAATGTTTATTGACCACTTGATACGTGCCAGGCAATATTCTAGGTACTGGATACTATGTGATGAATACAAAGACAAAAATTTCTGCCCTCCTGGTGAATTCGATCTCTCTTCAAATGCTGGATGCCTTTCTTCAGACCTTCTATAGAACTGTCCGAATACCTTTATGATACTTTATCACAACATGCCATAATTGTTGATGTACTTGAATGCTAGGGTAGATCTAGGTTTTATGAGCCCTAAAGCTTATGTAATTTGGTTGTGTGCATCTGAGGGGGCATCTTTAAGAAAAAATATTACTTATATAATATTGCTAAGCCCTTTCCAGGCAGAGCCTTGGAAGGAGCCTAGGCAAATCATTTCATTGTAAATCCACTCCTATTTGCCCATCTTTTCCAAAAGAAAATTTAAATTGAACTTTTTGTTTTCTATACCTCCATTCTGTGCCATCTCAGAGAGTTATTTCTTCACAAAACTTTGTTTACTGTTTGCCCACAAAGGGTACTACAGAACAAGAATCTTGCCTAGGAGCCCTACCTACCTGTCTTTTCTTAGAGAACTTCCTCTTGAGATAGTGAATCACCAATTCTAACACTTCATCTCAATTCTGCATGCTTTCCTGAAAGTAGAAATCCTCTTAGAAGACTACTCTCTGGCTTTCCAGGGGCTTCCAGACACTTCAATTAGTGCAGTCTATTTCCGTAAGGCACAGGACTCCTTAAACCAGATTAATAACTTGTACAAGGGTGTTCCCAACAATCACCAAAAGATTTCAAAACTGTTTACAATAGGGGCTGTCACACATACAAAGAGCAGACCCAGAGTCCAGATTTAGAAAAATTCTTTCTGACTTCATCACTCAGTCTACATTTAAGACTTTAAGACTACCTAAATCTACAAATTTCTTGGTCCAAAATCACTTTGGTTTTTTTCTCTGGATATATATACTCTATCAATCCAAACATTTCCTGAACTGCCCATGATCAGAGAATCAAGAGATTTTAGAGTAAGAAGGAACTGAGAGTTTTAAAAAAATCATATATTAGTATATCTATTATGTGCGAGCCATTGTGAGGAAAACAAAGAAGAGTAACCTATCCTAGGTCTCAAGGAGCATACAAAAAGGTCTTTTCATGCCCAGATTTTTCTACCTATGGTGTTATTTTTCCCTCTTTTCTCCATCTCTGAACAGTTTATTTTACGGAACTTTAAAACAGCCCCATTATTAAAGTCACATGCTACTGGCAAAAATTACAAATAACTGCAGAAAAACAAGCATACTTATCAACTACTCTCCTAAATATGGTAGACATACTCAAAGAGAGAAAATTGCCTTTTTAATACCTTAGAGCCAGGCAGTGTATCCTAGAAATTAGCTAAATTTCATTTGCTGGAAACTAAGCAACTGAGCCCTAAGGAATGACTAAGGGCTTCCACAAGCTTCAGTGGCCTCATAGATCTACATCACTGATGAGTCCCATACTGCAAATAATTCAGTTTTGAAGAAAATAAAGAATCTAAAGATATTAAAAGTAATACCCACCAAACATTTATGTTTGTGCCTTTGAGGACCCACCACATCTCAGACACTGAAAATAAAACATGGTCTCTGCCCTTAAGAAACTCACAGGCTAGTAATACAGACAGAAATCCTGCAGATAATAGTACAAAATGGCCAATGATAGAAATGACAGAGATAAGCACAGGGTACTATGTAAATCCAGAAGACGGGTACTAACATAGCTGGTATGGAGGAAATAATATTTAACCTGACTTTTTAAAAAGATGTGTTTTAGAAAGCAAAACTGACAGGCAAAGTAAGGCAAGATGCATAGACCTGTCATGTTATGAATCAACAGAAAACAACTTTGGGGATTTCAGTTGCAGAGGCAAAGGCGGCTCCAGTATAAACCCTTAGCCGAGGATCTTGATCTTCTGCTATGAGTGAGCCACAAGTGAGTGCTCTTCCACCACCCCCAATGCAGTACATCAAGGAATATGCAGATGAAAATATTCAGGAAGACCTAGCTCCCAAGCCTCCACCTCCAATAAAAGACAGTTATATAATGGTTGGCAATCAGTTCTAATGTGATGATCTTATCATCCTCCCTTTAGAAAGGGCATCAGACGGCTTCATCCTATGCAGTTTGATCACAGGAAGGAACTGAGAAAACTCAGTATGTCTATTCTTATTAATTTCTTAGACGTCTTAGATATCATGATAAGGAGCCCTGGAAGTATAAAATGAGAAGAGAAACTAGAAGATCTTAAGCTGCTTTTTGTACATGTGCATCATCTCATAAATGAACACCAACCCCACCAACCAAGAGAGACATTGAGAGTCATAATGGAGGTGCAGAAATGTCAACGCCTTAAAACAGATGAGCGGTTTCAGAAGCATCTGGAACGAGTCATTGAGATGATTCAGAATTGCCTGGCTTCTTTGCCTGATGATCTGCCTCATTCAGAAGCAGGGATGAAAGTAAAAACTAAACCAATGGATGCTGATGATAGCAACAATTGTACTGGACAGAATGAACAGCAAAGAGAAAACTCAGGTCATAGGAGAGACCAGATTATAGAGAAAGATGAAATGAATGAAAGACCATGAAGGATGTTTCTTTTTCTTTTTTCTTTTCTCTTTTTCTTTTCAGTAAATGTCATATATTCATTAATTTGCTCTTGGAGAGTCTTAGAAGAGAAATAACTAGAAGTCATGTGGGTAAATAAATAAATAAAATCTTTAGAAGTCATTTGGACAGCTTGACTCCAGCTTAATCAGTTATGAGGTATTACAGTCTGTAATTGCACTGTATGGCAAGTGTAGGCAAATGAGTATATATGTATACATTAAGAGTAATCACCTTAAAAAGGAAAGTCCTGCAATTGTGTGAAACATTCCTGGATTTGGAGTTGCAGAAAACATTGAAGATCTCAGTAATAGCAAGCTTTCATATTTGAAAACTAGGCTTGTCATTAGCTTTAAGAATGATAGATAAATAAAGGATATCAAGCTGTATAAATGTGAAATTATAAAACCTTTAGATTTACTTAAAAATTTACTTGATCTCTAAAAATGTAGTATAACATGTTAAAAGAGAGGAACCCTATAGAGTTATAAAGCAGCAATTTTATTTTTCCTCTTTTTTTTTTAAGATTTTATTTATTTATTTGACAGACAGAGATCACAAGTAGGCAGAGAGACAGGCAGAGAGAGAGGAGGAAGCAGGCTCCCTGCTGAGCAGAGAGCCCGATGTGGGGCTCGATCCCAAGACCCTGAGATCATGACCTGAGCGGAAGGCAGAGGCTTAACCCTCTGAGCCACCCAGGCTCCCTTTATTTTTCCTCTTGACTGCTTCTGTAAACACACTATTTCAGCTTCTTGTTCCTACCCTGGATAGGTCTATTAACTTTTTTCCAGTCACTCAGATAATAAATCTTTTGATTACTTTTTGTTACAAAAAAAAAAGAAAGAAAGAAAACAACTTTGGCTGATTTAATTAGAAAAATTTTATTTTAAAAATGTGCTGTGTAGCTCAGAGAACCCCTAGAAAGACTGATGATGCAAGATTAAAAAATAGACAGGAACAAAAAGATGATGCTCAGAGTAAACACAGTCAAAATCATACCAGAGAATGCATCCAATGAAAGTACTCCTGCTGCCATCATTGAACTCTGGATTCTTTAGCTTAAAATGTCAATGTTGTTGTATTAGATACTGGATGCTGGCACTGAATGGTGGATACTGATACTAGATAATGGATGTCCAGTGCAAGACACTGATTGCCCCTCTGCAACCTTCAAATCTCATAAAATTGGTGATTCCTAAACCATACAAAGGAAATTCCAACACTGACAGTTAAAAAAAGAGGCATGGGACAACTGGATGACTCAGTTGGTAAAGGACTGATTCTTGATCTCAGGGTTGTAGGTTCAAGCCCCACTCTGAGTGCAGAAATTACTAAAAAAATAAAATCTTAAAAAAAAAGAGGCACTATTGCAGCAATCTAAGAAGATGAGAAAGCAAAAGAAAATACATAGCTAAATTTTTTTAAAAGCTTTTATTAGAAAAGAATAATCACATATCAATAACTTTAGGCTTTAATCTTAAGAAAATAGGAAAAGATGAATAAACCAAATGCTAAGCTAGCAGTGGGACACCTGGGGGGCTCAGCGGATTAAGCAGCTGCCTTGGTTCAGGTCATGATTCCAGCATCCTGGGATCTGAGTCCTTCATCAGGCTCCTTGTTCAGCAGGGAGCCTATTTCTCCCTCTGCCTGCTCTGCCTGCCACTCCCCTGCTTGTGCTCTCTCCCTCTCTCTGACAAATAATAAATAAAATCTTTTTAAAATAAAATAAATAAATAAATGCTAAGCTAGCAGGAAAAAAGGGAATAAAGAACACAATAAAAATCAATGAAATAGAAAAAAAACAATGAAATCAATAAAGACAAAAGTTGGTTCTTTGGGGGTTTTTTGGTGTTTTTTAAAAAGATTTTACTTATTTATTTGACAGAGAGAGGGTTCACAAGTAAGCCGAGAGACAGGCAGAGACAGAGGGGGAAACCGGCTCCCCGCTGAGCAGAGAGCCTGATGCCGGGGCTCAATCCCAGGACCCTGAGATCATGACCTGAGCCGAAGACAGAGGCTTAATTCACTGAGCCACACAGGTGCCCTTGGTTCTTTGTTTTTTTTTTTGTTGTTGTTTTTTAAAGATTTAAATGTTAGAGAAATTAAAGGGTTATAAAAGAAATGATATCAACACTTTATGCCAATAATTTGGACAACTTATATAAAACAGATAAAGTTCTAAAAAGACACAAATTACCAAAACTAACTTGCAAAGAAATGGAAAATCCAACTAGACCCATAAAAATAAAGAAAGTGAGGGGTGCCTGGGTGGCTCAGTGTAAAGCCTCTGCCTTCGGCTCAGGTCATGATCCCAGGGTCCTGGGATCGAGCCCCACATCGGGCTCTCGGCTTGGAGTGGAGCCTGCCTCTCCCTCTGCCTGCCTCTCTGCCTACTTGTGATCTCTGTCTGTCAAATAAATAAATAAATAAATAATATTTTTAAAAAATAAAGAAAGTGAATTAATAATTTAAAATATCTCCACAGGGGCGCCTGGGTGGCTCAGTGGGTTAAGCCGCTGCCTTCAGCTCAGGTCATGATCCCAGGTCCTGGGTTCGAGCCCCGCATCGGGCTCTCTGCTCAGCAGGGAGCCGGCTTCCTCCTCTCTCTCTGCCTGCCTCTCTGCTTACTTGTGATTTCTCTCTGTCAAATAAATAAATAAAATCTTTTAAAAAAAAATAAAAATAAAAAAAAAATAAAATATCTCCACAAATAAAATCCGAGGCCCAGTTAATTTCAGTGGTGAATTCTATCAAAATTTCAAGAATGTGTAATACCAATCTCTCACAAACTCTTTGGAAAATAGCAAATGAAGAAACACTTCTCAACTTACTCTTTTAGGTTAATATCACCAAATACAAATGTTGGACAAAAACATAAAAAGAAAAAAATTATAAACCAAATGCTTCATGAATACAGACACAAAAATCCTCAACAAAATAACAGGAAATTGAATAGAAAAATAGAATCTAGCAAAATATAAAATGGATTAAACAATATGATCAAATGGAATTTATCCCAGGAATACAAGTCTGATTTAACATATAAAAACCACCTAATGCAATACATCATGGTAATATAAAAAAGGACAAAAGCTATATGATCACCTTAATAGGTACAGAAAAACCATTCAACAAGCTCCAACAGCAATTCGTGAGAAAAAAATTTCTTTTTTTTAATTAGTCAGAGTTTCTTGTGTGCATAAAAATAGTTTGCAATTGGGAGCTCTCAAACTAACACGTACTGAGACTCAAAGGATACTGTTATAAGATACCTTAAATAGTGCGAATGGAGAGGTTGTTTATTATTTTCAGTGATTTATTATATTAGAGTTTTCCTAATGATTGAGGGTTGGTTAGAAGTGACCACCTCATGCCGGTTTGGGGGAACAATCTGAATTTTATCTATGATTTTCAGAGGTATATACAAGAAGTAGCCCAAGGTAGTTTTCCCTTGTTTTGCAGAATAAGCTAAGGTTGGATACAGTAATTTTCCTAATAGCATAATCAAAGTTATCTATTGTCATTATTCTAAAATCTGTGTTACTATATATAGAAGTCCAATCTCCATCATGAGTCAGACCAAACTGTGTGATTACAAAGTGAGTCTAGAACATGCTCTAAATTAGGTTCAGTACCTTTAAGGTTTTCTATGCATAAGGACGATTGTAGCAATGAAGTCTGAGTGGTTACGGGGCATCCTTTGGCTTCCAAGCTTCCTTCTAGTATCAGATTAATGGGTTATAAGTATTAGTTGAGTGGCCAAGGGATGGATACCATTCTTTTTTGTAAAGCCATTTTTCTGTCATCCAAGCATGTAGAGGAGCTGGTTCTAATATTAACTGAGAATCTTCCTAAACATTTAAGTGGCTAATAACCAACAATCATTTTGATTAATAAAGAAGGGTATGCATTGAGTGATAGGCCTTGAGTAGAGAAAATCTCTAACAGAAAAAGGAAAATGAGTATGAAAGTTTTGTGTTAGTTTGTAAAAGAGTAATATCACAATAACTGTTATAAAAATGAGTTCTGGAGAAAAGGCGATCTAATAGAATCTTGTTCAGTGGTCTTTGGTGTAACCTATCTGCTTTGCCTTATTGTCTGCTTTGTGGGAAGTTTTTTTTCTTTCCTGGAAAATTCTTAATTTTAAGTTTGTCATAGATTTACAAGTCTAATAGTTGAGGAACAAGGAGAATTCTCTTTAATTGAGAGACATGACCCAAGTAATTTAACTGTTGTGTGAAAAAAGAGAACCTCATAGAGCCCTTTTCATCAAGGTACAAGTACTGTTGTATAAAAAAATTCAACAAACTAGGAAGACAAGAGAATTTCCTTAACCTAATATGAAAAACCCATAGCTAACATTATACCTATGGAGATTATGAAATACTGAGTGATTTCCCCCTAAAATCAAGGCAAGGCAATGATGTCTGCACTCACCATTGCTATGTAACATTCTGTTGGAGATTCTAGCCAGTACAACTAGGCAAGAAAAAGGAATAAGAGGCATCTATGTTGGAAAGGAAGAAATAAAACTATCTTTATTCATAGATAACATGATCTTGTGAGTAAAAAATCCTTAAAGAATGAAAAAACAAACAAAAAATTAGTTTTGAATGAGTTAAGTTCATGAGATTCGAGATCAATACACAAAAAAGAAATTTCATTTCTAAATATCACACTCAGTCATCCACAAATCAAATTAAGAAAACAACTCTTAAGAATTTAACAAAAGTGGTGCCTGGGTGGCTCAGTGGGTTAAAGCCTCTGCCTTCGGCTCAGGTCATGATCCCAGGGTCCTGGGATCGAGTCCCGCATTGGGCTCTCTGCTCAGCAGGGAGCCTGCTTCCTCCTCTCTCTGCCTGCCTCTCTGCCTACTTGTGATCTCTACTGTGTGACAAAAGAAATACAAGAATTATACACAGGAAATTATGAACTATTGCTAAGAAAAAGAGCTAAATAAATTGAGAGACATTCCATGTTCATAGATTAGAAAATGAAATATTATTAAACAGCAATTCTTTCCAAATCTATCCATAGATTCAATGCAATCCCTATTAAAATACAAGCTGTCTTTATTACAGAAATTGACAAGTTGATACTAAGTTTTATGTGAAAAGTCAAAGGACCCAAAATAGAAAAAACAATTTTGAAGAATAAATTTATACTTTCTGATTTCAAAACTAACGTGAAGCTATAGTAATCAAGACAGCATGATACTAGTGTAAGGACAGCCATATGGATCAATAAAAGATAATTGATAGTCCAGAAATAAATGGCTAAATTGCCAGAAACTTCTTGAATTAATCCAAATGTCCATCTGCTGATGAATGGATGAACAAAAAACATGGCATCCATACAATGGACTTACTAGGAGGCAATAAAAAGGAAAGCAGTGATACATGTTACAACATAGATGAACCTCAGAAACATGCTACATTTAAATATCCAGATGCAAGAGGCCATATATTGTATAATTACATTTATACCAAATGTCCAGAAAAAGTAAATCTATACAAACAGAAAGTAGATTCATGGATGACTGGGGTTAGGAAAAGAGGAGTAACTTTACATGGGTAAGAGGGGTATTTCTGTGATGGTAAAACTATTCTAAAACTGAACTGTGGTGATGGTTACAAAACTCTATAAATGTACTAAAAATCACGAATTGTTCACGTAAGTGGATTCAGGTATATAAATTAATTCTTAATAAAGGAGTTAAAAACAATTGCTGAATGAATAAGGAACATGGAGAGGAAGAGAGCTAAATCTATATATCAATAACTATGTCAAATATAAATAGTATAAACACACCAATTAAACAATAGACATTGTCAGAATAAATAAAAATAATACCCAACTATACGCTATCTATAGGAAATCCACTTTAAATAACAAGATATAAATAAAGAGTAAAAAGATAGAAAAATAAATACCACTGGAAACTAATTAAAAGAAATTTGGAGTTCCTATATTAATATTAAACAGAACAGGGACCATCACCAGGAAAAACATTCACATTATGTAATAATAAAAGGGTTAATTCACAAAGGAAACATCACAATCCTAAAGGTATATATACCTAATAAAAGATGTTCAAAATACAGAGAGCAAAAACTAGTATTACTAGAAGTAAAATTCATCATGTATATCTGAAAGCTTAAACACCGTTCTCTCAGTAATCAATAGAAAAAATAAATAAAAAATCAGTAAGGGTATAGAAGATCTGAAGAACACTGTAACAAAACTTGACACAGATGACATTTATAGAGCACTACAGCTAACAAAATTCTTTTAAAGAACACTTGAGGGGTGCCTGCATGGCTCAGTCTTTGGGCTTCTGACTCCTGATTTCAGCTCAGGTCATGATCTCAGGGTTGTAAGATAAAGCCATGAATCAGGCTCAGCGCTGGGCATGGAACCTGCTTAGGATTCTCTCTCTCCCTTTCCCTCTGCCCCTCCCCAGGCCCCACCCTAACTCATGCACATATGCACATACACACTCTCTCTCACACACACACAAAGAAAGAGTACTTGAAAGATTCACCAAGATAGGCCATATTTCATATTTCTAGACTATAAAATAAGCTACAATGAATTTAAAGGAATTGAAATCATACAGAGTCTGTTCTTGGACCATAATGAAATAAAATGGAAATCAATGACAGAAAAGTATCTGGGAAAATCCTAAAATAGATGGGAATTAAACAAGACACTACAAATAGTTCATGTACCAGAGCATAGATCTCAAGGGAAATGAGAAAATATTTTTGAATTGAATGAAAATACAACATATCAGGGGCACCTGGATGGCTCAGTGGGTTAAGGCCTCTGTCTTCAGCTCAGGTCATGATCTCAAGGTCCGGGGATCGAGCCCCACATCCAGCGGGGAGCCCACTTCCTCCTCTCTCTCTCTCTGCCTGCCTCTTTGCCTACTTGTGATCTGTCTGTCAAATAAATAAATAAAATCTTAAAAAAAAAAAAAAGAAAATACAACATATAAAACTTGAAGATATTTGTGTTAATAAAGAAGAATGTTCTGGGGCGCCTGGGTGGCTCAGTGGGTTAAAGCCTCTGCCTTCAGCTCAGGTCATGATCCCAGGGTCCTGGGATCGAGCCCCACATCAGGCTCTCTGCTCAGCAGGGAGCCTGCTTCCTCCTCTATCTCTGCCTGCCTCTCTGCCTACTTGTGATCTTTGTCTGTCAAATAAATAAATAAAATCTTAAAAAAAAAAAAGAAGAATGTTCTGAAATTAAACAGTGGTGACCATTACACAACAATGTGACTATAAGACCACTGAATTGCATTTTTTAAAGGTGGGTATGGTATGTGAATTATATCTCAATTTAAAATCATAAAAGAAAGAAAAAAAGTCTCAAAACAAAAATCTAAGTTTCCACCTTAAACTAAAACTAGAAGAACAAACTAAACCCAAAGAAAACAAAAGAAAGAGAATAATAAAGGTAAGAGCAGTTTAAAAAAAAAAGATTTTATTTATATATTTGAGGGAGGGAGATAAAGGAAGCACACAACCAGAGAGAGGGGCAGAGGGAGAAGCAGGCTCCCAGCAGGGAGCCCAACATGGGACTCAATTCTAGGACCCTGGGATCATGACCTCAGCTGAAGGCAGATGCTTAACTGACTGAGCCACCCAGGTACCCCAAGAGCAGTTTTACAGTAAAATTATAAATAAAGAAAAATAGAGAAAAATCAATGAAAACGAAAGCTGATTCTTTGAAATGATAATAAAATTGACAAGCCTCTAGCCAGACAGACCAAAAGTGGGGAAAAGGACACATATTACTAATATTGGAAATAAAATAGGGCACCTGGATGGCTCAGTCAGTTAAGTATCTGCCTTTGGCTCAGGTCATGATCCCAGGGTCTTGGGACAGAGTCCTGCATCAGGCTCCCTGCTAGCGGGGAGTCTGCTTCTCCTTCTACTCCTTCCCCCTGCTCACGATCTTTCTCTCTCTTTCTCTTTCTCTCTCTCTCTCTCTCTGTCTCGGATACCAAATTAAATCTTTTTTTAAAAAAGGAAATAAAGTAAGGGACACCATTACAGATCCTACAGATGTTAAAATGTTAATGAAGAAACATCATGAACAGCTACATGCCCGTTGTTATTAGTTTTCTACTGCTGTTTAACAAATAACCCCAAACTTAGTAGCTTAAAACAACACATTTATTACACATTTATTAACTCTCACTTTCTGTGGGTTAAGAGTTCAAGCTTGGTTTAGCTGGATGCTGTTTATGGTCTCATAAGGTTGCAATCAAGATGTTGGCTGGGCTATGTTCTCCTATGAGGGTATGACTGGCATAGTAGGCAGAATAATGGTTCTCCTAAGATGCCAATGCCCTTATTTCAAGAACCTGTGAATAAGTTACCTTACGTAGCAAATGGGCTTTGCAGATGTGACTAAATTAAGATTCTTAAAATGGGAGATTATTCTGGATTATCTAGGTGGGTTCAGTGTAAATGCAAAGGTCCTTATAAGAGAAATAGGCAGGCAGGCAAGTCAGAGAAGGAAATGTGACAATGGAAAAAGTCAAGGTGATATGATGTGAGAAAAATTTAACCTGCCACTGCTGGCTTGGAAGACAGAAGAAGGGGCCACAAGCCAGAGAATACAGGTGGCCTCTAGAAACTGGAAAAGGCAAGGAATAGATTCTTTTTTTTTAATCTTTAAAGATATTACTTATTTATTTGACAGAGGGAGAGATCACAAGTAGGCAGAGCAGCAGGCAGAGAGAGAGGGGGAAGCAGGCTCCCTGCTGAGCAGAGAGCCCGATGTGGGGCTCAATCCCAGGACACTGACATCATGACCTGAGCTAAAAGCAGAGGCTTAACCTACTGAACCACCCAGGTACCCCTAGGAATGGATTCTTCCCCAGAACCTCCAGAAGAAATACAGGCCTGTTGCCACCTTGATCTCTGGTCCCATATACTCATTTAGGACTTCTGATCTTCAAAATTATGAGATAATAAATTTGTGGGTTTTTTTAAAGCCACTAAGTTTGTGGAAATTTGTTACAGCAGCAATAGGAAACTAGTATCATTAAGAAAGAATAAACTTGGGGCACTCTCTGCTCAGCAGGGAGCCTGCTTCTTTCTCTCTCTCTCTGCCTGCTGTTCTGCCTACGTGTGATCTCTTTATGTCAAATAAATAAATATAATCTTTTAAAAAAAATGTTAAATGGAGAGTGCTTGGTTGACTCAGTCTGTTAAGCATCTGCCTTTGGCCGAGGTCAAGGCCCAAGTCAGTCTCCCTGCTCAGTAGGGAGTCTGCTTCTCCCTCTCTCTCTGCTCCTCCTCCCCCACTGTGCTCACACATGCTCTCTCTCTCTTTCTCTCTCTCTCAAATAAATAAAGATAATCTTTTTTAAAAATGTTAAATGGATGGCAAATAAGCACAGGAAAAAAAGTTCAGCATCATTAGCCATTATAAAGTCTAATAAAATCAATGAGATACCAATACATACTTATAATGGCTAAAAACAAAACAAAAACCTGACGATACCAAATACTGGAGAGGATGTAGAACAACTGGAGCACTCATACATTGCTGATGAGAATGCAAAAAGATATACCCATTTTGGAAAACACTTTGTAAGTTCCTTATAAAGTCAAACATATACTTACCATACGACCCAGCAATCATACACTTTGGTATTTACACAAGTGAAATGAAAACGTACCACACAAAAACCTGTAAGTAAATATTTCTAGTGACTTCATTCATAATCGCCAAAAACTAGAAACAGCCCTAATGTCCCTCAACTGACTGGCTGAAGCATAAGGGAAAGAAATGGAAAGAAAAGAACCACCAAGATGCAGGAAGAACAGGGACCAACCAACACAGTCTTGGGGTCACAGCAGCAACAGTGGGTGGGTCTTCTCTTCAGGACAGCCACTAACTCAAGTCTATCAATTCCTAAGCTCTGTGACGCTAGGTTCTTTTGTTTTGATTTTGGGTTTTGTTTAATTGTGAGGAAATTCACGTAACACAAATTTAACCATTTTAAGAGAACAATTTAGTGATATACAGTACATTCACAATATATAGAATGAGAGAAATATTTACAAATCAAATATATAATAACAATCTAGTATCCAAAATATTAGTATCCAAGTATTAGCATCCAGAATATTCTTATAACTCAACAACAACAAAAAGCAAACAAAAATTGGGCAAATAAATTGAATAGGCATTTCTCTGAAGATGACATACGAATGGCAAACAAGCACATGAAAAACATGTTCAATACCACCCTGAGCGGGTGTCTCAGTCAGTTAAGTGGCTGCCTTCCGCTCAAGTCATGACCCCAGGGTGCTGGGATCGAGACCCACATCAAGCTCCCTGCTCAGCAGAGACCCTGCTTCTCCCTGTCCCTCTGCCTGCCGCTCTGCCACTTGTGCTCTCTTTCTCTAGAAAATAAATAAATAAAATCTTAAGAAAAAACAACAACACCCTGAGGTACCACTTACATCCACTACAATGTCTAAAACAAGAAAAAAAATTTAACAGGTGTTTGTGAAGGTATAGAAAAATGGGAATTTTCATACAATTCTGGTGGGAATGTAAAATGGTTCAGCCACTGTGGAAAACAGTTTGCCAGTTCCTCAAAAAGTTAAACATAGAATTACTGTGTATTGCTTGGTTCTGAGTTTCAAATTTGGGAGAAACGGTGACAGCACCAATTTAAGTTGGGCGTCTACCTCTGGATCAACTCACAGCAACCAGGAGGGTGAGTTGCTTAAGTCTAAGAAGGCCACTGGGATTTTATCCTTGTGCTCTAGAGCCACACACAGCAAAGGGAAATTGTGTGCTAGGTAGTTGCCCCAAGAGATGTGTACTGTAAGCAAAAAGTGTGCACCTTCCACTGGAGGTCACCTTCAGAATATGAAAAGTACAAAATAGGATTCAGTGGCATTCTGATTACTTTTTCCCCTCACAGTTTTCTCAATATCCCAACAGATTTTTGTCTAAGGCCTAAGAGAGAATACACTCATTCTCACGTTTATATTTTAAAAATTTTGTTTGAACTGGGGTGTCTGGGTGGTGCAGTGAGTTAAGCATCTGACTCCTGGTTTCCACTCAGGTGGTGATCCCAGGGCTGTGAGATTGAGCCCCCCATTAGGCTCCGCCCCCCTCAAGGAGTCTACTTGAGATTCTCTCTCTCTTTCCCTGCCCCTCCTGCTTGTGCTCTCTCAGATAAATAAATAAATCTTAAAAAAAAAAAGTAACATTTTGTTTGAACTACTGACAGAAGATCATGTGCACTTCTGTTCAGTCCTTTATCTAAAAGAAGACACTTCTAGAGGCACCTGGGTGGCTTAGTCAATTGGGCTTCAGCCTTCAGCTCAGGTCATGATCCCAGAGTCCTGGGATCAAGCCCCATATCAGGCTCCCTGCTCAGTGGGGAGCCTACTTCTCTCTCTCCCTGCTGCTTCCCCTGCTTGTACTCTCTCGCTGTCATATAAATAAATAAAAGATAACACTTCTAAATGCTTAGGGTGGTCTTTAATATGCAACTACCTGCTCAAAAACTTGTATGGGCTCCGTATTACCTACCATATTAAAACATCTAACTATTTAGAGTTCTTTATCAAATAGCCTCTCTCCGCCTTTCCAAACTCCTTATTTATTAAACATTTGTTGAAGGGCACCAGCGTGGCTCAGTCTGTTAAGCATCTGACTTTGACTCAGGTCATGATCTCAGGATCCTGGGATCGAACCTTGTGTCAAGTTCTGCATTCCACAGGGATTCTGTTTGTCCCTCTGCCCCCCTCCCTCCTCGTACGCACTCTCTCTCAAATAAATAAATAATATATTTTTTAAAAAATTTGTTGAATATACAATGATCTCTACTTTCCAGACACTAACATGGATATGCTGACCATATCTGTCAATCTTAATGACAAGAACTTCTGGGCATAATGGCATCAAATTTCTGAACTCAGACCATCCCAGAAGATTTGTGGGATGTGTTTGTCATAATTAAAAGACAAGGGAAAAAAAGCTGAAAACACAATCTCTATCTTGCAAGAGCAATTCTGTGTGGTACAGACTACTCTCCAGCAATCTTTGACCCAGTCTTGTCAGAGTCCTGGCTGCCCCAAATATACCTTGTTCCCTCACACCCTGCATTTTATATATATATATATATATATATATATATATATATATATATATATATAAATTATATAATTATATGAGATATGATAATATATAATTACATGAGAATTATATAAATTCTCATACTGTTTAAAACATTTAAATATCAACAATAACTTAAATAACATATATATATAATTGAAGTACTGCTGACATATTAGTTTCTGATGTACCACATAGTGATTTGACAATTCTACACATTACTCAGTGCTTGCCACAATAAGTGTAGTTGCCATCTGTCACCATACAATATTATTACAATATAGTGACTATATTCCCATGCTATACTTTTTAATCTCCATAATTTATTCATTACTGGAAATGTGTACCTCTTAATCCCTTTCACCTGTTTTACTCATCTGCCTATCCACCTCCCCTCTGGCAACCACCAGTTTGTTCTCTGTATTTACAAGTCTATTTTTGCTTATCGTTTCTTCAATCATTTTGTTTTTTAGATTCCACATATGAGTTAAATCATAATGTATTTGTCTTTCTCTGTCTGACTTATTTCACTTAACATAATACCCTCTAAGTACATCCATGTTGTCACAAATGACAAGATTTCATTCTTTTTTTTTTTTTTTAAAGATTTTACTTATTATTTGACAGAGAGAAATCACAAGTAGGCAGAGAGGCAGGCAGAGAGAGAGGAGGAAGCAGGCTCCCCGCTGAGCAGAAAGCCCAATGTGGGGCTCGAACCCAGGACCTGGGATCATGACCTGAGCCGAAGGCAGCGGCTTAACCCACTGAGCCACCCAGGCGCCCCAAGATTTCATTCTTTATTGTGGCTGAATAATATTCGTGTGTGTGTGTGTGTACACATACTACAATTTCTTTATCCATTTATCTACCAACGGGCACTTGGATTGCCTCCATTTTTTGTTATTTTAAATAATGCTGCAATAAATACAGGGGGCGTATATATCTTTTTAAATTAGTGTTTTTGTTTTCTTTGGGAAAATACCCAGCAGCGGAATTACTGGATCATATGGTATTTCTATTTTTAACTTTTTGAGGAGCCTCCCTACTATTTTCCAACTGGTTGTACCAATATACATTCCCACCAACGGTTTGAGCGTTCCCTTTTCTCTACATCCTTGCCAACATTTGTTATTTCTTGTCTTTTGGACACTAGTAAGTTTGACTGGTATGAGGTGATAGCTCAAAGAAACTGGACCACTGTCTTACACCACACACAAAAATAAACTCAAAATGTATTAAAGATCTAAGTGTGAGACCTGAAACCATCAAAGTCCTAAAAGAAAATAGGCAGTAATCTCTTGGACATTAGTCTTAGCAACGTATTTATGGGTATGTCTTCCCAGGCAGGAGAAAGCAAAAATAAACTATTGGGACTGTACCAAAATAAAAGCTTTTGCACAAAGGAAGCCATCAACAACATAAAAAGGCAACCACTGACTGGGAGAAGATATTTGCAAACGATATATCTGAAAGGCTTAATATCCAAGACATATAAAGAACTTCTAGAACACCCCAAAAATAATAATAATAATCTGATTTACAATGGGCAGAGGACTTGAATAGACATTTTTCCAAAGAAGACAGACAGAAGGCCAACAGACACATGTTTAACATCACTAATATGTTTAACATCACTAATCAGCAGAGAAATGCAAACCACCTTACTTTTTTTGCTATTTCTTTGACCTTGAAATCTTATCTTGCGCATCATCATTCTATTCTGTGCCCCTCACTAGGAGAGATAAGGTAAACCATCTTCAAAAAGTTTGTATTTACTAACCTCTCCATACTCAGAGCAATTCTTACAGTAAAAAGTTGTCTTTTGGGCACTTGGTGGCTCAGTTCGTTAAGCCACTGCCTTTGGCTCAGGTCATGATCCGGGAGTCTGGGTATGGAGTCCCACATCGGGCTCCCAGTTCTGTGAGGAATCTGCTTCTCCCTCTGACCTTCTCCCCTCTCATGCTCTCTCTCTCTCTCTCTGAAATAAATAAAATCTTTTAAAAAAAAAGTTGTCTTCTCTGAACATGAGAACTTTGCATGTAATTTTTAAGAAATAAGGGAATTTGAAAAATTCTCATACTGTTTATTTTTTTTTAAAGATTTTATTTATTTATTTGACAGAGAGAAATCACAAGTAGGCAGAGAGGCAGGCAGAGAGAGAGAGGAGGAAGCAGGCTTCCCGCTGAGCAGAAAGCCCGATGTGGGGCTCGAACCCAGGACCTGGGATCATGACCTGAGCCGAAGGCAGCGACTTAACCCACTGAGCCACCCAGGTGCCCCTCTCATACTGTTTAAAACATTTAAATATCAACAATAACTTAAATAACAATTATGTGTTTTCCTTAACCCAAGCTCCTCTCTTCATGAAATAATCTGTCTCTCTCCTCCTTGGAATTCCCATTGCATTTTATTCCTTTATTGAGCACAAATCATTTTCTGTTTTATATTATGGTTCTTTGTCAATGCTTGCTTCCTCTATGAGATTCAACTCCTTGAGGGAAAGTACTGTTTCTTAATCCTATTTGCACCCCTTCTAGTTCTCAGCACAGTGCCTGACATACTATAGGTGCACAATACACATTTTTTTTTTTTGAATGAAGGAAAGAATTAACCACCAGAGATTTCTATGGTGATATTATTATAGCCTTTTTTTCCATATATCCTGTCAAACAGCCTGGAAATAAAGCACTTACTGAAAAGAGTTCAGAGAATTGTATCTGTGAAACTGTTGATATGATGTAATTCTAAAGAAGGTTAGGGGCCTCCAAGCTAATAGAAAGCTGTCTGTTCTTTTGTGTTACTTTCACAAGCAGGGAGGAGGGAGAGGAGGGATAGTGGTTCCTAAGCAATAAGTACTAATTTTAAAATTCCATATATAAGTGTTAGTATCCTTTTTTTTCTCAATGGCAGTACAGTAAAATAGGAACTGGGAGTCTGAAGTCAGAATTTAAGGATTTCAATCTCAACCTCTACCATGTATTAGTTATGTGACATTAAGCAAATTTTTAACTTCTCTGTGTTGCATTTTCATCACTAGCAAAATGCAGTCCCTCAAAAGAATGGTATAAAAATTCACGACCTCGGGGCGTCTGGGTGGCTCAGTGGATTAAAGCCTCTGCCTTCCGCTCAGGCTCTGATCCCAAGATCCTGGGATGGAGCCCCCCATCGGGCTCTCTACTCAGCAGGGAGCTTGCTTCCTCCTCTCTCTCTGCCTGCCTCTGCCTACTTGTGATCTGTCAAATAAATAAACAAAATATTTAAAAAAAAAATTCACGACTTAATATATTTTTTTAGAATAAAAGTTTTTAGAATAGTACCTGGTACTTTGTTTACAAGTAATAGCATACAACACCAGTGCTCATTACTTCAAGTGATGAACCACTGAATTCTACCTCTGAAACGAATACAGTATCTGTTAATTAAATTGAATTTTTAAAAAGTGACAGCAACATGTAGTACTATATTAATCTTATATCCCCTATTGGCAGTCCCACGATGTTAACGCTAAAATGAGTTTCCTTTTATTTTTTTTTTTAAATCCCCTAGTACCTGCCTAGTATACGGTGTAACAAATACTAGAGGCTCAAAAAATTATGTGAATTGTATTTGAGATATGTATTTAAATGCACAAGAAAATGAAGGTATGTTAAAAATGTAAGCGAAATTACAAAGGGTTTTTGCATTTCATTTGCATATCTTCAGTTATTTCTATATAATTAGTTGTTAGGTGCTTTATGACTTGATCTTATTCTTACCCTCGTCAGAGGATGCAGTTTGGTGTAATGCATGTTATAGCCCTCAGGGCTGCGGGCCTCCTCACACGCTGGCTGTTCAGATAGTCTGAGGG
This sequence comes from Lutra lutra, assembly GCF_902655055.1. Lineage (NCBI taxonomy): Eukaryota > Metazoa > Chordata > Mammalia > Carnivora > Mustelidae > Lutra > Lutra lutra. Next base: position 58,699,061 of record NC_062290.1, read on the forward strand.
ATGAGGCTGCTGCAGCCAAAAGTGGGTTACATTACAGTACTGCCTGCTGCTGGAGATGGAGGACCAATAACCTCAGAAAACAGCGCACAGGAGCAGCTGGGCCAGCAGAGCACTTTGTGAGGGCCCATTTGGACACTCCGCAGTGGGGTACCGCAAAGGTGAGTGCCCTAACGCGCGGGTCGTCGACCCGAAGGCCTTGACGGGGACCTGGGTTTGGTGAGAAAGGGAAGGGCTCCAGCCGAGGCCGCTTGGATGAGTCATTCTCACCTCCCCAGGCAGGTGCGGTGGCAGGACGCTTCGCCTTGGCGGGCGGGCGACGAGAGCCGCGAGCCGCGAGCCGCAGCGGAGTCCCCTCTCGGGACGCCTCCTCCGGGCCGGCACTGACCTTGCCGCTGGCGGCCCGAACGCCGAGAAGACCCGGCGCCACAGAGCTGGGCGCTGGTCGGGGCCGCCCACTGCTACCCGGACCCACCGGTCGTCGGAGCCGGCCGCCGCCCTCCTGCGCTTCCTCAGCGCCTCAGTCCCACGCGAGGTTGCCAGCTGAGCCCAGAGGGCGGGGCGGGGCGCTGGCCCACCGTCCCGCGGAGGTCGTCTCGCGCGGGCGCACGCGCCGCAGTCGCGCGGGGCGGGGGGTGGGGAGGGTGGGTGTGCTTGGGGCAAGTGCGTCGCCGCCGCTGCCGCCTCAGCCTGCTGCTCCGCCCGCGCCGCCTGCTCCCGGCGCTTGGCCCCAGCACGCCGGCTCCCGAACGGCCATGGGCGGCGCGGGGTTCGCGGTGTAGAGTCCGCCAGTCCCGGACCCGCGTCCCGCACCCTGACGGTCCCGGTAAGCGGGGGCGGGGGCGGCGGGGACCGGCAGGCACCCTAAGGGACGGGTCTGCGGGCCTCGGACAACCCTGTGGGGACTCAGGTGTTGTGTGGGAGCCGCCCCGAAGGGAGTCCTTGAGTAAGTGGATAAACCCCGAGTGTCCCTGCCTCTGCCCCTTGGGAGAGCCCCGGAGGCGGTGCGGGGAGCCGCCCCCAAGGAGGACCCCTGTGTGAATGGAGACTCCCAGGGCTTGCTCTGCATTTGCTGCCATGGGGAGGCGCAGTGTGGAGGCACTGTCCCCGCAGAGAGACCGTCTGTATGACTACCGGAGGGCAAGGGTGGTCCCTGATGTTGTCTCAGTGGAAGACCATTTGAGAACAGAGGGGAGCCTCGGGAGCCTCAGGAGCCTGCGCGGTGGAGATGGACCCCACAGAGGACCCCAGTATAAAGGCATACTTTAGACTGCGCCTTAGAACTGCCTGGAAGGAACCTGACTGGAAGGAGAGGAGCCTGCCATGGATCTAGGCCAGGAGTAACTCCCCATATGCCCACTTTGGCCTTGACCTTTCTCGGGCTCGGTGTGCCCTAAATTGAGTCCCTCCAAGGTGGTCGAGAGGCTGGGGCCCTGCGGGACTGCTGCCTTTGTCCATTCCAACCCCCACCCCATTAGAAATTTTATTCTCCGTCGTAGCCCAGGTTGGCTCCAAGCTGGATTTTTGTGGAGGCAGGAACTTCTGTTAGAGCAAAGGGCAAAAGGGAAGGGAGGACCAGTGAGGCCTCTGAAGCAAAGATAGGAGACTTGGGGCCCTGGGCTTGACTATCCACAAGCAAGCAGTGAAGAATCAGGTGGAATAATTGATGCTGGCAGGTCCTGGAAGAGAAAGTCCTTTGAAGGAAAGAAAGGATATGTTAGGATTATTGAGCACTCATGTGCCAAGTATCATGCCAGGGATATTTAACATCTCATATAATCCTTACAACAGCATTATGAAAGTATCCCCTTTTAAACATTAGGCACCTTAGACTCAGAGAAGTTTACCAGTTTGTCCAAGGTCACAAAGCTTGGAATCATGAAATCTGTTTTTGGAAGTTTATTTTGGAAAAAAGTATCAAGGAGAGGCAGAAGCAAGAATGTATATTTGTTAAGTTGCATGAAGATACCAAACATAGGGCTTTGTATATGGTTAGTAAATATGTTGATTAAGTAAGTGAACAAGGACAGTTTAATTGGGGATGAGACTGCTGCAGGAACTGATACCCACTGAATCCCCAGATTTCAGGGTGTGGCTTCCTTTCCTGGCAACCTCATTGTAATGATACCTCTGAGGGTCTCCGGACTTAATGGGTCTGAAAGAGGCCTCTGCGTGTGGCCTTTGATAGGACTTGCTCTGGGGAACAAGAGGAACCCTCCAGAGGATGGTCTTCTAAGACTACCCTCCCAGCTTGCAGGGAGCAGAGGGAGAGACAGGGTCACTTTTAGGAAGCGTAATTCACAGTATCTTTGTGGCCATCTGAGTATTGCACCATAGACACTGGTCCACAGATAACACGCAGGACACTTTTTCCAAAAAGTGTTTCTGCATGATGAGGAGGAGGGCTAAACAGGTGTACAACCAAGGAAGGCTTATTGGAAGTCCACTGTCTGGGGAGGGAAAAGGGTTCTTCGCCTGATACAGTGATACATCCTTATCTCACCTCCTTGGCTGGGGTGGTGCTTTCATTCCACCTGAATTCCAAGGTGCAAATTTGGGACCAAGGAGAGATTCTGGTTTCTTGCCCAAAAATTGAGTGTCGAGGGAAGTAAGTAATGTAATTCTCTAGAGAACCATTTTGAGTTTTCCTGCATCCCCCCCCTTTTATCCTTCCTCATACCCAAACCTAGAGACATTCTCCTATAACAGAAGTGGCTTCCCTGGGCTCCTGGGGTTACTTAAGAAAGATCAGGGTTGTGAGAAAACAAAACAACCTCATTTACCAATTGCTGGCTTTAAGTCAATGGCTGCCTGAAGCATGGGTGTGGCACCTCATGCACAGCTCCTCAGTGGAGTAAATTCCGACAGAGGTTTATATTGGTTAATCACCTCCCCATGACAAAGTTGTTTATAACTGTTTATAATTCCCTTTCAGTTCAAACCCCTTTATTCAGCTTAACACACAAAAATAAATAGGGATATGGATATATGGATACATATACACATATAGTTTTTTAATATCCATATGTAGCTTTTTAAGAAAATCAGAAGGAACAAGCCTGCAAATGTGATCTTTGCTCCAATTCAGAATATGTCATTGGGTTGGTTTTTTTTCTACACTGGTCTTTTCATTGAGCGCTCTTAGTATCACACCCTCTCGTGTCCCTGGAAAGATTGCATACTGGACCTTGAATATCATCTCCTTGATGTCCAGGTTTGGATAAACATAAAGATTATGAAAATCCTAAGAATACTGTCTAACTCTCCCCTAATCACAATGTAAGCCAAATCATTCCAGAATGGATGTGAAGGATGTCAAGTAGTTGCCTTAATCTACTAAAAAAAAAAAAAAAAAAAAAAAGCTTTCTCCAAAGGATAATGAAAAGGGAAAGAATTTCACTTGCATGTACACAGATATATCTGGGTTTTACTTAAGGATTTTTTAGCCTTTAATCTTCTACATCTTCTCTGATCACATTGTTACGGTATTCTTCCTCCTACATTTGCCATATTTTTGACAGTGCTTCCTTTTCCTCAAACATGAATAGTAGGACTCTCTCCAGCCCATTTCCCACATTCCCTTTATTTTTTCCAGTACACCTGTTCCTAAGTGGATCATATTTATGCAAATAGTTTCCTTTCTCTTTAGTCACGGAATCTATTATCTTCTAGTCCCACGTGCTTTTCTCCAGCAGTGCTCTTGATTTCTGCTATCTTCATTTCTTGGATTGATTGATTCAGTTCTGATGAGAGTACTATCATTTACTCCACCCCTCAATCTTAATGACCAAGTTCTGACAAGAGTTGCTTACCAGCTTTGGATCAAGAAACCAAGACCATCAATTTGTAGCTGGAGACATTATTTTTTCCATTATAACATCCCTTTCCAAACCTTGTCGCCTTCCAGCAATCCCCTCAGAGACTCATAGATAGTACTTACTAAGTGCTACCTACTTGCCAGGCATTATGTTAGATAAATATGACAGTTGGTTGCTCTTGAGGAGTTCACATAGAATCAGTCTGCATTTCTTTTTTTTTTTTAAGATTTTATGTATGTATTTGACAGAGAGAGAGAGATCACAAGGAGGCAGGCAGAGAGATAGGGGGAAGCAAGCTCCCTGCTGAGCAGGGAGCCTGATTCGGGGCTTAATCCCAGGACCCTGAGATCATGACCTGAGCCAAAGGCAGAGGCTTAAACCCACTGAGCCACCCAATCGTCCCCACAGTCCACATTTCTCCAATCATTTACTATAGAGTAAGAAAAGTGAGGGGAAATTACAGTTTTACAGAGTATCTATAGGAATCTTTGTAGAGTAAGTATGCCTTTTCCCAGGCATCAGTGAAAGGCAGCTGCTGTTTCTGTGCCTCCTCTGGCAGCTCCATTGTGAGCCCCCCTGCCATTGCCCTGTCAAAATTACTTTTGCCCATGTGCTTTCAGTGAACTAGCCACACTCTTAGCTTCTTCTTCTTTTTTTAATATTCCATTTATTTATTTGACAGAGAGAGATCTCAAGTAGGCAGAGAGGCAGACAGAGAGAGAGAGAGGAGAAAGCAGGCTCCCTGCCAAGCAGAGAGCCTGATGCAGGACTCGATCTCAGGACCCTGAGATCATGACCTGAGCCGAAGTTAGAGGCTTATTAACCCACTGAGCCACCCAGGCGCCCCCACACTCTTAGCTTCTTATGATAATAATGACAGTGTCTTATATTTGGATAACACGTTGTAGTTAGAGCCCTTTTACATACCTGATTGCCATTTGTTTGTGAGAAATATTTCATCTTACTGGGGTCTTCTCACTAAAACAACAGTGTGTGGGCTGCCTAGATCACTTTCTCTCTCTCCATTTTTTTTTCTTTTTGGAGTCTCTTAATTAAGTTTATGGGTCTCCCAGAGGGAAAGCCCAGTGATTCACTACAGTCACCACCTAGCAGCACTTATGCTATGGAGAGGAGTTTCTTGTTGGGTCCAAAGGCCAAGCAATGTGCTACTGGTCAGCTCTGGTACTTATCAGGGCTATCCTACTAACTGGCCTTGGAAAATTCAATTCTCTGGGTTTTTTTTTAACCTCCTAAAATTCAAATACATATTCCCTTCTAAACAAATATTTTAAGCATACTGTCTCAAACCAATTTGGGGGGCTGATTCATAATGTGAAGGCAGTTTTCCTTGCCTATTTCTATCCAGCAACCGGCTGGCTTCATACCATCTAAGCTAGAGTCCCCATATAGCAGTCCATGCCTTGGCATGTGCTTTTACCTCTTCCTGGAATGCTTTTTTTTTTTTTTTTCCCTTAGCCACTGGGGTAACTCCCACTCATATTTCAAAATTTAGCTCAAGCAACACCTTTTTTTAAAAATCCTACACTCATGCCCCCTACACATGCATATACACTGCATTCTCACAGGCTGAGCGAGATTCCATTTGTTCATTCTACCAAGTTATTAAATGCCTGATTTGTGCCTGACACATAGTAGGTTGCACTCAGCAAATACTAGCAAAATCAATAAACAAAGATAATTAATATTTAATAATTCATTCAACCCCATTTGTTTTGGGTTGAATCTCTGCTTCAGGGGCCCAGAGCAGAGAAGAGGGAGTGCTTCTCCATCTTGCTGAAAAGCTCTGCTTGCTAAGTGCAGTCACACCAGCCAATCACCGATAGTGTGCTATTTCTTAACTGTTGCTCTGCTTCTGTGGAAGCCAGCACTGTAGCTTTTCATGAAGACTCACCCTAAGCCCCCAGAGGCTAAAGATCGTGCCATAATTTTGTTCTCATGTATATTAGAGCTTTGTTGGCTTTCAGTAAATATTAAAAACAGGACCTCCGTCATGACTTACTCTCTTGAGCAGAGTTCAGGAGGACAGTTTTATTCAGTCTTTAGCCCTTCTGCTGCTTGAAAATACCAAAAGAGCCCTGTGCAGTTGGGAATGACTGTCTCCCTGGACCAACTGAACCCAGTGCTGCTGTGCTGGATAAATAGGGTGACTGGAGGAAGACAGGGAGATACTAGGTAGACCCTTTTAGGGTCTGCAGATGTGAAAACTAAAAGCTGTACGATACTGTTAGGCCACAGAATGGCTGACTATGAACAGGGCCCCAGAACACTGTCATGAGACACTGCATTCCTAAACCAAAACTCTTTTTGATGACTTTTTAAAAAAATCTTCAGATTGATATTGATGTCCACAGTAAGCTTAGAGTCTGTGCTATGCATTTTGCATTTCTTAGACCCTGGTTCTGCTGGTTTTCCATACCCTTGTGGCTGCTTACATTCTTTGTTAAGTACATACCTTTCCCCAAGGCTCTCTGTCTTTTTGGAACATACTTCTATGAACCAGCTGTCAGCCACCTTGAAATTTTTACCCTCATGTGCCCATGCTACTCATGCTAAATTTCTCCAGCCCAAACCTAGGAGGGAGGAGATATATTTTCAAGCTTCCTACACATGCCCTTAGAGCAGTAGCCCTCCTGTGGGCCAGGACACAGTGCCACAGGACACAGCATAAATGAAGGGGACCATTGACCTTGGTAATATTATCTCTTTTCTTACTGTGTTTGTATAAACTAGCTAAATTCCAAAATTCTGTAGCTCTCCCCTGTGGTCAAAGTAATCACCTGTAACTACTATTTGGTTACCCATTCTCATCCCTGCTAGCCCTGAACTACTATGGTAATACAGGGTCCACCTCTGGAGAAGTAGAGTGGATGGGATGAGATGAGGTGGTGACTCTGTAGTTTCTAGACCTGAACTCTGAAGATTTAGTTTGATCAGTCTCTCTGGCCAACTTTGAGGAAAAGAAAGGGTACTGACACCATGATCTCAAACTTTTTATGTTGTCCAGTCATCTCTGCAACATTCACTCAACAAAGATTTATAGAATCCGTGCTCTGTGGAAGATAGTGAGAACCATCTAAATTTTTCTCCCTCTTGATATCACTGAAAACCTGAAATTCCCTTCTCTACCTGCTCAACCCAGTCTGTTTTTTTCCCCTTGTCCCTCCACTCAGAGGTTTTCTTTGCCTTGCTCCCACCTAGGAAAGCCTTCATAACCTCCAAGCAATCATTTTTAGATGTTTCTGAGCCTTTTCAAACAGCTGCCAGTCCTATATGAAGAATCAAATGAAAGAAATAAAAGGCAGGATGCCTGGGTGGCTCAGTCGATTAAGCATCAGCCTTCAGCTCAGGTCATGATCCTGGAGTCCTGGGTTCAAGTCCTGAATCGAGCTCCTTGCTTGGCAGGGATCCTGCTTCTCCCTCTGCCTGCCACTCCCCTTGCTTATGCGCTCGCTTGCTCTCTCTCTCTCTCTCTCTCTGACATATAAATGAGTAAAATCTTTAAAAGAAAAAAAAGAAAGAAAAGGCATCCAGATTGGTAAAGAAGTAAAACTTGCAGTATTTGCAGATGACATGTTACTATATATAGAAAACCCTGAAATTCCACCAAAAAACTATTAGAACTGATAAATGAATTCAGTAAATTTCAGAATGCAAAATTAATAAATTTTTAAAAAGAAATCAGATAAAAGCAAGTACAGTAAATGTTCTTTACATTTAACATGTGAAATGAGGAGACTCCTGCCTATTAGTAGGGCTGCTCCCCAGGCTTCTCACAGTTACAAATCTTTTTTTTTTTTTTAAGTATTCTGTATACCCAAAATGGGGCTTGAACTCACAACCCTGAGATCAAGAGTCACATGATCCACCAACAGAGCCAGCCAGGCACCTCTCAGGTACAAATCGAGAGCTTGGGAAAAGAGTCCCTAGCTGCCTTTTCCTTCCTTATTTTTCTACCAGCTCCTATTGTGGAGCAACCCTTCCTCCTCTCACTCCCACCACTCTGCCCTTATAAGTATTCTCACTGTGTTCTAAGCATGTGCTCTGCAGAGAATGGGTGTGTCTCTCACACACACATTTCAAGGTGCCCACATATGTCTTACTACCTGGCAAATACATTTTTTAAATGATTTTATTTATTTATGTAACAAAGAGAGATCACAAGTAGGCAGAGAGGCAGACAGAGAGAGGCAGAAGCAGGCTCCCCGCTGAGCAGAGACCCTCCCAATGCGGGGCTCAATCCCAGGACCCTGAGATCATGACCTGAGCCGAAGGCAGAGGCTTAACCCACTGAGCTATCCGGGCACCCCCTGGCAAATACATTTAGACAGACTTCTCTTACCCAAAGAAAGATTTTGTTTTTTGTTATCTGTTTTCATTTTCTCCGGATCATATAGCTACACAGCCCTATTCTACCTTCTTGTCCCTCTGTTATTCACCACCACCTGCTCCTGCCCTCCTGAGGTTTATTCCAAGCCTAACTTAGATACTACAAATTCTCTGGCAGTGACATCATTCTTGAGACAACGTCTTTTTATCCTTCTTTCATCCTTTTTAGGGAGTCAAAAAACCCAATTCCACCCACCAGCCAAAGAAGTAATCATTAACTATCATTTGTGGGATCTTTACAACTTGATTTCCTTTTTTTTTTTTTTTAAGATTTTATTTATTTATTTGACAGAGAGATCACAAGTAGGCAGAGAGGCAGGCAGAGAGAGGGGGGAAGCAGGCTCCTGCTGAGCGGAGAGTCCGATGCGGGGCTTGATCCCAGGATCCTGAGATCATGACCAGAGCTGAAGGCAGCAGCCTTAACCCACTGAGCCACCCAGGCGCCCCCAACTTATTTCCTTTTAACTCACTTTTTCTTGCTAGGTCTTTTTCCACACAGGAAAAGCCAGGTTTTCTCACAAGGCATTTGTTTTTACCTGTCACTAATCACTACCACTTGTTCCTCTAGAAATTAGAGCTCATTTTGTTAATTTCTCAAACACTCGGGCACATCGTGGGTATTTCAGCACACCTGCATTTAATCAAGGTGTCTTGTATACAGGTTTGATCTTCCATTAAGCACTAAGAGTTTCAACCTCATTCTTTGAAGCCTACTGTTATTGTGTCCTCACAGTTTACTCTCAAAATCAAAGCTATGTCTATTCACAATGACTTGGGGTCTTGTTTGGATTTGATGGTTTCTTTTTGAGGTTCTGCTCTACATTTTCTGCCTGTATGAGCACAAAATGGCCTAGAAAACTGAACCATCTTAGGTAAAAGTAGTAACAATTCCAGGATCCTGTGGTCAGGAATGGAAGGTGGTTTTTAATTTCTTTTTATGTTTGTTTTGCTGGTGGATGTCATCTTCAGTCTTCATTGAAATTCCTTTAAAGATTAACTCCCCAAACCACTGCAGTGACATCATTAACAATTGAGATAGCTTAATAGTGATTCTTACTATCCTTACAGAGAATAATGGGTTGTAGCAGGACTACAATGTATTGGGAGATGCCTGTGGTTAATTTGCTGATACACTATTAATGACTCAGTCCACTTACAGAGTAACCTTCCTCTTTGGCCTTTGTTGAGAACTCATTACATTATCTGAAAAAGCCAGTAAGAGCCAAATGCATATCACTGATTTTCCTTCCGTGGATTCATTCTTGAAAAAGTGAATTTCATATGGTTATTCTAGGTCTCCAAATAAGCATTTCACGACTTTTTTTTTCAACCCATACTTTCTTGCTGATAAACCTGGAAATAATTGATCATGAAGAAGGTCCATAATGAAGGGCTGTGTGTCAGTTTTACGTTCTCCCTCCTGGTGTGGTATGCCTATTCCTCTTGCTCTAAGTGGGGGGCTTGCTTTCCACCTAACCATAGAGTACAGCTGGTACTCTTGAGTCATGTGGACAGTTTCTGAAGATTATAGATCCAGCCTCTTCAAGAATCCTCTGGATCCTTTGGGGCACCTGGGTGGTTCAGTTGGTTAAGTGTCTACCTTCGGCTCAGGTCTTGATCTCAGGATCCTGGGATCGAGCCCTGTACTGGGTTTCCTGCTCAGAGGGCAGTCAGCTTCTTCCTCTCCCTTTGCCTCTCCCTACCCTCCCGCTTATGCTTGCTCTCTCTCTCTTAAATAAATAAATAAAATCTTAAAAAAAAAAAAAAGGTAAAGAATCATCTGACTCCATAGCAAAAGTTCTAACATACACATACTCTCCTCTCTACCCCTGGGCCCACCCCCGCCAGGCTAGGTCACATGAATTTCTTTTTCTTTCTTTTTTTTTTAATTTAAATTAAACTTTGTTAACATACAGTGTATTATTAGTTTCAGAGGTAGAATTTAGTGATTCATCAGTTGCATATAACACCCAGGGCTCATTTTATCTAGTTGCCCTCCTTAATGCTCATCACCCGATAACCCCATCCCCCCTACCTGCCCTCCAGAAACCCTCAGTTTGTTTCCTATAGTTAAGAGTCTCTTATGGTTTGCCTCCCTCTCTGTTTTCATGTTATTTTTCCTTCCCTTCCGCTATGTTCATCTGTTTTGTTTCTTAAATTCCACATATGAGTTAAATCACATGGTATTTGTCTTTCTCTAACTTATTTCGCTTAGCATAGTACCCTCTAGTTCTATCCATGTCATTGCAAATGGCAAGATTTCATTCTTTCTTATGGCTGAGTAATATGCCATTGTATATATATTCTACATTTTATTTATCTTCTTTATCCATTCATCTATTGAGAGACATCTGGGCTCTTTCCATATTTAGCTATTGTGGCCATTGTTGCTATAAACATTAGGGTGCAAGAGTTGGCTGCTTAACTGACTGAGCCACCCAGGAACCGCCAAAAAAGGATTTTTTAAATCACAATTTATTATTATCCACTGGGGGCACCTTGGTGGCTCAGTCAGTTAAGTCAGGCTCTTTATTTCAGCTCAGGTCATGATCTCAGGGTTGTGAGATAGGGCCCCTGTGGGTCAGGTCTCCACACTCAGCAGGAAGTCTGCTTGAGATTCTCTCTCAGCCCCTCTCTCTGCCCCTCATGCTCTCCCTTACTTGGGCTCTCTCCTTCTTTCTCTCTCTCAAATAAATAAAATACTTTTTTAAAAATGTCCACTTGGGCATGAGCACCTTAACGTGAATACAATTTCCTGAATCTGATCAATAAATCTTTACTCAGTCTTCTTTGCACAGTCCTGTAAACGACAGTTATTTATTCAAAGTAAATATTTCTGGAGCACCTGGCTAGCTCAGTCAGTGGAGTGTGCAACTCCTGATCTCAAGGTATGGGTTTGAGCCCCACATTGGGTGTAGAGTTTACTTAAAATCTCTAAAAACAAAAAACACCAAATTAAATATTCCTTAGTCATGCACTTTAATTTTATAAGCAAATTTTACAAATGGGGAGAGGGGATACTTACTTTCTTACCATTCTCTGAATTCAAAAACATGGGTTGTTTCTTTGGTAACAATTGATGGCAGGCAATTCCAGGCAGTGTGGAAATTTGCACCACTATGATAACATGACAGTTGTTTCTGGAATGAAGATAGAGTTGTCATCATATATTATGTGTAGGGGCACCTGGGTGTCTCAATCAGTTAAACATTTGACTGCCTTAGGCTCAGGTCATGAGCTCATGACCTGAGCCTCAGGTCACCCTTAGGCTCAGGGTGCTAGGAGTGAGCCCTGAGCCCCACATCAGGCTCCTTGCTCAGCAGGGAGTCTGCTTCTCCCTCTGCCCCTCCCCCTGCTCATGTTCTCTCTCACTCATGCTCTCTCAAATAAATAAAATTTTTTTTAAAAAAAGGTATTATGTGTATTAAGACTTTATTTAAGGGGCACCTGGGTGGCTCAGTCAGTTAAATATCTGCCTTAGACTTGGGTCGTGGTTCTAGAGTCCCAGGGTCTGCTTGTCCCTCTCCCTCTGTTCCCACCGCTCATGCACTCTTGTTCACTCTCTCTCTCAAATCAATAAGTAAATTCCTTAAAAAAGACTTTATTTAAAATATCAAAAAAGGGGTGCCTGGGTGGCTCGGTGGGTTAACACCTCTGCATTCGGCTCAGGTCATGATCCCAGGGTCCTGGGATCGAGCTCTGCATCGGGCTCTCTGCTCAGCAGGGAGCCTGCATCCCCATATCTCTCTCTCCCCACCTCTCTGCCTACTTGTGATCTCTGTCTATCAAATAAATAAAATCTTCAAAAACACAAAATAACAAAAAAAAGTAAAATAAAAAAAGCTCCACTATTAATTAATTGGGAAATGTTTATTTTTTTAAAGTTTAATGTTTTTAGTAATCTCTGCACTCAATGTGGGTCTCAAACTCACTACCACAAGACTGAGAGTCCTATATTCTTCTGACTGAGCCAGCCAGGCACCCTGGGAAATGTTTATTGTCATTCTTTTTCATACACATTGTTAGTCAGTGGAGATAGGTACTAACCAGGGTAAAAACAATCTAATAGAGGAAACTGATATTGATTGGATAATTATCCTGCTGAATATGTAATGACAAAGATAAGTGCTCCAGAGCAGATCTAGTGTTATGTGCACACTCCAATCTGGACTTCCAGAGAACGTGATACTTGAGTTGAGCTCTGACAGATGAATAGGTATTAACGGAGGGAAGGAACGTTCAAGGGTCCCAAAAATATAGGAAGCATGGCAAACAACGACTGAAATAAAGCCAGTATGGTTAGAACACAGAGTAAGAAAGGAGACCAGACCAAGCAGGGCCTCACAAGCAATGGTTAAAAAAAAAAAAAAACGTAATTTGAATGACTTTATCCTGAAAGCTGTAGAAAGCCATTTAAAAGTTCTAAGCAGGGGATAACATAAGACTGGAATGTCCCAGACATCTTTAATTCAACATGTACAAAATCCTGTTTCATTTCCCAATTTCTGTAAATGGCAATACCATTCTGCTAGGTTTTTTTTTAAGTTTTTATTTAAATTCCAGTTAATTAATATACAGTGTAATATTAGTTTTAGGTGTACAATGTAGTGATTCAACATTTCCATACACCACCTGGTGCTCATCACAAGTGCCCTCCCTAATCCCCGTCATCTATTTCACCCAGCCAACCACCTATCTCCCATCTGGTAACCATCAGTTTGTTCTCTATATTTAAGAGTCTGTTTCTTGGTTTGCCTCTCTCTTTTTTTCCCCTATGATTGTTTTGTTTCTTAAATTCCACTAGTTAGTTGATTTAAAACTGCTCTCTCAGTAAGTAAGGCAGAGAAAGGCTGAATGAAATACCATATAACTTTACTTACACATGGAATCTAAAAACATTGGACTCATAAAAACAGAATAAAATTACCATTGCCAAAGGCTGAGGAGAGGAGGAAATGGTGAGGCAGCACTGGTCAAGAGGTATAGATGTTCAGATATAAAATGAATAAGTTCCAGGGATCTCAGGTACAGCAGGGTGACCATAATTAATAAAACTACATTGTATACTTGAAAGATGCTATGAGAATAGAGCTTTAATGTTCTTACCATAACAACAATGAAAAAATGGTAATTATGTGAGGTAAAGGATGAGCAACCTAGCATTATTATTGTAAGCATTTTGCAATATATAAGTATATCAAAACATCATATTGTATATCTTAAACTTACATGGTATTATATGTCAATTATATCTTAGTAAAGCTGGGAAATAATTATGAAACTGTCCTCTTTCCCTTTAACCTTTATCCACTCAGTTACCAATTTATTCCCAAATTTTTCTAATTCTATTCCCATGGTATCAGGAAGACTCAGTCAGCTTTATTCCTGCTGCCATCATTTCAGTTTAAACCCTCTACATCTTGCCTGGACTATTATAGTAGTCTTCTAAGTGGCCCTAACTTCTCCTCCTATCCTCTGCCCCCCTTTCATCCAAACAAACAGAGGATAACTTCCTACCCATTCTTCATGGTCCGCTTTGATTCCCAGTACTGCGGTCTTAACCTTCGTTTAGGCATTTCTGATACTTTGTCTCACTCTTTGAGGTTTTTAAAAATATTTTATTTATTAGAGAGAGAGCATGAGCAGCGGGAAGGTAAGGGAGAGACAGATGGAGTGGGAGGGACAGACTCCCCACTGAGCAGGGAGCCCAATACTGGGCTGGAGCCCAGGGATCATGACCCAAGCTAAAGGCAGACACTTAACAAACTGAGCCATCTAGATGCCCTCTTCTTTGAGTTCTGATATTAAGTAGCTTAAGTGGTGAGACTGTCCTCCTGTCTTTTATTTCCTATGATGAGTAGTTAGTACCTGATACACAGTACTGTTCAATAAGTCTTGATTATAAGGATTGAGAACAAGGCTAAAATGGACTCTCCGTTTCACTTTACTTAGAACACGCTTTCCCCAGCCGAATTCTACTTCAGAAGACCCTCGAGGCTCAGAAAGAGTAAACCAGCTTTGCAATATGCCATGTCATGCCCTCACTTTCCGGTATTGTACCCTGGTATGGCAGAAGAGCAGGGATAATGTTACTTCTTAACCTGTGAAGTTTTTATTAAACAGCTCAGAAAATCAAAAGAGAAAATATGGGAGCAACATTAGTGAAGCCTTAAAAGTCTGAGAAGCACTTTAAGCACTTATAATGGGCAGGTTGTCTGTAAAAGACAAACAGACCCACAAAGAACCATAGCTAATTAGAGAGGGCAAAGGAGTCTTTGTGATCTTGACCATGTGGATGGGTTGGTAGAGTTTCCTATCTAATCCAGGAGTCCCCTAAAAGTAGGAGTGCATTCACTCTGACTGAAAAAGTGAGAATTTGATGTGGATTATCCCTGGATGCAGTGAGCACAGAACTTATTGGAGGAGCTTTTCTTCAATCAGAAGTCTGAAATGTATTCCTATAATCTTGCTTTAAGCTTGGGTTATCTCACGGGGCAGAGGAGAGACTTAAGCTCTAAAGTCTCCAACCATCTCCAGAGGCCTGGGACCCCTGGACCTAATGGCTTTGGGACAGCAAGAAATAAATAGATACCATTTCACATTTGTAGAATACTTTCCAGTCTACTAAGTACTTAATAAGCACATTTTCTAATGTTATCCTCATGACAGCCCTGTGAAGTGCACTGAGCAGACAGCCTTCATTTTACAAGTATGAAAACCAAAAATCACAGCGCCAGTCAGAAATAGAACCAGGGTCTTCTGACTCATTAACAAGTGCTTTTTCTATCCCACCATGCCTCTGAGTTCCAGAAGAGGGAAAAACTATTTAAAATTTTTTTTAATTTTTTTTAAAATTTTATTTATTTGTCAGAGTGAGCACAGGCAGACAGAGTGGCAGGCAGAGGCAGAGGGAGAAGCAGGCTCCCCGCTGAGCAAGGAGCCCGATGCGGGACTCGATCCCAGGACGCTGGGATCATGACCTGAGCCGAAGGCAGCCGCTTAACCAACTGAGCCACCCAGGCGTCCCTATTTAAAATTTTTTTTAAAAATTTTTATTTGACAGAGAGAGATCACAAGTAGGCAGAGAGAGAGAGAGGGAAGCAGGCTCCCTGCTGAGCAGAGAGCCTGATGTGGGACTCTATCCCAGGACCCTGAGATCATGACCTGAGTGGAAGGCAGAGGCCCAACCCACTGAGCCACCCAGGTGCCCAGGAAAAACTATTTAATAACACTTGCCACTTAGGTGAATGGTTGAAATTGCTTGGCTTGACATGGTCCGCCATTGGCTGAATCTGGGCCCCTCTGCTTTTTGTCCACAGAGCCATGGGGGTGTTGATGTCCAAGCGGCAGACAGTAGAGCAGGTACAGAAGGTGAGCCTGGCTGTGTCTGCTTTCAAGGATGGACTACGGGACAGGCCTTCCATCCGGCGCACCGGTGAGCTTCCAGGGTCCCGCCGTGGCACTGTAGAGGGCTCTGTCCAGGAGGTACAGGAGGAGAAGGAAGCAGAAGCAAGTACCCCAGTGCTGCAAGAAGAGAGCAGTGCCAAACGAGCAGCCTGGGAGAGGCTCCGAGATGGGCGTGGAGTGGAGCCAGAGGAGTTCGATAGGAGTAATCGTTTCACGCCGCCGGCTTTCATCCGCCCCACCCGGAAGCTGGATGATGACAAGCCTCCTGATATCTGCTTGGAGCCCAGAGAACTTGTGAGTATCCAGTTAGGGCACAGTCCTCAAGTCTTAGACCTTCTGAGGATCAGGGAGCAAGACAGGGAGGCCTGGGTACAGTTAAAGTGAGACCCAAAAAGAAAAAACTCCAAAAAGGTGCAGTTGAGTCTGGAATAATCTTTGAATTTTTTCCGCAAGAATAAAAATGTTACATCCTGGGTTGGTCTTAGTGAAAGACTGGAAGACGGGTGATAAGGAATGACACCATGGCAGGTCTCTTGCCATCCATCTCGCTATGGGATAGTAGTGTTCCCTGTAGGAGGCATTTGGAAATTTATGGGCATTCAAGAAGGTCATCATCACTGGGAGTTGCTACTGGTTTTTAGTGCCAAGAAAACCAGGGATGCTCAGTGTCCTGCAATGTCTGGGACAGTCTTTCAGAATGGATTATTTTTTCCAAAAATGTTAGTAGCATCCCTGTTCAGAAAAATGGGCACAGAGACCTGAGCAGTTGGAAGAGCTTGCTGGTTCTTATCTTTCAGAGAGAAAGCTCTATCACCTTAGCACTGACGTCAGTTGGAATTGTTCTTCTGGGCTGCTCCAAGGATATTCAGCCCCATGTGGATAACTGTGTTTGGTGGCCATAGGACCTTGCTGCCTACACTGCAATGAATACACTCCTTGTTTATTCTTTTTGCCAGGTTGTCAACGATGAGATGTGTGATGTCTGTGAGGTCTGGACAGCTGAGAGCCTCTTCCCATGCAGGATCTGTACCAGGGTTTTCCATGATGGCTGTCTGCGCCGCATGGGCTACATCCAAGGAGATAGCGTGGCAGAGGTGACTGAGACAGCCCACACAGAAACTGGCTGGAGCTGCCACTACTGTGTAAGCCCGGACAGCAGGGACTGTGGGCCGCAGCACTGCAGGGAACTTGGCACTTTTCTGGAGACCCATTCTTAGAACATTGGTTCCTAGGCAGTGACCTAAAAGACTTTTCCAATTGTAGATACAGATATCCTCAAACTTGGTCAGGCTTTCTCTACCTCAGTACTATGACATTTTGGACAGAGTAATTTTTTTGTTGTGGGGGATGTGTGCAATGTAGTATGTTTAGCAGCATCCCTGGCCTCTAACCCATTAGATGTCAGTAGCACCCACCCTCAGTTGTGACAACCAAAAATGTCTCCAGATACTACCCAGTGTGTCCTAGGGGAGCAAACTTGTCCCCTCAGAGTCCCCTTAGCTCAGAAACACTGAGCTAAAGGAATCAATGGTTAGGATGAGACCTAATTATTCAAAAGTAATACTGCTTAGAGTAGTGCTTTCTCTAGTAGTCTATAGTTGTCATTCATTGTACTCATCTGAAAAACCAACCTAACCAACTTGCTTTCAATAGGAATAGGTTCTAACACAGTAACACTTCTTAGTCCAAAGATCATCACTTAGCTTACCACCTAACTCTTAGGAGCATTTGTTCTTCATCTCTAATGTGATCATTATGTAAATTAAATAACAAATGTTTGTTGATTCAGAACTTTGCAAATTATATATAAATGCCTTCCAACTTTTTTTTTAAGATTTTGTTTATTTGACAGAGAGAAACCACAAGCAGGGTGAGCAGCAGAGGGAGAGGGAGAGGCAGGCTCCCTACTGAGCAAGGTGCTGGATGCAGGGCTCAATCCTAGAACCCTAAGATCATGACCTGAGCCAAAGGCAGACACTTAACCCCCTGAAACACCCAGGCACCCCACCTTCCAACTTTTAAAAAGACAAAAGTCAGGGCCACCTGAGTGGCTCAGTGGGTTAAGCCTTTGCCTTCAGCTCAGGTCATGATCTCAGGGTCCTGGGATCGAGCCCCACATTGGGCTCTCTGCTCAGCGGGGAGCCTGCTTCCCCACCTTCTCTGCCTGCCTCTCAGCCTACCTGTGATCTCTCTGTCAAATAAATAAAATCTTTAAAAAAAAAAAAAAGACAAAAGCCAGATTCGTATCTATTTCTTAGCATATCTGAATAGAATTTAAGTCTTGCTTTATTGGTCTGTTATCCTGCAGATATCTTCTAAGAAACATCTTAGCACATTCCCCCCTCTTCTTCCTACTGCCTAAAAGAAAGCAAAGATGTACCACTTTCTAACAAATATCACTTTATCTAAGGCTTGCCTAAAAAATCAAGTATAGAACAGTTATTTTGAGCCCCTTACACACCTTTTCCCCAGCTGAAGTATGCCATAGTAGACCCTGCTCTACACACCATTTTCTCTAGTCACCACCTCTCCAAACACCAGCTTTTCACTCATAGCAACTCTGCCCTGCAGGGTTCTGCTGATGTGGGACCCTGCTGAAGGTGTCTCCTTCCTAACTCCTTCCTGGCTTTCTGTCACAGTCCTACCATCATTACTGCCACTTGCCAGACTTTTTACAAAGGTTTCTTCCCTTCACAGCCAGGCTTCTTGAAAAGACTCCATCATTTCCTTGTGGCTCCTCAACCACCTGTAATTCAGCTTCTGCATCCGTCATTCTGCTGTCATTCTGACAGTGACCTGTCAAGTCTAGTGACCTTTTCTCAGGCATCTTCTTACTTGACCTCTATGAGGTATTTAGCCTTCTCTTATTGCCTTCTCCCTTATTGCCTTCTCTTTTTGCAGAGGATTTAAGTATTTATGAGAATTATTATGTAAAATAAGGAAACTAGAGAAAATAGAAAATCAGTAAAGTCCCATCATAGTTGAATCACCACTGTTAACCTTACCTTCTATGTTGTGCAACTCTCTTTTCTTGGCTTCCAGTGCTCTCTACTGATTCTCCTACCTTCTTCTCTGACCATTCTGGGTGCCCTTAGTTCATTTCTTATCACAGTCCTAAACACTGGTCTTCCTTGGGGTTCTGTTGTTAATACTTTTTTTTTTCTCATTACACACATTCTCTCCCTGGGTTATTTCATCTACTTCAGTGGCTACAGCTACCATCTAAACACAAATGATTCCAAAACCTGCATGTCTAATCCTAAATTTCTTATCTCTTGGCATTACATTCATCTTGATGCCTCACAGGTACTTCACGCTCAACATGCCCCAAAATGCCTCTTCTTCCAGAAACCTGTTCTAAATTTCTTACCACTCTGAATAGTAATACCAGCCCTCCAGATGCCAATACCAACTCATTTTTATCCTTCATCCCTCACATCCAGTAAGTCAACAGGTCCTACTGATCTACCTATTAATACCTCTCAAATTTCCTCTCTTTTCCATCCTTATGTCTTAGGTTAGCCACTCATCTTTTCTTTTTTTTTTCTTTTTTTTAAATTTTTTAAATTTATTTTCAGGGCGCCTGGGTGGCTCAGTGGGTTAAGCCGCTGCCTTCGGCTCAGGTCATGATCTCAGGGTCCTGGGATCGAGTCCCACATCGGGCTCTCTGCTCAGCAGGAAGCCTGCTTCCCTCTCTCTCTCTGCCTGCCTCTCCGTCTACTTGTGATCACTCTCTGTCAAATAAATAAATAAAATCTTTAAAAAAAATTATTTTCAGCGTAACAGTATTCATTGTTTTTGCACCACACCCAGTGCTCCATGCAATCTGTGCCCTCTCCAATACCCACCACCTGGTTCCCCCAACCTCCCACCCCCCGCCCCATCAAAACCCTCAGATTGTTTTTCAGAGTCCATAGTTTCTCATGGTTCACCTCCCCTTCCAATTTCCCTCAACTCCCTTCTCCTCTCTAACTCCCCTTGTCCTCCGTGCTATTTGTTATGCTCCACAAATAAGTGAAACCATATAATAATTGACTCTGTTTGACTTATTTCACTCAGCATAATCTCTTCCAGTCCCATCCATGTTGCTACAAAAGTTGGGTATTCATCCTTTCTAATGGAGGCATAATACTCCATAGTGTATATGGACCACATCTTCCTTATCCATTCGTCCGTTGAAGGGCATCTTGGTTCTTTCCACAGTTTGGCGACCGTGGCCATTGCTGCTATAAACGTTGGGGTACAGATGGTCCTTCTTTTCACTCCATCTGTATCTTTGGGGTAAATACCCAGTAGTGCAATTGCAGGGTCATAGGGAAGCTCTATTTTTAATTTCTTGAGGAATCTCCACACTGTTCTCCAAAGTGGCTACACCAACTTGCATTCCCACCAACAGTGTAAGAGGATTCCCCTTTCTCCACATCCCCTCCAACACATGTTGTTTCCTGTCTTGCTAATTTTGGCCATTCTAAGTGGTGTAAGGTGGTATCTCAATGTGGTTTTAATTTGAATCTCCATGATGGCTAGTGATGATGAACATTTTTTCATGTGTCTCATAGCCATTTGTATGTCTCCATTGGAGAAGTGTCTGTTCATATCTTCTGCCCATTTTTTTGATATGATTGTCTGTTTTGTGTGTGTTGAGTTTGAGGAGTTCTTTATAGATCCTGGATATCAACCTTTTGTCTGTACTGTCATTTGCAAATATCTTCTCCCATTCCATGGGTTGCCTCTTTGTTTTGTTGACTGTTTCCTTTGCTGTGCAGAAGCTTTTGATTTTGATGAAGCCCCAAAAGTTCATTTTTGCTTTTTTTTGCTTTGCCTTTGGAGACATATCTTGAAAGAAGTTGCTGTGGCTGATATTGAAGAGGTTACTGCCTATATTCTCCTCTAGGATTCTGATGGATTTCTGTCTCACGTTGAGGTCTTCTATCCATTTTGAGTTTATCTTTGTGTACGGTGTAAGAGAATGGTCGAGTTTCATTCTTCTACATATAGCTGTCCAGTTTTCCCAGCACCATTTATTGAAGAGACTGTCTTTTTTCCACTGTATCCTAGCAACAGCAATCAGACAACAAAGAGAAATAAAAGGTATCCAAATTGGCAATGAAGAAGTCAAACTCTCTCTCTTCACAGATGACATGATTCTTTATATGGAAAACCCAAAAGACTCGACCCCCAAACTACTAGAACTCATACAACAATTCATCAATGTGGCAGGATACAAAGTCAATGTACAGAAATCAGTGGCTTTCTTATACACTAACAATGAAAATACAGAAAGGGAAATTAGAGAATCGATTCCATTTACTATAGCACCAAGAACCATAAGATACCTGGGAATAAACCTAACCAAAGAGGTAAAGGATCTGTACTCGAGGAACTACAGAACACTCATGAAAGAAATTGAAGACAACACAAAAAGATGGAAGACCATACCATGCTCTTGGATCGGAAAAATAAACATTGTTAAAATGTCTATACTGCCTAGAGCAATCTATACTCTTAATGCCATTCTGATCAAAATTCCACTGGTATTTTTCAAAGAGCTGGAGCAAATAATCCAAAAATTTGTATGGAATCAGAAGAGACCCCTAATCGCTAAGGAAATGTTGAAAAACAAAAATAAAACTGGGGGCATCACGTTACCTGATTTCAAGCTTTACTACAAAGCTGTGATCACCAAGACAGCATGGTACAGGCATAAAAACAGACACATAGACCAGTGGAACAGAGTAGAGAGCCCAGATATGGACCCTCAACTCTACGGTCAAATAATCTTCGACAAAACAGGAAAAAATATACAGTGGAAAAAAGACAGTCTCTTCAATAAATGGTGCTGGGAAAACTGGACAGCTATATGTAGAAGAATGAAACTCGACCATTCTCTCTCTCTTTTTTTTTTAAGATTTTATTTATTTATTTATTTATTTGACAGAGAGAGAGAGAGAGAGAGAGAGAGATCACAAGTAGGCAGAGAGGCAGGCAGAGAGAGAGGAGGAAGCAGGTTCCCCACCAAGAAAAGAGCCCAATGCAGGGCTCAATCCCAGGACCCTGAAACCATAACCTGAGCCGAAGGCAGAGGTTTAACCCACTGAGCCACCCAGGCACCCCAACCACTCATCTTTTCTTAATCTGTACTATAGCAACAGCTAACTAACTCTTCTCATGTCTCTAGACTTTGCCCCTCCAATTCATTCTCCATGCAGCAAAGATCTGACCATGGCACTACATATGCCCTTAAAAACCATTCGATCAGCCACCCAGATGGCTTAATCGGCTAAGTGTCCGACTCTTGATCTCAGCTCAGGTCGTGATCTCAGGGTTGTGAGTTCAAGCTCTGAATTGGGCTCCACACTGGGTGTAGA
Source organism: Lutra lutra (assembly GCF_902655055.1). Classification (NCBI taxonomy): domain Eukaryota; kingdom Metazoa; phylum Chordata; class Mammalia; order Carnivora; family Mustelidae; genus Lutra; species Lutra lutra. Next base: position 58,721,058 of record NC_062290.1, read on the forward strand.
CCCTACTTAAAACACAAACATTTGGTGACTCCTTTTTGACCTCAGAATAAAAGCCCATTTGAAAAGCTCAATAATGGGTATTTGAGGCACTTCACAGTCAGGCTTCTGCCTAGCTCTCCCTTATCTTTGTCATTCCTCTCTATTTTCCCTCCACACACATACACACACACCCTACACTCCAGCCCCACTGGACATTTCACAATATTACATCTCACTGTGCCCAGCATATACCAGGTGCTCAATAAGTGCTTATTGAAAGAGTTGAGTTATGAAATCCACAAATGAATGTTCATGAAATGTCTGTTTCTCTTCTTTGCTAGTATTTTAAGAGAGAAAAATAACCCACTGGAAAGAATCTTTGACAGCTTAAAGACTATAAGACTGTAAATTAGTATTAATAAAATAACATATCACTGTTATTTTGGAATTAAAATTTCTATGGCACCACAAAAAACTCATTTTGTTTTAGGAACTTCGTCATAATGGCATCTCTTTCAAAACCACTCTGGATTTCTTAAAGTAACACAGCCTACTAGGAGCAGAGTTAGAATTAAACTTCTTTTTTAACTGAAATAATCTTTGAGCACAGTCTAACATAGAGGCCAAATACATAAAATGAATAAAGATGGAGCTGTTTTGGTTGATGGAGCAGGGAATTCACAACCCTGCCCACTTATTAGTCTCCTTTTCCTTTGCAACAGCTTCCTAAGGCACTTCCAAGGATTCCCTAGGGTATCTCAGAATAATTTTAAAACTACTATTTAGTAAAAGAGTCTCAGGTCTAGAATCAAGATACCTGGCTTCTGGAGAAGATTCTGCTACAGAGTTGGGCAACTCTGAGCAAATCCTTTCCCCTTTCTAGAGCTTCAGTCTCTTTGATTATGATTACAGACTGGGATTAGATGATCCCAGAGGTGCCTTCAAGTTGAAATACAATTTCCATCTTTCTTGATTGATCCTTGGCCTTTCTTACTGGTCTATGTGGCCACTGACTCAGATTTTTCTTTTTTTCAGGATAATCTCAACTTGCTGCTAACTGAGGAGGAAATGTACAGCCTCACAGAGACCTTTCAGCAGTGTAAAGTCATTCCTGGTAAGGCCGGACAGTGCTGCCAGATGGAGAGGAGCTGGCACATTTTCCTCCATACTTTCTAGGGTGACCCATAAAAAGGAGTATGCTGGAATTTGGAGAGTAGGGGTAAATAGATCCCTATTCCCAAGCTGTTGGCCAGCAGGGCACCCACATACCCACCCATCTTCCCCACCCACCACAGCCTGAGTTATCCTGGCTATGGGAGAAAAAGACAAGAATCTATGGATATAGGGGTTCTGGAGTATACCCTAGAAGTAATAGAGGGTACCCTAGAAGTAAAAAGAGGCTGAGGAAAGGGTGGGCTTGGCTAGTATGGGGTGCCTCCCACAGATTGCTCCCTGACACTGGAGGACTTCCTGCGCTACCGCCACCAAGCAGCAAAGCGGGGGGACAGTGACAGGGCTCTAAGCGAGGAGCAAGAGGAACAGGCAGCCCGCCAGTTTGCAGCCCTGGACCCTGAACATCGAGGACACATAGAGTGGTCTGACTTCTTGTCCCATGAGTCCCTCCTACTTCTGCAGCAATTGCGTCCCCAGGTGAGGGCCAACTGGGGTGAATGTCTATGGGATATTGGGTGACAGAGACTTAGGAAGCATGCTGGGCAGGTTGGAGGAGCACTAGGTACTGTCTTAGCAGGGACCACAGCAGGAAAGGCTCACATTCCACCCAGTGACAGATGATCCAGTGCCTAAGCTGGGGAAACTGCCCAAGGAAGATTGATTTGCACTGGACCCAACTGCAAATGTTAATACGACCAGAAAGGCTCTGGGCGGCTTCAAAGGGAGGCTACAGAGGTAGTAATGGAGGTAGGATTCTCTATGGTTTGACATTTTACAAAATATTTTCACCTCCAAGATCTTAACTTGTTGCTTTTTCCCCAGAACTCTCTGTTAAGGCTTCTGACAGTCAAGGAGCGGGAACGAGCCCGGGCCACCTTTCTCGCCCGGGGCAACGGGAGTACTATCAGTGAGGCAGAGTGCCGTGCAGCCCAGCACTCTTGGTTCTGCAAACGCCTTGCAGAGGCTCCTTCCTGCAGTGTCAGGTCTGTTCCCTACCAATCCCTGCTACCACTCACATCCCCTCCTCCTTTTTCCACACCAAATGGCCCTTGGTACGAAAGGTACCTCTCTGTTTCTTCTGTCAAGAGAATCCTCCTGTGCATTACACGTAGGACATTGCCTCTTATTGTTCAAGGCATAGGGCATCCTCTACTGTGGCTCATATCAGAAAAGCATGGACATGCATATCTAGAGCCATGGGTTCCCCAGAGTTTGGGAGGGGCCAGACCTTTCACTTTCCTACTCCTAACCACATATCCTTGTACCCAATAGCATCAGCCATGTGGGTCCCATAGCAGACAGCAGCCCAGCTAGCAGCAGCAGCAAGAGTCAGGACAAGGCTCTGCTGCCCACAGAGCAGGAGTCCAGGTGAGTAGGTTCCCCCACCAGGCTGTCTGCACTCCTAACCCTTCAATACACATAAGTGAGCATTGCCCACTGCTACCCCAAAACAGCAAGTGCCTATCCCAGAAACCAGGCTCTAAAAATGTCCATTTGATCCCAGATCCATAGGGTAACCTGGCTGGGCTGTCAACTTGGAAGCACAGCCAGCCATACCGATGTCAGCCAAAAGCCAGGGCTTCCCTGAGCTTTGCCCGGCTTAATCCATACTGCTGCTGGGATCAGGTCTCATGAGCATCCAGGTTTTGTGGCCAACCTCACAAACCTGTTCTTTCCTTCCATTCCAGATTTGTGGACTGGCCTACATTCTTGCGGGAGAATGTTGTCTACATCTTGGCTGCTCGCCCCAACAGTGCAGCAATTCATCTGAAACCCCCAGGATAGCATGGAGCAGAGAAGCTCAGTTCGGGGACAGTGGTCTCCCTCCTCTCCTTTCTCTCTTTCCCTCTTTCCCCCAACATCCTCTGGTACTGAGACTTGTGGGGATGGAGCACTGCCAGCATCTCAATTTGCCACTAAGCTTTATGGAACTGAAATCACTGCTCCCCTCACAACAGAGGCAGTATATGCATTGCTGCAGGGAAAAGCCCTGGGAGCTGTGGCAGTATCCACTCCTGGAGCCACCCCCCTGCCCTCACATCATAGACTGGACCTGCCACTGCACACATATGTGCGCGCGCACACACGCGCGCGCGCGCACACACACACACACATACACACACACCTCACTGTCCATGCCTTCAGAGATCTGGTTCTTCTTGCTTAAAAAGGACCAGAGTTCCTTTTGTGAAGCTCCTGGTATAGATGAGAGGGGTCTCTATTCACTTCTTCTATTGGCCAGTTCTGATTTCCAATAGACAAGTCTCTGGCCAAGTGATTGTTGTTGTTTTTTTGTTTTAATTTATTTTCTCACCATAGCATACATCCCCAATGTCCATCACCCAGACAAGTGATTCTTAATAATAGGGCATATCAGACTCACATGCTATCCTAGAGATGCTGATAGGCTCCCTCTTCCTCTGTTGAAAATCCCTTCTGTGGTGAGCCACTGTTCTGATAGGTATGTGCTATGTCCCTCGGGTATGTTGGGGTGGGAAAATTACTGAAAACCACCACTGCACTTCAGCCCATTCTTTATTTAAATTCTAATTCCTAGTGACAGAGAAGGCAACTAGTCTATGGAGTCCTAATTAGAAGAAGGGAAGGCAGCCCTCCCAGGAACCCAGGATTCTAGGAACCTCTCAGCCAGGTCTTTCGAGTCCAAAAGTCTTTAGCAGAAGAGTCAAAAACGAAGATAAGCCATCCTGGCCCCTGTTTTACAGATGGGACCACATGGCCCAGAGCCCAAAGGGCCTGAATAGAACAAGTATGATGGCAGAAGTCACAGCCCTCTGTATTAGATGCTTCACCCAAGTCAACTACCCCAAAGACCTGAAGCCTGATCTCCAATGAAGACAAGGTTTGGATGGAAAACAAGAGAAAGCTCATGATTTTCCATCTTTCCACCTCACCCCAGATGTGGACCTGGAAGAGTGTGCCATTGGGTGGAGAACAAGAGCCAGCCTCTTCCAGCCCAGAAAGAGCAGCAAGGACTCCTTTCAACCACCCTGACAAGCTGGATTCAAGAAGAGGATTTGCATCTCAGCTCTTTCCTTCTTTTTTTTTAAGATTTTATTTATTTGACAGAGAGAGAGATCACAAGTAGGCAGAGAGGCAGGCAAAGAGAGAGGGGGAAGCAGGCTCTCCGCTGAGCATAGAGCCTGACACGAGGCTTAATCCCAGGACCCTGAGATCATGACGTAGGCCAAAGGCAGAGGCTTAACCCACTGAGCCACCCAGGCACCCCTCTTTTTTTTTTTAAACTCACCTCTTCAGCAGAGGAAGTCCTAGCAAAGCCTCACAGAAGAAGGTTCATCCTTCTCCCCCTCACTGAGATATGGCCTGAGTTGTTGCTTCTCCCTGCTGCTCACTACATGTCTTTCCCTACCAAGCCTGGCCTCTAAGTCCCAGCTGTGCTCCCTAGTTCTCATTAAATTCTCAAGTCACTGCATGTTGTGGGGCAGGCCTGTTCCTGGAATCCAGTTTCTGTTCCCAGTCTAAATACTAGAGAGGGGCTTGGTTCAATCATGTAAAAGCTAACATATCTCCATTGCTCAAGGCACTTGTACTGAATTGGGTGCTAACAGAAGTAGCATACAGCTCAGTGTTGAGATGCTCAGAGGAAAGTGGGGAGCTATAACAGGGTTGTGGTAACAGCACCTTCTGTAGAAACTGCCTAACATAGAACAGATAATGAAGCTTCAGGGGTTGGATTATTCAGGTCTAAAATGAAGCAGACAGATGGTGAATCTGGGTTCATGTGTATGGCCCTGAACATTTCAAAACAAAAAAAAGCTTTTTGTAAATACTGCTTAGCCATACTCCCAAGACTGATCAGTAAGTGGGGCCATTGTTCAGTTTAGCCAGAATGAAAAAAAAAAGTGAAAGCACATGACTCTTGGGCCCAAGGACTGCCTCTGAAGCAGCCAAACCTGGGGTTTTGCACTGAAAAAGATGAAAGCACATTCAGCACAGGGGCTCTCACTTACTCTCCTGGTAAATCACCTTGTATGCCAATGACCTTGGGCTGCTGGATCTCACAGGGCATTTTGAGTAGAGACAAGCTCTGGGCTTTGTCTGAACAGTTTTACTCTCTGCTTCATCATCAGGCATAGGGACTAGAAATCTATCTTCTTGTTCCCTGATCCTTCACAGACAAGGTGATGCTTACCTCTCTGAAGCTACACCTTCTAGCTTTCCGTGGATGAGTGGTGAAAGACCATGGGCCAGATCAGGCCAGCTATATCTCAGGGCCTGGCAAAGCAAGATTTCTTCCAAGGTAGTATCAGGCCCTTTTGCGACTATTCCTCTCCCTATTCCAAGACAGCAAGTTTTCTTGGTAGGGGCATGCTACAGAGGGCCCCGGGAATCCCAGCATAGAGCTCCAGTCCACAAGAATCCTAAGAAGCAGAAAAACATGGAGGAGCAACTAGCCTCTTTACCATTAGGCATCTACCTTTTTACCAATGAAAAGATTCCCTTGCTCCCCCAGACCAGAGTCAGAGAAGCCCCACCCCAACCCCCCTGGCTAGGATCTCCCCCTGCAGTGTTCTAATCCATAGAGCCCCTCTGCAGTACATATGAAGATGTTCAAACTTTTATAAACCAAGTGAAGCTCATTCCCTTTCCTTTTCATGAAGCCTTTCCATCACTGTGACTATCTGAAATTCTGCCAAGAAAAAAAATCAGTGTCTGACTCTAAGGGTTTGAGGAAATGTTCTAGTCATTTCTTCTTGGCTGCCCAGAATTGAAATCAACACTTTTTAGAAACACCAGCCACTCTACCCATTATCAACAGAGGTTAGGGTTGCTCCTCTGAAGACTCTTTGCCCTAAGCCTATTTTTCACCCAATACTCCTCTTCCCTATGCTCAGATTTAAAGACAGGGGCCTCTGGATGACACAGTTGAGCTGCAGGGACAGAAGGTAAGAGGAGGCGGTTAGCTGTGGCTACATAACCTCTTCAGGTCTTCTCTGTGGCTTCCTCTCCTGAGACCAGCCTTCCTCAACAGAGGTAGGCTCTGTGATTTTGGGCAGTGGCTCCTTTGGATCCCAGAGATGGAGCAGTTCCCTTGCTCCCAGGTACTGACCCACTCGCAAGTGCTTTTCTTCTTTGAAAATGGCCAAAGCCATGAGCACGTTGCCTCTTCCCATCTTCAGCCCAAGTGACTGGGGCTAAAGGGCAGATAATGCCTTTAAGCCCTAGTGCTCCCTATGGGATGTCACCCTGGCCTTATGGCCATATCTTGGAATTCCCCCACTCCTATCACTAACATTGGAAGTACAGAATCAAACTGGGAAGAGGGCACCTCGCTGGGGTGTAAGCCCAGGATTATGCCTAGGCCTCTTAGTCTGAAGCACAACCTCAACCATTGCAGGTCTCATGGCTTCAGTAAGAGTGATGCAAGGAAGCCCTAAAGACAAAAGGGAAGCTCAGCAGAAGCTGTCTGTCAGGGCCTCAGGCTAGCCATGACCACCCCAGAGCCAAGAATAACCCAGGCAGGACTGATAGCAGGCTCTAGTGATCCTACAAGCATGACCCCTTCAAACTAGCAGAGTAAAGGCAGGTATATACTTGGCACCAAAAGACAGAACAATTGGATGTCAGAATAACATCCAGGCAGCACCTCTTTTCCCTCAATTTACAGTGGAATAAAATTGTTACTTTCCCTGTGCCACTTAGTTTGAATTTGCCCAGGATCTCTCTCCAGGGCCCTGGCTACAGCTCAGACAACAGAGAACTGGATGGAGAATGGAAAATATTAATGCATCATACCTGTTTCCTATAGCTCAGTCCTGGAGTGTGGTGGGACTGGGCATTTCCCCTGCTCTTGCTTTCCTGCTGCCACTGCTTTTGGCAACCTTAGAAAGAAAATAAACCGGTAACAGAATTTCTACTAGACCCAACTAGCACTAAGGAAAACCTTCCCTCTGAGCCACATGACCTGATGACCCCGATTGTGGACAATGTGTCACATCTGGTCTGGGCTAGTGACTAAGAAGTCCAATCACATTCCAGTTTGTATAGCATGGGTTGGCATGACCACAGATGAGAAAGTCAAGGTATAAGCAGCAAAGACTTTCCATATCCATGTGAAATAAAAGCCTTCAAGCTTACCCTCCTTTAAGAGATGGCCTGTGATCTGTCTCCCAGCCAAACATAGGCTTGTGAGGGGAGTTCTGAGAACACTTAAGTAACTGGAGGATCCAATGCCTTCTGGTCCCTCATACCCTTCCTACATTCTTTTCTGTGGAAGGTACCTTGACTCAGCTGAGGGGAACATCCCCAAGCCCTGTCTTCCCACCAGTACAGCTGCATGCTCCTCTCCACGGCTCAGCCTTAACTCTTGAAGGAGCTGATGCTCCCAGAGGCTGGACACAGTGGAAATCATAATAAAGAGATTGCGATGTTATTTTGGCTTCCTGCTTCCCATTATTTGGGGCACCTGCTGAGTTTCTGTGTGGTTTCCTATCATTAGCCAATTCTTGAATCTAAGGAGCTGCTGTGGCCTCCAGGAAGATTGCAATACGTTATGGCTCTTTCTAGAGTTTTCCTGGTACTGACTTTCCCAAGAATCAAGTGATGGGTGGGAGGAGGCAGGGGCTCCACCATGGACACAGAGAGGGAAATGAAAGCACTGAAGAGAGAAGCCAGAGTTTTCTAAGAAACTGAGGAAGAGGTAAGGCCTCTAAGCTGTGTGTAATGTATTCCACAATCACCACCACCAAGGGCCAGTTTTAGGCACATTTCTCTTCCCAATCCCTGTTTGGTGACAAAGTAGGGAAGCTAGCTGGCTATGTTTTCTCCTGGTCCTCTGGGTCCTTCTTGGTAGAGAATTTCCTCCCCGTTTTTGTAATGTTTTAATATACGATAGAGTTGGGTAGACTAAAGTCAAGAGAAGCCTTTAGAGGTCTGTGAAATCCCCTTTTCATTTCCTTTACCTGGTAAGAGCAGAGTTAGTACCTAATAGGCAAGAAAGCATCTCTAGAGTGTGGATCAGCAGTGTATAGTCATACTTCTAAACCAAAAGGGCCCCAAATACAAATCATTGCTAATACTTTTGAGCAGTCACTACGCACTGGGCAGTTCTAAGTGCTTTACATAAAATCATCTTCAAAACAACCCTGAGGTTTGTATTACAAATAAAAGTCAGGAATAGAGGCTGAGAGTTTCTGAGGGTTACATAGTCACATACGAAGCAGGGGAACCAGGTAGTCTGGCTTCAGTGCCCATGTTCTTAACCACTTTATTGTGCTGCCTGTCAGAACAAACCTCAAGCAAACAGCTGCTGTGTAGTCTAGCTATCCCCTTTCCACCCTGGGAACAGACACATAAGCAGCCAGTCCTGTAGCCACTGTCACAGGATTTCTAACAACCTGCACAATTCATCCCATTCACTCACATAGCTCCCATTCTCTCTCCTCCCTGGAATTTTCAAATGGAGGTCCATCAGGCTCAGGACAGCTTGAGATCTTAAGGGTCCCTTCTGTCTCCAAGTTCAATGAAGACAAAGCATTAGGACAGAAAAAGAGATGTAAAAACTGGGCCTCTGGACCCTAATGAAAAGCAAGATTTCCCTACCCTCAGTGCGGCGGTCTTGATGAACTTTAGATCCTCTTAGGATTGTTCCTCCTCCTGCTATTTGTTCCCAGGGCTGGCTGGAGCTCCGTTACATACAAACTTCCACTCACCCTGCCCTGCTTTGGGTCAAATGCAATCCTCTTACCTCTAGAGGAAGTCATTCCTCAAAGGAGAAAAAGTAGCTGCTAAATTTGCTAAACATGGAATAGAGTTCTCTCTCCCACCCTATGCAAAGTGTTTGTTGAAGTTTGACCTTGCTGAACTTGTTTCCTCAGCTGTAAAAGTCTGGGAAACAATTCTTGTCCTGTCTCCTGGGCTGATAGTCAAGTGAGGACAGAGAGTTTGGTCAGAGGAACTATAAGGCATTAAGTGAGCAGCAAGGATTTCTGGCCCTATCTAAAAGTTGTGCATGTATCATCTTCCATCCACCCACAATCACAGGCATAGCCGGGGGGGGGGGGGGGGGGGGGGGGGGGGGGGGGTACCGCTAATGTCCTCTGTCCACAGTGCTGAAGTCATAGCTGAGACGGTGGAGTATCTTCAGTCTCTCTCTTTTTTTTTTCTTTTGTGGTAATATACTAATTTATTCATATATACACTCGCTTTACATTATTACATTTTAACATTCATCAAAACCAAAAATATAGAACGCTTCATGAATTTGCATGTCATCCTTGTGCAGGAGCCATGCTAATCTTCTCTGTATAGTTCCATATGTGCTGCTGAAGCAAGCACTTCAGTCTCTCCTATCCCACTTTTAAGTAAACATAAATGTAGAGAATTGCAGGCCCAAGGATTGTTCTAAAATGCAAAAAGTATTGCAAAAATGTTTGTTTCTTTTTTTTCAAGTATCTTTGTTTTTAAAATAAATATAACACTCCTTTCAAAATCATAACGTTTGGGCAATTGTACACTTGTAGCATTGTACAAATGGGCAAGAAGTGATCCAGCAGCTCAGGAAGAGGAGGTTATAGTCTTCACTTGATATGGAGGAACAGTACGAGAGAGCTACCAAAAACACTGATGTAACATGAGGCTATGTAGGAAGAAGTTCAGAGTCAGATGAGAAAGGCCGGCTGGCTCATTTGTACACTGCACCAGCACTCCTGGAAAAAGCTAATCAGACCCAGGCACCATGAACTGAAACCCAGCCAAGGGAGCATACTCTTAGGGGCTGGAAGGGAATAAGGCAGAGGAGGAACCCATGAAGGTCTGAGAGGTGAATCATCCTGGAGAGGAGCAGACTTCAGGGATGTAGATGTAGATGGGACTGATGAGGTCAATGTGAACTCAAAAACAGAGCTAAGACCAAAGGTGGAGGAGAGGCAGATTTTTGCTCAATAGGACAAAAAGGTAACTGGATACCAGGGAAGGTAGTGAAGCTGTATAGGATAGAAATGTTGAGTTTGGGGTGGGATACCTTACCAGATATACAGTCCTCTTGAGATTTGTGATACCTATAAACGGTGAAGCACCTTCTGGTGTATGCCCAGCCCTGAGCCCAGCTGAGATACAGGCAGATTCAAGATTTTAAAGACCCAAGAAACTTAATTTCTTTAGTTCAACCTCATAGACTGACTGTTTTGCCTCCAGCTCTGGGTCCTGACCTGAGAGAATAAGAGCCAAGGTCTCAATACCCCTAATACCCCCTTCCCAGATGGGCTCTGGAAAGCCTGCCTCTAGAACCTGATGTTGCGCGCCATCTGCTGGTCATTTCTAGCATTATTTTCTAACTTCCAAGGCAAGAAATAACCCTTAAGGTACTATGTGTCAATGTAGGTTTAGACCAGGTGAGAACCAGGGAGTTAGATCGCTGGTCAGTGTCCAGTCAGTGAACAGGACCAGAACTGAATCTGCAGTTGAATTCAAGTAGGATTAAGGCTCATCCATGTCTAGAAAGGGCTTAGGCTAGTGTTGAGTTTGGGGAACTGACTGGTCCAGGACTAAGGCCAAGGTCAGTGACCCAGGTGAGGTCAAAATTGGTACTCTGTGTGAAACTGAATTCTGGGTTCAAGTGTCAGCATGAAGTATGTATCCAGGTGAGATGCTAAGAGTCTGACCTCAGGAAGAAGTCAGTCAGCATCCAGGGGTCAATGTAGCATTCTGATACCAGGTGAAAGCATCAGGTAATAAGTATCAGCCACAGGAGAACTCAAGCAAAGACATTGCTAGGGGAGAAGTATAGGGTTGGGGGACAGAATGAAGTAGTCACTAATTTCTAAGGGCCTCCCAACTTTAAAGATGGTAAAGGGCAGGCTAGAGCCACGGTCCTCTCAGAAGGTGGATCCCTATATTCCAGTTCCAGCTTCCTGTGAAAGCCCCCCACCAACAATAGTATTGCCACTTACAAGTCAAAGGTACAGTTTGGGGATAGGAGAGGTCCAAGGACCAGTCGGGCCACCACAGAAAGCGCAGCTGTGGGGGTAGTCTTCCTTCCCCTCAACTCCTGTTCTCTGTTTCTACTGGCAACAGGGCCTAGCAGCCTCCCACACCTAGACCTTAGCAACCGTGGGAGCCCCTGGCAACTGCTGCCATGGAGACAAGACAGGGAACTAAGAATGGGCTGGGGGGGGAGCACTTCCTCTGGAGCCTTCAGGATATGTGCAAGATAGGGGGCTCCCCCTCCCATACACAGTCTGGGAGGGAACATGTGCTCCTGTCTAAACACCTCCTCACTGGCACCCACCCCCGCCCCTGCCCCCAGGTTCCGGTTCCCTCAGGGTGAGAAAATGAGGGACACCTAGGGTTATGACGTCTTCATAGGAAGGGAGGAGAATGCGGGTGTTCAGAACAGACATGATCACGGGTTCATGCATGCACTGGCAGTCAGCGTGTCAATATGCATGACACGGTTCATCACATGGACACAGACCTACATGGTCATTTAATCACACATGTATATTAACACAAAATCACATATACAACAAATAATACAGAAACAGGCATATTATCTCACAAAAATATTACACAGATATACACAGATACACTTTCACTTACAAATCACACTACAGATACAACAGTACAAATAAGTCTCAATCAGACTTGAACATCAAACAGATGCACTCACACATCCAGATACCTGGAACATACAGAGTAACAGTTAACTCTGCTGAGCAATAACTACATACCAAGCTCAGAACTACATGTATTGCATATGTTAACCTTAATTAACCCTCACAACAACCCTATGAGGTACTGCTCTTTTCTATACCCATGATACAAAGAAATGAGGCACAGATGTGGCAAGCAATCTCACAAGGTCAACAGAGCCTACATTCTTACACCTATGCCACATTGTGCACCCTGGTTCCTAATGCACACCTGATACCCAGGGCAATAGGACCCAGGGTGAAAATAAAAACCCAGCAGACAATGGAATCCATGCTACCAGCACCTGAAGGCAAGGCCCTGCACCCCCAAAGGTCTAAGCCCACAATATAGCATTAGCAGGGACCAGGTAACGGCCAATGACTAAACTCTGCCTCCGTGTTGGCACAGGCAAAGCTGGAGGAGGCAAAATAGATAGAACTGGAAAAGGAAGAAGTAGAGCCACCCACAGCCCGGGCCCCCATTGAGTCTGGAGGGGGCAGAGTAAGATCCCCCAGACTGAAGTAGTCAGTATCTATCCTGAGCCCCCTCATCCTACCTTGCCCATCTCCATGTCACACTACTATTCCATTCCTTCATCATCCCATCTCCCCTCCCTTCTAGTCTTTGTTTCCCACTTCTCCTTCCCTTCTCAGGGCCCCTCCTTACCTTCCACCCTATCTCTTCTCCCCTCCTCTTCCCATCCCCCTCACCCCATCTACCCTCCCTCCTCTCATTTCCCTCATTCCACCTTTTCTCTATCCTCTACCCCAGTTCCTTTCCTTATGTCACAGCTCACACCCCTTTACATCTGGAATCACCATAGTGAGTACTGGAAATAAGGCAGATAATGGAGAATATGCAGACCTGACCTTGGAACCCCCTAGATCTCTCTCCTGCTCTGCTCTGTGGCCCAGGTACTGATGTCCTTCAAGCCTCAGTTTCCACCTCTATCCAGATTGCACGAACTCATGAGTGTCCAAACTATTTCTGGGAAATGGCAAAGAAAGGGAGGTAAGAGCTTCTGCCCTGGCCCTTCCTTTGTCCTCAAACCTCCCAAGTACTCCTTCCCCTTCCTCACCCCCGGATAACCCCCTCCCCACCCCCGCTCCCTGTAGCACAGATGGTCCTGGGAGACAGTGACGTGGGCGCCAGGCACCGTGTCTGCTCAAGCGTCGGCTTCCGCTGGCTACCGCCTCCGCAGCCCTGCCTGCTCTGAACACCGGGGACACTAGGGCTGAGATTTAATGGCGGGGGGAGGGGGTTGGGATTGAGATGGGAGATTCTGAGTGCGTTAAAGAAATCATGTGGAGCTGAGATGAAGGGTTAAAGGGGAGAGTTAGGATAGAACAGATCGTACAAGTAGATAACGGATTAAGAATAGGATGAAACGGAAGATGCGGAGGGGGCCGGGGGGAGGCAGAAGATAATATCCAGCCAAGAAGAGGGGAAAGAAAGGGTGGGCTAACATTTGGGACTCAAAGGGGAAGTAGGATGAAAAATTACAGAGAGAACGTTAATGAGAATTGTGGGGGTTGCTGAGGAGGGGCTGCTCACAAGGGAGCTGGGATGAGAGGATTATACAGAGGATGAATAGGGGACTCACAAAGGGAATGAGGAGGCGCTAAACCTGGAAACAACCACCAGTGTAAATTACAAAGGAGAAAGCGGAAGGGTGCTTAAATTCTGCATGTCTATCGGGGTCTGTTTTGTTAGGTCATCTCAGGTCAATTCTGGGTCAAGATAAGGTAAAGCTGAATCTGGTCTGGTCGAGGTCAGTTCAGAGCCCCGATGGAAGACAGGTAAGAAGGGGTGACCTTTTGACCCCGCTCGAGACTACACCTCGCAAAGCGCACTGTTCTCTCCCCTACCCTCCTAAATCAAGAAAGGAAAGAATGCCCAGAAATCACCGCCAACTGGTAGGCAGTTTTCCTTTAAGGCTGCCTTTGACGTTACACAGGTTCCAGAAGGTTCTCCCGGGATTCGAGCGGTGGCCAGTACGTCCCACCTTCTCAAACCCGAGATTGGACTAATATAGTTGCCCCCAGTCTCGGGTCTGAGCCCGATAGACTAACCAATAAAATCAAAGGGCGCCTAGAGTTGCCGCCCTCTGTCCCTTTCACCAATGACACGACGAGCTAGCGAAGAGGTGTGGTTGACTGATCCCAGAGTGCACCAATCAGACGGACACCAATCACTGCCCGGAATGTGTGCGCGTGTGGCCGGGTGACAGGGGCGGAGAATGGGCGGCTATCACGAAGGCACTCGTTGAAGGCTGTCCAATTACAGCGGAGGCTGGGTTGAGTGACGGCCAGGCCGCGCAATGGGCGGCGCGGAGGCGGAGCCGTGGGGGCGGGTTCCCCGGCCCGCTGTCTGCGGCCGGCGGGCAGGCGACTCCTGTCCCGAGTGGAGGCGGCGGAGCCGGAGCCAGGGGAGGGGGCAGCGGCTGTCTGACGGACCTCGGTGGCGCCCGCAGCTCCTCACTGGTGAGGGCACCGAGCCAGGACTCAGGGATCCCGGGAGCGGGGGCGTCGCGGAGCCAGGGGTCCTGGTGTAGGGGATGGGGGAAACGGGTGGGGCGCTGGGACACTGAAGGCCCATCGTTTCTTCTGCCGTGGTGGTGCGGGGACTGGGGTCTGCAAATGCTCGATGTGTGCGACCCTCTAACAGGGGGTAGCCAGCGTCTGAGCTGGGGGGAGGGTCGGACCGGGTCGGATTGGGTTCCGCCGGCGGAGGCGTTTCTGAGCCAGCCCAGCCTGTCAGCGCCGGTGACATCACCGACCACCCTCCCCCGCCCGAGCCCCTTCCCCTCCCTTCCCCTCCTCTCCTTGCCGCGCCTTTTGTCCGGGGCGAGCTCGGCTCCGCCCCGCCCCTCCCCGCCCATCTGCGAGGGAGGAGACTCCGGGTCAGTGACTTCATTGAGTAGGTTCTCGGGGATTGGGGTCGGATCCTCCCTGGAGAGAGGCGAGAGGAACTCACTGCCTCTCAGGCACTCACAATCACACCTGCCACAGGTACACAGGCTGCCACTAGCAAGCACACGCTTGCCACTGCCAGCCTTACTGTCACACTGCCATACAGCCATTCATACAGACATTGCTGCACCTGAGAGCAGGTGGCTGCTGCACCCTATTCCTTCACTCTCCACACCTGGGGATCAGGTCTAGCTCCTGCTGCACCGGACAGGACTTGCTGGGCAAGTGCCTCTGAGAACCTGAGGAGGTGGCTTCCAGAGCTGCAGCTTTCCAAGCAGGCTCCTGTGGAGCGATCAGAGGTGAGGGGCTGGGCTGGGCATGTTTAAGCGCACAGTGCTCTCCTGCCCATCCCCAGCAGCACCCCCACTACAGGCCCGAGGAGCTTTCCGGAGCTTCCCACACTTCTGGGGAGAAGACTTCTTAGCCAGCTTGATGTTTAAAATTCAGCTGGAGCCCTTAAAACTTCGAGCGTGGACGCTGAATGGGTTTGTAAAGTTCCGGTAAGTCCCTCTGGAGAAGGGCACTCATATCCCTACCACGTCAAATTCTCCACATCATATCCCCCTTCATTGCCAACCATATCATCCTCATCCCATCCCCATTACATGTAAGAACCCCCCTCCTACCTCACCCTTACATTTGAATGAACTGCACCCCTTGTCATTCATCTCCTATACCAAACCTTTTGGGCATCCATCCATTTTTCCACAGACATCTTCTCCAGTATTTCAACTCTCTACATCTCTCTCTCAACCCATTGGTAACCCATTTTCCACCTCCGTCATTTCCATTTGTCATCCCTTGTCCCCTTCACCAGTAATTCATTTTCTGTATCAACCATTCCCCTCCCTATACAGGCCTTCTTGCTATTTCTCATTTTTCACTCCTGCCTCTACATGAACATCCTCTTCATTCTTCTCCATCCAAGGCAATGCCATGCCATGGGGTTCCTTTGTCATTCCAACACGTGGCTTGTGGGTATGGGGAGGGAGGGAGAGAGGGAGGAAAGGAGGAGGAAAAAGGCAATTCCTGAAAAAGCTTGCCTGTGTCTGTGGAGACAAGAGAATTGTAGGTCTAGAATGCTTATCAGGTGAGTGCCAGGAAGGAAGCTGGCCTGATAAGGAGGTAATACCGGGACAGCAAGAGGAGGGTGGGAGCATTGGCAAGCTGTTCCACTTGCCCTCTGCCTAGAAGCTGCTGTGTGACTCTCTGGGGGCACCCTCTTGGTGTACTAAGGTTCTTTCCCAGTCCTGGGGTGATGGGGAGAAGATGTGGGCTGAGGCAGAGATGGCAGACCACCCCCAGTTCCCTTTCAGACGGCTTTTACCGCTGCTTCCGAAAATGGCTGCCCACCCCCAAATGCTCTTCTCTCACTCTTCCAACCCCAGCTTCCCCCACCAGGCGTGACATGCTGGTAGGGGGATAAGGGGGAGTACCCGCCTTTATGGAGCCTTTTCTTCGTCAGAGTGAGGTGACTCCCAGAACCATGAGTCAACTCAGCCACCTGCAACAGGCCCTGTGGGGGCAGGAGCTAGGGCCATTGTCCCTGCCTTCCTGGGGCCTTAAGGCCTCCCCTTACCCATTACACCCCTCACTCCTGCCAGGAAACCCTGTATACCTCACTGAAGCAGTCAGAGGCAGAAAACCAGGCCTCAGCTATGGCTGCCAGCCCAGGACATTGCTAGAAAGACTGATTTTCTGGGCTTTGGTAGGGGTTGGCCAAGCCGCTGAAGGCCTGGAGAATGTCTTCTGGCCATCTCCCCAGCTACAGAACAGTCCCCTTCCCTTCCTATCTACCATGTAGTCAGTGATGAAGGGGGATTAGGGCGAAGAATAAGGGCCCTATGTTTCTCCCTCACAAAACAAATGCCCCTGCATCCAGCTTAGAAGGAACTATCAGAGGAGTGTGAACCTGGCCCTGGGCCAGATCCTGAACCACTGGGCAGGTGAGAAGGAGGGACTGGTAGGGAAGGGAAGGTATTAAGGAAATAGTGACTAGTGCCTAACTGTTCTGACAACTAAGGTTAAGAAAGGCCCTATGCCCAGGATGCTTTTGTTCACTAACACTAGTGCTTAGATGGCAAAGACATGTCTTCACATACATTTTGTGTGTAGACACTGGGAAATGAGTAAAGGGAACTGTTGCCCTGGTTGGAGGAAGGACAGTGTCATTCCCCCTGCTAATAAGGGAGTTAGAAACACCAGTTTCCAAAGGCTATGAGTCATCCTCTGATCTGAGTCACACGTGAGGCTTAGCATCATCTGGGGAGCAGGGACAAGGAGGCCTGGGGTCTTCACTAGTGGAGAGGACTCCAGGCACCCACACCCTGACTCAGCTTGGCTGGCCAGGACAGCTGGCTAAAGATCGGGCCTGTCCCTAGTCCTGGGCCACTGCCCCAGCTGCCCTTAGCCCGGGCACCATGCCTGAGGAGTGGTGTAAAAGACCACAACGCTCAGGTGACCTCACCCAGCACACTGATCTTTGCCAGCTTCTGTATGTGGGCCTGTCAGTCCATGGTGCCACCTCATGCAGCAGGACCTCTCAGGGGTCCTCAGTCTGGCCCAAGGACCTGGGCCTTAGCCTAGCCCCTAGTAGGCCCCAGCCCCAGCTTCTTGCCGGGAAAATCCAGGAGCTGACGAAAGAATCACAGAATCCTAGAATGTCAGAGCTGGAAGAGATCATCTAGTCCAAACCTTTCATTTCACTGATGGGGAGGCAGAGGCCTACAGAACAGGCATGACCTGCTGAAAGTCACATAGTGAGTTACTTAGAGATTATAGGATCATCAGGAACAGGGCTAGGTCAGGAGGGAAGAGGGGCTTCAAGGACTGCCCCTGGGTTTCTTTCAGAAACAAGGAGACAAGTGCCGGTCCAGTGGCTGTGATGGGAAAGGATTATTACAAGATTCTTGGGATCCCATCGGGAGCCAACGAGGATGAGATCAAGAAAGCCTACCGGAAGATGGCCTTGAAGTACCACCCAGACAAGAACAAAGAACCCAATGCTGAGGAGAAGTTTAAGGAGATTGCAGAGGCCTATGATGTGCTGAGTGACCCCAAGAAACGGGGCCTGTATGACCAGTATGGGGAGGAAGGTAAGAGGGCAGTGCTCCAGTCTGATACTGGACCCCTGTCCTTGTCTGGGGTGCTGGGTGACCCAGTTCTCATAGGCAACTGGAAGCTGAGGAGGGGGTGAGGGAGGCAAGTGTACTCAGCACTGACACCTGAAGGAGAGACCACCCACTACCCCGCCTTGGCTTACCATAGTTCTCCCCACTTCTCTCTGCTCCTCTCTCTCCTCAAATTCAGGCCTTAGAGACTTCTGGAGTCAGGAGCAGAGGCCTTCCCCCACCCATTTTTCCCTCCCGGCCTTATTAGTCCAGTCTGAAGTCCCAGCCACTTCATTGGCTGATAGGGAATGTTAGGGAGAAGGAGTGTGTGTGGTTTGGCGGTCTGAGGACAGAGCATTTACATTCATCAGCATCAAAGTTTGGCCCTTAAGCAGCCTGGGAATTAACCTCTGATATGGAAAGATGATCTTCCCCTTCCTTGCCCACTTTAAGCCAGCATAATGGAGGGGGAGCTTTGCCTCCCTGAGGAAGTGGCAGGGATCCAAGGATGGAAGGGGAACTGCTGCTGGCATCTTGCCACCCTCCCTGAAGTAGCTGATGGCCTCGCACAGGGTGGCAGGAAAGGCCCAAATAAAGCCTCTGAGAGGGCGGCCCCTCCCAGTACATCCCACAGGCATGAGGTAGCTGCTAATTCTGGGCCTGCCCCTCAGGGCCGCCTGCCACCCGCCACCCGCCAGCCACAGGCACCTGTTAGGCTATATTAAGAGACGTTGTCACAGCTGAAGATTCTCCTTCCCAAGAGGAACTGTCCTTCCTGCCCAATAGCATCTACCTTCCTTCCACTTTCTCCTCTTCACTCTCCCCACTCCAGCTTCAAAACTAGATGGGCTAATGATATGTAATGTACCTGCTACAGAGTGTGCTCAAAAGTGTTCTTTTCCTCTCCTCCTAGCTTTGTGTCCCATGCTAGCCTCTCTGCACCCCAGTTCTCCCAACCCCATCCTCATTCTCCATGCCACTAGTTCCTTCAGTTTTAACCCGCTCACCTCCTAGACTTGCTAGCTCCCAGATTCACAGACATCTGCTGGAATCCCCAGTGTTCTCTCAGCAAAGACATTTTTCTCTCTGGGGTGAAGGGGGTGGAGGGGGTGGAGGGGGAAGAGGGAAGCAGTGTACACACCATGCCACCGTGTGACCTGTCTAGGAATTGCACTCTTTTTTTTTTTTTTTAAGATTTTATTTATTTATTTGACAGAGAGATAGATCACAAATAGGCAGAGTAGCAGGCAGAGAGAAGGAGAAGCAGGCTCCTTACTGAGCAGAGAGCCCGATGCGGGGCTTGATCCCAGGACCCTGGGACCATGACCTGAGCTGAAGGCAGAGGCTTAACCCTCTGAGCCACCCAGGCGCCCCTAGGAATTGCACTCTTTTCTCCACTTGGCCTCACCTTTATTAGCAGAAGAGCTACCCAGAAACTTCACCCCGCCTGCATGACCAAGCCTGAGTGAAGGGCAAAGCTCAGCCCCTAGACCCAGACACTGGGTTCTGCTGTCGATCTACAGCCCAGGTGGTCTCCAAAGAATGCAGCACAACCTTAAGGAGAAACCCAGGGCCCGGGGAAGGAGAACCAGCCTTGAAAATGTGGGTTATATTTGTTGGCCCTGCCCCCGCCCCAAAAGCCAGCCAGCAGAAGTGTGCACAGAGACACTCTGCACAACCCTGGCTGGGGACAAGTTGTTCCCAGCTTGGAAAAGGGGGTGGTCACTGCCACTGCAACAGGGATGCCTACAGAGAAGTTTCCCCTCCTGCTGTTACCAGTCCAACCTCTCTCTCTCACTGAGCTCTGGCAAGCTTCTTGAACTTACCTGATAATCAGACCCTCAATATAAGCAAAGAACAGACCCCGAGTCTCAGGGGAGGGATGAAGAGACAGCTGCCACAAATCTCTGAACTGCCTGCCACTTGGCCTCTCTAATGAAACCTAAGTCTGTCCTTGTGGTCCCAGGAAATAAGAGGCTAATTATTTTAGGCTTAGATTTCCACAGCCAATTGAAATTTGAGATAAAAAGCCTCAAAGAGAAGAGTCCCTTCACCTAGCCTGTGCCCCACCCGAGTCTACACACTGTAGATCCTTTTGCAGTGTTAACCCCCTCCCTCACTCCTCCCCATACCCCATCCCATCACCACCACTACCATCCCCCCCATGAAGGCTGCCTCCAGCAATCTGAGCTCCTTAGGCAGGACCTGACTGTGAGAGAGCAGCTAGGGCCACTACCCACAACGTGCCAGCACATTCGCACATTTTGGCTGCTCTGACATCAGGTATAGGGTGCGGGGCTTGGTGTTGTAGAAGTCCAAGAAGCACTATTCCCATTTGTATTCTGTGTCTGTCCAGTGTGTGAACAGCACCCCTGGAGTTGTACAATACCATGAGCTCTGAGTGTGAAAGCAAAACATCTGAAAACTTTTTCTAGAGAAACAGCTCCTTGGGGCACCTGGGTGGGTCAGTCAGTTAAGCATCTGACTTTGGGTCCGGTCATGATCTCAGGGGTCCTGGAATCAAGCCTCCCAGTCCTGCCCCCTCATCCAGCCCCTTTGTGTCCAGGCCCTGTGTCCAGTTCCCCCCCACTCCACCATAGGGGTCCCTATTCAGCAGGGAAGCTGCTTGTCCCTCTCCCTCTGCCCCCCCTACCCCCCACCCCCAGCTCATGGGCACGCTGTCTTTCTCTTGCTCTCTCTTTCTCTCTCTCTGATATAAATAAAATATTTTTAAAAAAGAAACAAAGAAAAAGAAATAGCTCCTCATCTCCAAGCTAATGAGCTTTCCTGCTTTTTGGGGCCCTCCTGAGTTCCCATTTGGGTAGGAGTCAGGAAGAAGAAGAACACTAGAAGCAGAATGAGCGTGGGCTTCCTCCTGGATGGTATCCCCACATTATTTGGGACAGGTCACTTACTAGCTTCCTATACAGTTAAATCCTGTCCAGTTGCCTCTCACTCTGTGTGTCTTAGGAGATAAACAAAGATTTGGGAGTCAGGTATGACTGTAATGTGATCCCAGGCCAGCCACTCAAGGCTTTGTGAGATATCTTTGGGTCGTGGGGACATGGAAGAGATTACATGACTGGAAGTCCTATCCTCCCAAGTCTTCTAGCCTTGGCTTTTCTACCTGTTAGGTAACTCAGCTTCTTTGAACCTCATGATGTGCTTTATTATTAAACATATAATTAAGAATAGAAATTAATCTTATCAGAGACTTTTCTTACTCTGTTATGCCAGTCCTCTCTATGCGAGTTGAAGGGGGCTTCTTTCTCTAGGCCCATGAACTAGGAGCTAGAGGGCAGGGGCGGAGATTGGGGTGGAGCCAGGACCAGCCACACTATGCCTAACTTCTCCTCCCTCCAGGCCTGAAGACCGGCGGTGGTTCATCAGGTGGCTCCAGTGGCTCCTTTCACTACACCTTTCATGGGGATCCCCATGCCACCTTTGCCTCCTTCTTTGGTGGCTCCAACCCCTTCGATATCTTCTTTGCCAGCAGCCGGTCCACTAGACCATTTGGTGGCTTTGACCCAGAGGACATGGATGTGGATGAAGATGAGGATCCATTTGGTGCCTTTGGCCGCTTTGGCTTCAATGGGCTGAGTAGGGGTCCAAGGCGAGCCCCAGAACCACTGTACCCTCGGCGCAAGGTACAAGACCCTCCTGTGGTGCATGAGCTGCGGGTGTCCCTGGAAGAGATCTACCACGGCTCCACCAAGCGCATGAAGATCACAAGGCGGCGCCTCAACCCTGATGGCCGAACTGTGCGCACCGAGGACAAGATCCTACACATTGTCATCAAGCGTGGCTGGAAGGAAGGCACCAAGATCACCTTTCCCAAAGAGGGTGATGCCACACCTGACAACATCCCTGCTGACATTGTCTTTGTGCTCAAAGACAAGCCCCATGCACACTTCCGCCGAGATGGCACCAACGTGCTCTACAGTGCCCTGATTAGCCTCAAGGAGGTAGGGCTTGGGTCAGGTTGTGTGTGTGTTGGGGAGGGGAGGGAAAATGGGCACATTCTTTCCTCACTTCAATCTTTTCCTCCCTTCCCACTCTGTGGCACCTTTTCCTCACTCTGCCTCATTTTCCCCAGGCGCTGTGTGGCTGCACTGTGAACATTCCCACTATCGATGGCCGGGTGATCCCATTACCCTGCAATGATGTCATCAAGCCAGGCACCGTGAAGAGACTCCGTGGGGAGGGCCTTCCCTTCCCCAAAGTGCCCACCCAGCGAGGAGACCTCATTGTCGAGTTCAAAGTTCGCTTCCCAGACAGATTAACACCACAGACACGACAGATCCTTAAGCAGCACCTACCCTGTTCTTAGGCTCTGCCCCAGCCAGCCCAGAGTCTACCACAGCAATACCCCCTACAGTCACCCCACCCAGTGTGCACCCAGCTTGGTGTCCACCGGACACGGGCAACTTTTTCTAAAATGGAAAAAAAAAAAAAAAAGCCACTGGATTTCAGGAAAATGTTCCTGTCCCTGACCCTTTTCAGAGCTGGGCTGCCTTGGGGAAGTGGGTGGGAGGTGGGGAGAGCTAGCCCAGGCCAGGGGTCAATTTTCATGTCACTTGTTTTGAATCCAGTAACCACGCCAGTAGCTGGAGAGTGACCTGAGTGCTACTTGAAGATACAGAGATTCCCTGTCCATGCCTGTAAATAGCATGTCCTCTTTCCCCTCTCAGCTTTGCTAACACCTCCCCTCTCCCTTCTCTTCAGCTTCCTCCTACTGGGGAATAAAGAAGATAGAAAGAGCACTGCCTTCCCCACCCCCATCCCACCCCTAGGTCCACAGTGTCTAAGGTTAATGCACACATATTCACTCACACAAAGCACTCACCTAGAGCTATCTGTGCCTCTCGGAGTCGAGATAAGAAGAGAAGGTCCGTAACCCATGAGCCGGGCCACTGAGCACGAGACACTTTTCATTTGGGGCAGGAAGGTGAACAGGAGGGCCCTTGGCAGCCTCCCTGAGAGCTTCCCTGCCCAGATCCCACAGAGCTGAAAGTTCTGTCCTCCCTGCTGCTCTCAGGAGTGTGCA
This sequence comes from Lutra lutra, assembly GCF_902655055.1. NCBI lineage: Eukaryota > Metazoa > Chordata > Mammalia > Carnivora > Mustelidae > Lutra > Lutra lutra. The sequence goes on from NC_062290.1 coordinate 58,744,010, forward strand.
AGGTGGGGGGAGGGGAAGAGGGCCTGCTAAGAAGGTGGGGGGCAAGGACCATCCCCCAGCCTTCATCAGGAAGGGAAAGGGCTTTGGGGTCAGGTGGCAGCTATTCCCCACCAAGAGATTCAGGGTCACAGGTTTCTCCCCACACCTCTGAACTCAGGGCCTAGCCACCCCCAAACTTCCAAATCCCACTTTTGTGATATGTGAAGCTACTTATTTCTTACCCTTCATGGAGGCTGCGTGGGAGAATTTCCAGCCCTTTGATGTCTGTTACCCACCCCACTCCCACAGTTGTATAAAGGTCAAATAGTGAAGAAGCTAGGGGAAGATGACTTCAGCCAGGTCCTGGGGTGGGGTCTTTAGGTTTTCTCACTTTGACAAGCCCCTGAATGTTTTTATAGTAGTTTTTTTGTATTTTTTTGTAATGACAGTATTATGAAAAAAAAATAAAGTATTTTAAAAATAAGGCATCTGAGCAGGAACAATGAACCTGGGATGGGGGCAGATGTGAAGTACCACTCAACTTCCTCCAGGGCCCTGGTCACTGCAAAGAAATCCTGGAAGTCCCACAATATAAACTGAAGTGGACCCCTTCCTTCCTCTAAGCCTAGGCTCCTGGGACTTCTAAAACCTATACCCCAAACACAGCAAAAACAGAAGACACCACTCAACTATTAGAAGAAACAAATCTATTTAGAAAGAATAAATATCCTTGGTTATGAGAAATACAGACTATCCTCTTTGAAGGATGTGCTAGCATGAGAACTAATATATTTTCTCTACATGGACTGGAATTTTCCTTTGAGAAAAATGTTCCTCCTACGAGGGGATAAAGGAGGACTTTCTGGCAACTAGAAGAGAATCATCCCCACAGACAGAGCCTGGGGCAGTGGAAAAGCGACTAGAGGTAGCTGGCTGCTGTCTCTGGCCCATGCTGGCAGGACCTGGCTGGGGTGCAGGCTCCCTAGAAGGCATGAACACTGTTGCTGATCCTTAAATCTTACAATTTTCTGGGGATGTTTGTCCTTGTCTCTGAACTACTTATCCCTGCTGAGACAACTCTGATCCTCAGGGGCTGCATATGGCCTGCCTGATCCACTTGTCAGTCTCCTTGGATCTGGGTAAGGAGGGGACCCATAGTCGTAGGAATGGCCACCTGCAGGATATGCCTGGGCCTGGACTTCCTCCTGATGCTGACTTTCTTCCATGCCTGAGCCCCGGATTCTTCAAGATCAAGCCTACAAGAACCATGCCCTCCTAAGCTTCACAGTGCCATGAAGACACCTCTGCCTTCACTGGGGCCTAGGCTCCATGCAGAGGCTAACACAAACTAAGCTTTAACAAGGAACTTCTGTCCTTGCCTTTCCCCTGGGACAGTGCCAGTGAAAAAGCTTATCATCCTTTTACCTATGGTACTTTGGGGAGGAGCCTGTTCCTTCCACTGCAGAAACCAAGGGGTCTTGTTCACAAAGGTGTCTGCAAATTTCCTGGCCTGGGCAGGGAGATCCCCAACCCTGCATCCGCTACTCTGGGCTTTCTTGTTTTGGGTCCCCTAGGTTGTCCTCTTTGCTTAGGACTAAATTATTGTCCTGGCTCTTTCCCGAGGCCTGAAGCTTTGGGATCCAGGTCTGCTGAGCCAGACTACTTCCTCTGGCTTCAGTGTGTAAATGTAAGACCTGGGAAACTGTCGTATCTCACTGAGCACCCTCTGGGGATAATATGAGTCCTTAAAAGCCAGGCTATCTGAGGCCAGGGGCACTCCCGTGAGAAAACCCTGAAGCTGGTTCTGCTGCTCCAACTGCAACTTGAGCCTTTCCCATCTTAGAGGTGGCATGGGGGATTTGTGGTCATTTAATGCCTGTGTAACCCTACACACACACACACACACACACACACACACACACACACACACACACATCCCTACCAACATAAAAGTCAAGATAGTAAAAGAGCTAAGGGAAAGACTAGTTTTGCCAGGTCCTGGGCAGTGGGGTCTTAACTCACTTTGAGAAGCCCCTGAAGCCTTTTATAGTAGTGTGTGTGTATATGTGTATAATTTTGTAATGACAGTACTGTGACTGTCATTTGCTCATTTGTATGACAGTAAAATGTTCTTTAAGGTCTGGCCATCCTGAATCTTAGGCAGCCATCACTCTTGGTGGTAGGGGCCATTTCTTGGTCACTGGAGCTCCTTGACCACTCAGATAGCCATTTAGCTTCTGGGCATCTCCCAGCTCACTGACTCAGAACACCTTAGCATCTGGAGTCTTCTTGGACTTCACTATCTTCCTAGACTATTTGACCCTTGAAGGAATCCCTAAATTAATCTCCAATATCCTTTTCCTAAAGTGGAAACTCCAAGAAGATGCTCCCCTCTGTGGCCATCCCCCTCCAGACACTCCTCCTCTGCGTTTGGGGCACTGCTTCTCCATGGCTGGAGTCTGTGGGTATACAACTCCACTCTTAACCCTTGGGTCATGTCCTGCCATCATTTGGAAGTGACTCTGGACTGCCTCTCTTATCCCCCATACACTTGCATTCTGCCATGATTTGTCCAGAATGATGGGTGAAAGTTTGTCTGCTCTTCTTCTTGGACTGAGGGTCCTATGTGAGCCAGAACCAGCATCTCAGGGCCCTCTGGCTTCCTTGGTCACAGGAAGCAGGAAAAGAACTATACAGGGTAGGGACTGAATTTTTTGTGATCAGCCTATCCTCTGACCTACACAATGGTTTCTTTCAAAGAGCTACGCAACCTTGGCTTAGCCATTCCCAAAACATGTGTGGCTGAGAGAGAAAAGTGGACCAGGGAAGAAACCATGATTGGGTCTCCAACAATGTAACAGTTTTATGATTCAAGGACCTGGTGAGGTAAGCTCTACCTCTGCCACACCCAAAATTATATAACCTGGGCTTCCTAGTGCTTAGCTAGTACCTACCTAGATCAAGGAAGGGAAGATACCTTTCAAGAGGTATTCAGCCAGTGTTCCTGACTCATTGAGGGTACCAAATTTCCAGTTTCTAAGCAGCTATAAGATTTCCCAGGAGGCAGCAAATGTATAATAGACAGCAAGCCATGAACAATACACACCTATAGGGATCCCACTGTGATAGACTTGTCCCAGCTTCCTGTCCAAGTAAACCAATGCATTTTCCAGTTGCTTCCAATTTAGTTTCTCTTTTGAACACCTTGAAAAGTCATTTTCTGACCAATTCTCTCAATAACTCAACAAGTCACTTTTTATCTCCTCTACAGAACCAGCCCCAAAGCCTCACTCGATAGCCTTCTGAACTCCTTGATAGGTAACAATTCTGTGATAGGTCTTTTCTAACTATGCCTCAGACTCTTCCCTTGGTCATCCCTAACTGGAACTTTGTGGCTTCCTCACATAGGAACTTCCTGGGTGTCACAATCCAATCTTCCTTAGAGCCTTGCTGCTTTGGCTCATAAACACATAGGGCTGTGAAAGTCTATGATTGTTCCTTAGCTGAGATTTGTCTGTTGGTTGCCACGAGGCTGCATCAATACCAGAGACTCTTGGATCATGCAAGCCAAGACCCACCACTGTCACATGGACTCTTTCAAAGGTGATGCACTTTAGTTGGTTCCAAATATTATTGCTTATAGTAAATTCTCTAGGAAGAATGGAAACTGCCACATAGGTCTGAGAGGCCAGGCTATACTGAAAAAGATTAAAACTCACAAATCTACAAACCACTTCTGTAACAGGTATTAAATTTCATTTAAGGTGAGAGATTGTACCTCATGCTGGATTCTAGGAAAGGATACCTCAGAGATCCTAATCTGGGATGAAAAAGAAGGTAGTAGGAGTGGGAGCAAGGGTTGAAGTTTGGCTGGAGGTAGGGGCTAGTAATGAAGCAGGGTTCAGGGCTGGGGAAGCACTGGGGAACCTATAGTCTGAATTTTAACTGAGGGGTGGAGGAGTGGGCATTAGAAATTATACCACAGAGGTGCCTGGGTAGCTCAGTCGGCTGAGCATCTGGTTCTTGGGTTTTGGCTCAGGTCATGATCTCAGGGTCATAAGACAACCCTGCCTCAGCTTCTGCACTAGGCTTGCAACCTGCTTAAGAAGAATCTTAATCTTTCCCTCTCCCTCTGCCTCAACTGGCCCACCACTCACTCTCTCAAAACAAACAAACAAACAAAAATTTTAAACTACTGATTTTTAAAATGATGGGCATATATTACTCTGATTTTAAAAAAAAAACTAATTTGGGGTGTCTGGGTGGCTCAGTGGGTTAAGCCTCTGCCTTCGGCTCAGGTCATGATCTTAGGGTCCTGGGATGGAGTCCTGCATCGGACTCTCTGCTCAGCAGGGAGCCTGTTTCCACCTCTCTCTCTGCGGGCCTCTCTGCCTACTTGTGATCTCTGTCTCTCTGTCAAATAAGTAAATAAAATCTTAAAAAAAAAAACTAATTTTAAAAATAACCAAGAAAAAAAGCAAACAGATGTTTGATAGAGATTGCATTATAAAAATCTCCACATAGATTCCACGTGGATGGAACTGGATAGTATTACACTGAGTGAAATAACTTAATAAGAGAAAGACAATTATCATATAGTTTCAGTCATACGCAGAATACAAGAAACAGTGCAGAGGATCATAGGGGAAGGGAGGGAAAACTGTGATGTCATCAGAGAGGGAGACAAACCATGAGAAACTCTTAATTATAGGAAACAAACTGAGGGGGTGCATGGGTGGCTCAGTTGGTTAAGCAACTGCCTTCAGCTTGGGTCATGATCCTGAAGTCCCAGGACTGAGTCCCGCATCAGGCTCCCTGCTCAGTGCGGAGTCTGTTTCTCCCTCTGACTCTCTCCCCTCTCACACACTCTCTCTCTCTCTCTCATTCTCTCTCTCAAATAAACAAATAAAATCTTAAAAAAAAAAAAAAAGGAAACAAACTGAGTGTTGCTGGAGGGGAGGTTGGTAGGGGGATGTGGTAGCTGGGTGATGGGCACAAACGACAGCATGTGACATGATGAGCACTGGGTGTTATATGCAACTGATGAATTACTGAACGCTACATCTGAAACTAATGATGTACTATATGTTGGATAATTGAATTTAAATTTCAAAAATATCTCCAAGTAAGCCTGAAATAATCCAATTTATAAAATGAAGTCTATAAGATTTCCATCTCTGACTTTAGCTAGTCTAGGTATTATGAAATGTCCTCCCACTGCAAAACACACAAATGCTGATAAATTAGAGCAAATACACTTTTAAGTGCATTGCTGAGCTTATAAGGAAGTAAGGGAAGCTTTTAGTAAACAAAAAAGAAGAGAAAAAGAAAAAGACAAATAAAAGAGAGAGGAGGGGGCACCTGGTTGGCTCAGACCATGGAGCATACAACTCTTGATCTGGGGGTTGTAAATTCAAGCCCCATGTTGCGTGCAGAGAGTACTTAAAAATGAAATCTTAAGAGAGAAAGAGAGAGAGGGAGGGGCGCCTGGGTGGCTCAGTGGGTTGGGCCTCTGCCTTCAGCTCAGGTCGTGATCTCAGGGTCCTGGGATCGAGCCCCGAATCGGGCTCTCTGCTCGGCGGGGAGCCTGCTTCCCATCTCTCTCTGCCTGCTTCTCTGACTACCATGTGATCTCTGTCTGTCAAATTTTAAATAAATAAAATCTTTAAAAAAATTTAAAAATTTTTAAAAAGGCGGGAGGAGGAAAGGAAGAAGGAAGGGAGGAAGCCGGGGAGAGGAAAGAAGGAAGGAAGAAAAAATTCTAGAGCCAAAATTAGTATATGTGCTGCCGAAGCGAGCACTAGAGCCAAAATTAGATGGAAAGCCAACACTGACACCAGGGCTGCCTTAGGAATATGCCCAAACCAGAAACCTAAAGCTTTGCTGGTTATCAGCCCCACTGAGGAATAGTGTTTAGATTTAACAAAGGGAACTGAATCTAAGGACAGCACATAAAGCACCCAAAAGGACTATATCTTGAAGATGTAAACAGAAAAATCTACATGCTAGTAACAGGAACCAACAAGAAAATCAATCTGTCTCTGGTGACACTAAGAATGGGGAGGAGAGACTGATTTGAGAAATAGACAAAGTCTGCAAAACTGAGTGGAAAGACTAACAACATTAATGTTAATGATTTTCCCTAATAATTTATAATCATAATCCTAGTCTCATGCAATCCTGGGATTTGAATTTATACCATACTCACAGAATGAGAAATCCCAATACAAGAAATAGAAACAGCTCCAGGTTCTTCAAGATTCACAAAGCTAAAACTGAACCAAATATGAGCTCCTAATAATACATATATCAAACATATAAGGAATAAGACCTCCATAAACCAAAGTCCAGAGAAACTACAAACAGAAAAATAAGACATGTTCAGACTGCAGATACTGAAATTATAAGAAAGAGTACACAAAGTAAATAGATTTAAAGTGTTTTAAGTGAAAAGACAGAGATCATCTCTATGCAGAGCAGAAAGAAGGAACATTTAGACCTACCTGTATCTTCAGGGTAGGTTACCTAAGGAGATACTGTTTGAATTAAGACAGAAGGACACTTAAGAATTACCCAGGTAGAAAAAAGTGGTGAGGGCATTCTGGAGAGAGAAATAAGAATCATCATGGGCAAAGATATGAAAGCAATAATGAGCACAGGGGGCTCAGGGGAAACTACTAACATTCTTCTTCTTTATTAGAACAAATGCAAGCAGGTCATGGCAAGATAAGCAAGGAAGTACAAAAAGATCTGTAAGTGGAGGGTTCTGTACACCGTGTAGGAAATATGGCCTCGCTGAAGGATTTTAAAGAGGGTAGTATCATGGTCATTTTTGGTGAGGAGAGAGTACTTAAGACGGACAAAGTTGGAGAAATGAGATCAGCTAGGAGACAATTGCACAGTCTGTGAGAGAAATGATGAGAGCCTGAACTAACAGGATGACAGTGAGAATGGGGAAGAGAGATTTAAGAAACAGCAGATAAAATTAGCAAAAGTTGGAAAAAATAAAGGGGGACCAGTGTAGAATGGCTCCTGTTTCTTTTCTTTTCTTATAAGATTTTATTTATTTGATAGAGAGAGACACAGCAAGAGAGGGAACACAAGCAGAGGGAATGGGAGAGGGAGAAGCAGGCTTCCTGGCAAGCAGGGAGCCCAGTGCGAGGCTTGATCCCAGGACTCTGGGATCATGACCCGAGCTGAAGGCCGACGCTCAATGACTAAGCCACCCAGGTGCCCCTGGCTCCTGCTTCTTGCCTGGGTGATTAGGTGATACTAATTGCTTTGGGGAACACAGCAGGAAGAGCAGACTGGGACAGAAGGAGAAAATGGTTTAAGTTATGAAGATGATAGACCTGGGGTACCTGTGGTAAACTGAGCTTGGGGATGTTTAGCAAGCAACTGGGATTTACTAGACTGAAGCCCACAGAAGTCAGTGTAGAAATAACTAACCACACGAGGGGCTTCTGACTACCTAAGATAACCTACTTTAGAGAATAACATAGTTATTAAAATTGATGGTTAGGAAGAGTTTACAGTGAGTAGAAAAGGCTTACACTAAAATATTAACTGCCTTCCTACCTTATAAAAACCTACATTTATTTAATCAACATAAAAATATGAATAGCAAAGTCTGAAAAGAAATATGTCAAAGTGCTAGGGAAATTATTTTGAGATTGGAAGTTTATGGGATTCTTCCTTCTAGTTTTTCATATCTTTTTTTTTTTTAAGATTTTATTTATTATTTATTTTGACAGAGAGAGATCACAAGTAGACAGAGAGGCAGGCAGGCGGAGAGAGAGAGAGAGAGAGAGGGAAGCAGGCTCCCTGTCGAGCAGAGAGCCCGATGCGGGACTCGATCCCAGGACCCTGAGATCATGACCTGAGCCGAAGGCAGCGGCTTAACCCACTGAGCCACCCAGGCGCCCCAAGTTTTTCATATCTTCTAAATTCAGTATATAATACTATCTTAAATGTTTAAAAAAAAAAAAAAAAAGGCAATATTTCTTCCTGCCTCTAGTGGGACATAGCTAAACTTCCAAACCCCAAACCTTACACACAGTAGCCCCTCAATACATGCAGTAAAGTACCGATACCTGGGATCTGAAGGTAGATGCCTCAGATTTTCCTATCTTCTTTTTAAAATTTTATTGATTTAAGTAATCTCTGCACCCAACGTGGGGCTCCAACTCCCATCCCCAAGAACAACGAGCAAGCCAGGCGCCCCAGATCTTGCTATGTTCTAAAAGCCTTGGCCTGGCCTGTCTGCTAGAGGCCTCTCCACCGTGGCCTCGGCTCCTCGGGAGCCCGCCTCACCTCAGCCGCTTGACACTCTGCCCTATCTAGTGGGCCTGTGCTGGGCTGCCTCCCACCACTCCCACTGGCGCCCCCCGCGGCCTCACAGCACCCTTCATCCTCCTCTGAAACTTCCCCGGGGTCAGGTCCGGCATCCCGCCTCCTGTGGATAAGTGAGAAGGAAGGAGAGTTTGAGAAACTGACCTCTCCTGGAGGAGTGGCTCCGTGAGGTCTCACTGTCCTCTGACCAGTCCAGACATGTTCAGGACACCGGGCCTCTCCGGGACACGGGACAAGACCATGTCCCTGCGGCCAGGGTAGTGGGGCTGGGCTGCTGGCGGGGCCCTTCCCGCGACATCGCCATGGAGGAGGCGGGGAGAAGGGGAGGAAAGAAAAAGGGCGGGGACGGGAGGAAGGGGAGAGGGAGGGGGAAAGGAAAGGGAGAAGGAGGGAGAGGAAGAACGACTAGCGGGTTAGGCAGCGAAGAAGCCGCTGCAGCCGCGACGCGTCAACGCTCGGACCCACGGCGGGTCCTCGGCGCAGCGCCCCCTACCCAGAAACCTCATCGCGGGAGGTGGGGTAGTCCCGCGGCGGGAAGGGCTCTGGGGCGTCGTTAAAGTCCCGCCTGAACCTCGGCTGTGAGCTTAACTGCCCAGCTCACGTCTCACGGAAGCCAATGAGGCTCACCAGACTGGAGGCCTCCAACCTGGAGATGAGGCCTCAAGAGGTGGCCAAGGCCTCAAGGAAGCCTGAGGAAAGAGTTACGAAGCCCGCGAAGAGGACCTAGGCGGGGCTTCTCCAAGAAATCCCGCCCATCGCTCATTCTAGATACTGAACTCGCCAAATACTACCTGGCAGATGCTGGAGTTAAAGCAGTGGACTGGGTAGACAAGGTCTCTGCCCTCAGATTATTAAGGCACAAGTTACAGTCTGGTGTGGAAAGTGCCGGGGGTGGGGGGGGGGGGGCGACAGTGTGGTAGGATAAGGGCACCCATCCTAGCCTGGGAAGGTGAAGAAGGGCCTCCCGTAGAGACACCTTTCACTGCAGCAAGAAGGAAGGAGACTGAACGCAAGAGTTTTTAATGATAAAATTCCCATATGATGGCTTCCATTCCTTTGAAAAGTGGAGATCTGGCCCATCTGCTAGGAGCAGGGGCAAGAGAAGTTGAAGAAAGTAAAGAAGGTTTGAATTTATTTTAAATAGAATGGGAAACTTTGTTTTCTTTTTTAAGATTTTTTTTTTAAGATTTTATTTATTCATTTGAGAGAGAGCACAAGCAGGGGGAGAGGCAAAGGGAGAGGGAGAAGCAGACTCCCCCTTGAGCGAGAAGCTGGACCTAGGGCTTGATTCAAGGACCTGGAGATCGTGACCCGAGCCAAAGTCAGACGCTTAGCCATCTGGACCACCCATGTGCCCCTAAGATTTTTTTTTTTTAATATTTTATTTATTTGTCAGAAGGGGAAAGAGCAAAACCAGGGGGAGCAGCAGGCAGAGGCAGAAGCAGGCTCCCTGCTGAGCAGGCAGCCCAATGTGGAACTCAGTTCCATGACCCTGGGATCATGACCTGAGCCGAAGGCAGATCCTTAACAAACTGAGCCACCCAGGTGTCCCTAGGATGGGAAAGCATTTAAGGAATAAATGAAATAAGCTCCACAAGCAGGGAGTTTTGCCTGTTTCAAAAGCTGATGTATCCCAAGTACTTAGTGCCTAGCACATAGTAGGCACTTAATGGAATGCATGAATAAATGCTTTTCAAGTGATAGTGGAGCTGACCATTAGTTACAGACCATGAATGTACAGTGATACGAACATGTACAATTTTACACATCAGGGCGGAGCTACTTTCTAAAGGGCAAGTTCGGCAGAGGCAGAATTGGGATTTTGCCAGGTAAAAGTGATGAAAGGAAGAACTTAGAAGTGTTTGGGATGTGATTAAGTGATAGACCTTGAAGTCTATCATAAAAAGGGAGGAAATGAAGGCAAGAGGTTGTTGATGGACAAGGAGAAAGTGAAATGGATGTTCTGACAAGGCTGAAGAATTGGCCTATTTAGTCAATTAAGTCAGAGGATGGGATGCCAAACTATTTTAGAGAGCAAAACAGTCCATGATGAGGCTTCAGATATGGCATATCTGGACTGAAGCTGAGGTAAAGGACTCTAAGATGAAAAAGTCTAGGAATTGAGAGTCATTAAATGGGCTATCCATACAGATGTTTACGTTTCCCATAGATACCCTCCTCTTAAAGATGCTGTTCTGGGCTCCATCCAGCCCCTTCCCCAGTCTTCAGAGGCTCTGCCTTCATACTTCAACTTTAGTCTTAGATCCTAAAAGGATAATGGCATGGCTGAGCCAGAAAACAGAATAGAAAAGTTAGAGAGGGCTGTAGTGGACATCTATTTTGTTTTATTTTGTTTTGATACCAACATGCATACACTTTTCTGAAAACAGTCTGCTTCCTTTGGAGGAACTACAACATCCCGGCTTCTTCAGTCTCAGTCCATGTGCAGGTAGAGTGTAAGTAACTCTGACCTGTTAGAAGAAGCATTCTCTTTCCCTGTGAGCAGTTCAGTGAGTAGTTCAGGGATGGATACATGACCAACTGGAACCCATAAGCACAATGTTGTCAGCACAACACCACATTTTCAGCTTCACTTGAACCTGCTATGACACAAAACCTGAGAATATAGTTAGCACAGAAGAGAGCCAAGAAATAGAAAATAAGGGCATCTGGATGGCTCCATTGGTTAGGCATCTCCCTTTGGCTCAGGTCATGATCCCAGAGTCCTGGGATCAAACCCTGCCGGGAGGCGGGGAAAATCCCTGCTCAGCAGGAAGGGTCTGTTCCCTCTCCCCTGCTCCTCCTCCTGCTTGTGTGCTCTCTCTTTTAAATAAATAAATAAAATCTTTTTTTTTTTTTAAGATTTTATTTATTTATTTGACAGAGAAAGACATAGCAAAAGAGGGAACACAAGGGGGAATGGGAGAGGAAGAAGCAGACGGGAGCCCGATGCAGGGCTTGATCCCAGGACCCTGGGATCATGACCTGAGCTGAAGGCAGACACTCAACAATTGAGCCACCCAGGTGCCCCAGTAAATAAAATCTTAAAAAAAAAAAGAAAAAAGAAAAGAAAGAAACAGAAACTGAATCCTGATGACATTGAAATGAGTTCCTGAATCAACCCTACTACCTGAAACCAGCCAGTCCTAACTCTTCAGTTAGAGTCAATATAATCCCATTTGCTTACACCTATTAGATTTCATTTACTGTCTCTTATATCCAAATGACTCCTCACAATGCAAGGGGGTCCTCAAACTCTGGCTCTGCTTTCTGGGATAGCCATATTATATATTATATGTATAATATATAATATAAAAATATTTATATATTTATATATACTTTATATATACATATAAATTATATATATAATTATATATACATATAAATTATATATAATTATATATACACATATAAATTATATATGTATATATAAATTAAATATATATAACATAATATATAATATTGCATAGTAACAAATTATATAATTAATATAATTATACTAATATATTAGTAATAAATTATATAATTATATAAATTATATAATTTATATTAACTTCTCTGTGCCTCAGTTTCCATTTATGTGGAAAAAAATAACAATATCTACTTCAAAGGGTTGTAAAGATTAAACAAAAGAGTTGTAGGGGCGCCTGTGTGGCTCAGATGGTTAAGCATCTGCCTTCGCTCAGGTCATGATCTCCAGGTCCTGTGATTTAGCTGCATGTGAGGAGCCTGCTTCTCCCTCTCTGCCTCTCCCCCTGCTTGTACTCTCTCTCTCTCTCTCAAACGAATAAAATCCTTTAAAAAAAAAAAAAAGTTGTAAAGATTAATAGAGTATTATTAAAGAGTAAAAATTTAAGATTTTAAATTTGTTCCACAACACTGAGAAACAAGAAACATTACATTACTTAATTTTTCTGTTAAATTAAATCTGGTTCAAATCTCATTTACTAGTGTTGGAAGACATCCATTATTAAATCATGATGTGGCAGGGGTTTTTTTCCTCTTTAGCATGATACATTCACCAACAAAACAACCCTTCCCCCACCACCCCCCAAAAAAACAGCTTAGAAAATAACCTCTGCTCTTGAGTATATCACAGTTGCCACTAGGATGTGCATTGTATAAATGCATACAGTCCATTCAAAGGCAGGTGGCTCCACAGCATCTCTCTCAGGTATGCACACAGCATTTCTGCCATAGTTCCCAAGACTATGTGCTGGGTGTTCAGTGCCCTAACCATTAAATTGGCTCTCCCCATTAGAAGCCCTATTGCCCCCCTCCCCCAAAATCCTGCTGCCTCCCAGTGGACTTCTGTACAGACCCTGTCACTCATGGAACCCATTATTATTATCTCTTTTCTCAAATTTCTGAACGCACTTCTATCCTTGGGCAAGTCTTCTTTCAATCATCCTCCATCTTCTCCTTCTCAAGAACACCTAGCTAAATTAAATTCCCCCTCCCACACAAGAGCCTGGATAAAGTTGTAGACTGGGTGTCTTGAAACTTGGGTTCGGGACTAGAAAACTAAAATCTATTACCAATTCCATGAGACAAGAAACCTAGAACTCCTGGAAGAGAGGAATTCTATACAAAACATAAAAAGTTACCTTTTTATCCTACTGGATGTTTCCTTTGGCAAGAAGTAGGAGAAAACAATTAACAGCTTGGTAAATTGTCCTTCCATAAATGTAAGTATGTAAGTATTCAACATTGCTTTTTCTGTTTCCCATTAGGACTCAACTTACCTTCTTCATCCACAGGTAGCAAACTCAAATGCAAGGCAGGCAATACAAGTAAAAATGGACACATATAAGCAAACAAAATCACAGGAACAATAGATAAACTGCAACTAGCCTTAGCTTTGACATCAATGATGAGAACATGGAGAGAACCATGGTGAAGGGGAGCCACTGCTACTTAGCTCTAAATGGTCTTTACTCAGTGGTGCCTGGGTAGCGCAGTGGGTTAAGCCTATGCCTTTGACTCAGGTCATGACCTCAGGGTCCTGGGATTGAGCCCCGAATCTGGCTTCCGGCTCAGTGGGGAGCCTGCTTCCCTCCCTCTCTGCCTGCCTCTCTGCCTACTTGTGATCTCTGTCAAATAAATAAATAAATAATCTTTTTAAAAAAGTGGTCTTTACTTAGTGGAAATGAGTGTCTCTGCTGCCAGATTTTAAACTTGAAATACTGATTATTATGTATAATCTGCTAGTTTTATAGTGTTGGCTACTCCAGTTTTTAATGCTGGCCACATTGAACCAAATGGTACATATCAGTACATAATTTTTAACCCTTTTATGGTTTCAGCTGCTACATATATGCTGCTAGCTGTCGAATTTTACATCTCCACCATAGACTGCTCTTCCAAGCTTCAGATCCATGTATCTAATTGCCTCCTGCCCAGTTTTTCCTTGTCACAAAAATCTCACATTCGAATGTCTAAATGGAGCCCATTACCCTCCCCCCAACCCTAACTTGGTTCCCAGGTCTGTGTTCTCTATTTCAAAAAAATGGCACTAATAGGGACGCCTGAGTGGCTCAGTCAGTTAAGCACCTGCCTTCAGCTCAGGTCATGATCCCAGGGTCCTGGGGGATAGAACCTGACATCGGGCTCCCTGCTCAGCAGGGAGCCTGCTTCTCCCTCTTCTGCTGCTGCTCCCCCTGCTTGTGCTCTCTCTCTCACTCTGACAAATAAAATCTTAAAGAAAAATGGCACTAATATACACACCAAGCCTCCTGAGTTAGGAACCCTAGAGTCATTCTCAACTCCCACTCTCCTCCACCCCATGCCATTAGTAATGAAGTCTAACCAATTGTATCTTTGGAATTCTACTTGAATTCATTATTGTCCATTCTCACTCACTGCCTTGGTTTAGGCCTCATCTAAACTAAACTAAAGCAAGAGTTCCCTAACTACTCTCTCCTCAATCTCTTTGCCCTCACTAGAGCCAGTGTTCTAAGACACAAAACTTGATCTTGTCACTTTTATGCTCCAAATTTTTCAATGATTTTCCATCCTCTTCAGGATAAATTTCAGTTTCTCAGACTGAAATTGAGGGGCTTTGGTGATCCTGTCTTTCCAGGTCCATCTTTTACTGCTTCTCCAACCCCCATACATTGAAATACCTGCAATTTCCCCAATGGTACATGCTTTCTCTGCCCTAGCACCTTTATACAGGCTGTTCCTCCTATGTGAATTGTCCTTCTCTTGTTCCCTATACTTTCATTTTCTTGGCTCCTCAAACCAAGCATTAATCATCTCATCTGGGAAGCAGCCCCTGGCAAGAAACCCCAGGCTGGTTAGATACCCTCCTCTAACCCCATAGTACCCTGTGTATATTTCTATTTTAATTGTCTATTACTTGACTGTTCCCCCCCCCCACTGTAATGGGACCTGCTTTAGTGCAGAGACTGTCTTATTTCTATCTCCTCAAGCCTGAGACAATACCTGATCCATAGTAGGCAATCAATAAATATGTTGAAAGAATGAATGAATAAATAAATCTAGTCCAACTCATGATACCTAGGGGAGAAATCTTTCTTGTCTGAAATCACAGAGCTTATTAGTGACAGAGTTAGGAAACCCAAGTCTTAATTTCAGCTCAGTGCTCTTTCTATCAAACTAAGAGGGCCTTTGATGGGGGTGGGATGAGGAAGAGAGGCATTAAATTGTACCTCAAAGGTGGAGATTAAAGTTTGGCCCTGAAAGGAAGAGTCCATTTGGAACAGAGTGGTGGTTTTAGGATAAAGAGGGGCAAATGAAGAAAAATGGTCAAGCATATTTGATTTGTATTCACATACATGCTTGCCAAAAAGATCTTAACCAACTTAAAGTCAAATAAAACATTTCACAGCTGACACGAGATTTTAAAAGGGGGAAGGGTGGAAACAGAGTCCTTATATTAAAGATGGAACAAGGCTTATAATTAAAAACATTAAAAGAAGTAATTTTTTAAAGATTTATTTTAGAAAGAGAGTGCACATGCACACGCGCGCACAGAGGAAAGGGCAGAGGGAGACGGAGAGAAGCAGACTCCCCAATGAGTGCAGAGCTCCATGTGGGGCTTGATTTCAGGGCCCTGATATCATGACCTGAACTGAAACCAAGAGTCAGCCACTCAAATCAACTGAGCCACCCAGGTGCCCCAAAAGAGATATTTAGCATATACTATATTCTATCCTAATCATATGAATTTGTTCATTTAATCCTCATAACAACTCTATGTGGTAATATGACCCCCATTTTACAGGTGAGAGAACTGAAGCACTAGAAGATTAAGCAGTTTGATTTCACAGACAGGAAGTAGCAGCACCAGGATTTGAATAAAGCAGTTTGATGCTAGAATCCACGTTTTTTTTTTTTTTTAAGATTTTATTTTATTTATTTGACAGAGAGAGA
Source organism: Lutra lutra (assembly GCF_902655055.1). Classification (NCBI taxonomy): domain Eukaryota; kingdom Metazoa; phylum Chordata; class Mammalia; order Carnivora; family Mustelidae; genus Lutra; species Lutra lutra. The sequence continues at coordinate 58,759,739 of NC_062290.1, forward strand.
GAGATCACAAGTAGGCAGAGAGGCAGGCAGAAAGAGAGAGATCACAAGTAGGCAGAGAGAGAGGAAGGGAAGCAGGCTCCCTGCTAAGCAGAGAGTCCAATGTGGGGATGTGGGGCTCGATCCCAGGACTCTGGGATCATGACCTGAGCCGAAGGCAGAGGCTTTAACCCACTGAGCCACCCAGGTGCCCTAGAATCCACGTTCTTAATGACAATGTCTGAAACATAAATCTGGCTCTGGCAATCAAGACAAAAGGGATCACTAAGGTTTCACTATTATGAAATATTAGTTGCCTGACAGAGGCAATGTTTTGGCTCTAAATTCAGGGAAAAGGCTGTTAGGCATGTGGGGGATGGGAGTTCTTTGTTCTGTGATGCAGTGATGACCTCAGGGTAAACTGCCACTAGGCTGAGGAAAATGGAATGGCTGTTACAAGGCCTGCTTGGGGCTGAAGGGGACATGGAGCTTCTGTGGAGCCAGTTGACGCATGCCCTGGCCTGCAGACACTGTGGCAGCAGCTGCCTCCAGAGTCCAGGGAATCTGGTGACACTATTCCTGTTCATGATTTGGCAGATCCGGAGGTGGTGGCAGCTTGGGAGGCGGCGACAGCTTCAGCCCTGGTACTGTGGGGACATGATGCAAGGCAAGGTGGGTGACATGGATGTGCAGCTGGGTGAATGACTCTTGATATCACATGTTGAGTTCAGGCAAAAAAATCATTGACATGGAAGGACTTTAAGTCTTAAATGTGAGGCCGGATGAGTGACCGTGGATACTGGATTTAAAGACAGGTGAATGATCACTGACCCTAGATGTAGTTATGGTAGGGAATGCTAATCTCTAAATACGGTCTAGGTCATGGCCCAGATGGGTAAGTGACTACTGACCACAGACGTGGGGGCCGGGTGAGTAACTTCCCTCTGGATGTGGAACAGAGATTAAGGGCTTTATGACACACCTTGTGTCTCTGAAAGGTTTCATGCCTGAAGTATCTTTCTCCACTCCCCAGGGCCTACCACTTCTGTACAATGTGGCTTTCTTTGATCACCTGTGGAAGCAGAAGTCAGAGGATGAAGAAGAGGAGGAGGAGGAAGAAGAGGAGACATCTCTGGATCCAATGAAGCCATGTTCCTTTCCCAAAGAAGCTTCCATTGGAGAGCAAGCCACCACAGCCCCATCTCAACCATCCTGTGGTTCTGAGGACCTCCACAAAGCCATAAGGACACCAAATCAAGTACAAACACAGAGCCCAAGCTCTTCCAGATCCTTTCCCACCTTTCAGATCCTGACCAACCTGCCTGTGAGGCACAAAACAGAATCAGGAAGCTACCTATGTCAGAGAAAAAGCCAGCTCTTCTGGGGTCTCCCCTCTCTGCACAGTGAGTCCTTGGAAACCATCTTCCTGAGCTCAAGTGGCCCCTCTCCCCTGAAGTTGTCTGTTGGTCCCTCTGTATTCTTCAACAAGCTTGCCTTCCTGGCTAGGTCCAATCTGCTGCTTCCCCAGTATTGCTCCCCAATTCAGCCTCCTACCCATAAAATCTGTATTACAGAAGATCTAGAAGGGATAGCCCTTGATCCTCAGCAACTTCCTCCTCCTTCTTCCCCTTCTGTCCCATCGCTACCCTTCCATCTTAAGTCCTTTCCCACGGACCACCAGGGAGTCCTATGTGGTGCTAAGGCATATACACAGTGGCTTATGCAGCAGAAAGAGGTCCCTTGGATCTCTGAGGATCAACCCCTGTACCTACAGCCTGAACTCCAAAGAACCAGACCTTCTAAGCTCTCCCTCTTATCTGAGGTTTGGTGGGATGTGCCACCAGATCCCAGCGTCCAACAACACATCCTAGATTCACTCTCTGACTCTCCACTATATCCTCCTAGCCTTCTGGGAGTCCTGACAAGGCTTGAGGCCCCACGGAAGACTATGGGACAAAATGAGGACACCAAGGCCACTGAGCCTGTAATGCCAGCTCCCAGCACAAATCTGGCTTCCCTTTCAGAACTCCAGGAAGTCACCCCTATAGAAGGCTTGCCTGCAGCTAAGGCCCTCTGGGAAACCACAAGGCAAATAAAGTATCCTCAAATCTCTGAGCCTTCAATCCTGGTCCGTTGCCAATCTGCAGACCCTATGACAGAGACACAAGAAACCAGCCCCCTGGGAGTTCCACCTGGATATAAAACTCAGTGGAGAACTGCAGGACATAAAGAGAGTTCTCAAGCCTTTGAGCCTTCAATGCCAGCTCCCTGCCAAGTCCGAGATGCTCTGTCAGAACTCCAGAAAGTCATCCCTGAAGGAGGACCTTCTGCACCAAAGGACTTCTGGGAAACCATGAGTCACAGAGAGAGCCCTCGGACCTCTAGGTCTCCAATGCCATGCCCTTGCCCTCCCCTAGGTCCCCTGCAAGAACTCCAGGGAGAAAGTTCTCTGGAAGATCCATCTAGGTATAAGCCCCAGTGGGGACACAGAGAAAATTCAGGAAACCCATGGGCCTTTAGGCCCCCAGCCCTGGACCTCAACCCAGCACTCTATTCAACCAGCCCTGTATATGTCCCACCAAGATCTGAGACTTCGTGGAATGGAAGGGAGAGTAGAGAAAATCTTTGGGTCTCTGTAGACCCCGTTTCTTCTCCCAGGCTTCCTCCATCTTCCTTGCTGGTATCCCTAGGAATGAGTTCCCAGGGAATATTGTCTGAGTCCAAAGCTTTGGAAGGGCAGAGAGAGAACCGCTGGACCTCTGAATCCCCAGCCCCTGACCACAGCCCATTTCTAGCTTCCATTCTGGAACTTCACAGACTCAATCCTATGGGAGGCCTCACTAGATCAGAAGCTGCATGGAGGGACATAGAGCATTCTAGGAATTCCTGGCCTTCTGAGCCTCCATCTCTGGCCCTCAGCCCATCCCCAGCTCTTAAATTTGAGCCCCTCAGAGCTAGCCCCATGGGGGTCCTGTTTGATTCTGAGGATAGATGTGGGGATATAAAAAGGAGAAAGAACTCCTGGGCCTCTGAGCTCCCAGCTTGCAGCTTACCCCAAGACCCACATAGAGCCAGATCCTTGGGAGCCCTATCTGACTCTGAGCCTATTGGGAGGAACAAGCATCAGAAAGAAACCTGTTGTGTTCCTGGGTCCCCACTATGGGGCCCCAGCTCACCTTCAAACTCTCAAAGTCAAACTCTCACCTTCAAACTCTCACCTTCAAAGTCAAAGTCTCACATAAGTGAGCCTCCTAGAGACCAACATATCTGTAAGCCGAAGGGGGAAACAGTGGAGCAGAGAGACAACTGCTGGGCCACTGAGCTCCCAACCCCAACCCCCAGCTCTCTCTCTGTCCCTCTACCAGATCCACATATTGACTCTGTGTGGAGGAATGTGCAACCAGGAGGGATCCCCCAGGGCTCCAGTCCTCCAGCAGTGGATCCCCTGCACCTAAAACCCTGGCCTGCCACCTTAGCTAAAGCTTTGAAGATTGAGCCCAACCAGCCTGACCTACCCAAGAGAGAACTGTTTCCAGGGACTAAGGCAAAGACTCCATCCTCCCAGGGAGAGGCTGTCCCAGAGGTGCCCCCTAACTCTGGGATCCAGGCCTGGCACTGGAGTACAGAGTTGGAACTCAGGCTGAAAAAACTACAGCAGAGCCCTGCTTCCAGATCCCCTGACCCAAGTCAGTCGTTTGGCAGCAACTCTGCACTGAGCTCCACAACTCCAGGCTCCTGGAGACTCTCTTCCTGCCCCCCACAGCAGAATCGTCCCTCTAATTTGTGCCCCCACTCTTCAAGCTGTCATCCCTCCAAAATTAACAGCCCACATCAGCCTGTCCAGATCTCCCACTGTTACCACTCACACTCTTCTTCCCAGCCACAGCCACAAGGGTCTGGCAGGGCCGAACAAGGGTCTCAGACAGAGGAAAGAATGAAGATGAAGACAGTAGCTGAGGTCTCGTGCCAGGGGCCATGTGCTTGCATGGAGACTGGTGAGAACTGCTCAAACCTAAGCAAGTCCTCAAACCCTGAGGTTCCTGCCTCAGGTAAGAGACAGAACAAGGCTTTAGCCCCATCTTCAGCCAAAAAGAGAGAGAGCCCCAGGAAACCCAAAGCAGGAGACTACAGAAGAGGGGATGCAAGACTGGAGTCATCCACAGTTACAGGGAAAAGCTACCCAGCCCAGGCAAGACGACCAGTAGAAGCCCCTGTAAGCAGACTTTCCCGAAGACCTCAGCACCAAGACCAGAACTCTCTACACATTGCTCTTCCTCACCACCTTCACTCTAAGGCTGCAGGTCCCCAAATTCAGCGAGGAGCCGGGCTGGGAGCTGGTCACATCCTGACCCAACACTCTAAGCACTGCCCTTGGGCCCACATGGAAAAGCATTTCTCCTCCCCCACACCTCAGATTCCCCTTACCAAGGGTCTCCAAAGAATGTTAGCCAAGTTTCTGGTCACCCATGGCCCCTGCCAACCAAAACTATAAGAGGAAAGGTTGGTAGTACTGGCACCCAATACCCTAAGATTTGAAGCCAAACCAGTTGTGGGGTGGGGAGAGGAAATCCTAATAAACTAGGTTAACTAGACCAATCCCTCTCACGTCATCTTTGGAGTCTGCGGTACTGAGAATATCAGCTCCCTATTAACTTCTGCTATAGCTGTACTACCTCAGGATCCGAGAATTAGAGACCTCAGGATTTTGCAGGCTTAATTAACTTTTCAAACCCTTCAGATCATCAGCCTGGAGTCCACACATCCCTACTCTACATGGGGAGACTATAACGACAGAACAGAGTCCAATGCTACCCAAGAGAAAAACTTCAGAGCAAGTGAACATTAGAAAAATACATCCATTCACATGAACACAACTGGTCTGAGTCTAGTCAGCTGTTCTTGATCCTCCGTACAGTCCCCTTCTTCGCCCACTTGACCCACAAGTTCTCTACACTTCTGACCATTTCTTTGAATTCATCTATCCCCAAGAACATAAAAATAAGCGCCTTTTTGTATGTTCAGTGGCGATGGGGATTTTTTCTATAATTGCCTGTTCATACCCTTTACCCATTTTTCTACCGCTGCCCTAACAAATTTACCACAAAACACAAATTTGTCAGAGGTCTGACATGTTCCATGGAGCTGAAATCAAGGTTGGCAGGGCTGCATTCATTTCTGTAGGCAATGAGAATTCATTCCTTGTCTTTCTCAGCTTCTAGAAGCTACCCACATTCCTTGGCTACTGGCTGTCTTCCTCCATCTTCAAAGCTAGCAAATCCAAGTCAAGTTCTTACTGCTCTGCTCTCTTCTGCCTCCCTCTTCAACTTTTGTTTTGTTTTTGTTTATTTGACAAGAGAGAAGATCACAAGTAGGCAGAGAGGCAGGCCGAAAGAGAGAGGAGGAAGCAGGCTCCCCGCTGAGCAGAAAGCCCGATGCGGGACTCAATCCCAGGACCCTGAGATCATGACCTGAGCTGAAGGCAGAGGCTTTAACCCACTGAGCCACCCAGGCGCCCCTCCCTCTTCAACTTTTAAGGACACCTGTAATTACATTGGGTCCATCTGGATAATCCGAGATACTCTTCCTATCTTGAAGTCTAACCATTTTAAAGACAGCAACCATTAATTTCAACTGCAATGTTTAATTCCTGTGCCAGATAATATATTCATAGGTTCCATGAATTAAGGTGTGGACCTCCTGGAAGGGCCTACCTACCACAGATATTATCCTATTATGCAGGCTGCAAATATTTTCTCCCAATCTGTAGCTTAATTTCTAATTTTGTTTAAGGTGACTTTCACTGTACCAAGCTTGAAAATTTTTATGTAATTAAATAGACCAATTATTAAGATGATGATTTTTAAAATGTGCTCATAAAAAAATAAAAATAAAAATGTGCTCATATGTATTTTAAAAGATTTACTTTAGAGACAGAACACAGGAAGGGGGAGAGGGAGGAGAGTCTTAAGCAGACTCTGCACTGAGTGCGGATACAGGGCTCCATCTCATAACCCTGAGATCACAGCCTGAGATGAAACCCAAGGGTCAGATGCTCAACAGACTATACCACCCTGGTACCCCATAAAATTTGCTTGTATTTTTCTAAAATTCTACAATACACATTACTGCTTCTATAAAAACAAAAAGTTTTTAAAATGTGAATTGTCAAGGTGCCTGGCTGTTGGTAGAGGGTATAACTCTTGATCTCTAGGTGGTGAGCTTAACACCCACACTGGGCATGACTACTTTAAAAAAATAAAGTGAATTGTCTATGCACAATGCACATATGTCTGACAATATTATGTACACTTGGAAATTGAGTGAATTTTTTTTTTTTTGCCACAATTAAAAACAGGGGAGGGAAATAAGTGAATTGTCTAGCACTGAAACCTATCACTTCCTGCCTAAACCGCCCAGAAAACCCACAACTTTAAAACGAAGTTCATGGGGCACCTGGGTGGCTCAGTTGGTTAAGTGGCTGCCTTCCGCTCGGGTCATGATTGCGGGGTCCTGGGATCGAGCCCCGCATCAGGCTCCCTGGTCAGCAGAGAGCTTGCTTCTCTCTCTCCCTCTGCCTGCCACTTTGCTTCCTTGTGCTCTGTCAAATAAAAAAGCAAAATCTTAAAAAAGAAAAATAAACTTCACTTGGGGAGGCACCTGGGTGGCTCAGTCGATTAAGCATCTCTTAATTTTAGCTCAGGTCATGATCTCAAGGTCATGGGATCAAGCCCTATGTCAGGCTCTGCAATCAACAGGGAGTCTGCCTGACTTACTCTCCCTCTCTGCCCCCGCCCCCGCCACTGCATATGTGCACATGCACACATACTCTCTCTAAAACAAATCTTTTTTTTTTTTTTAATGTAGCAGGGAAAATAAAATAAAAAAATAAATTTCACTTGGGGCACCTGGCTAGCTCAGTTAGTAGAGCATGCAACTCTTGATCTTGGGGGGTAAGTTCAAGCCCCATGTTGGGTGTAGAGTACTTAAAATCTTTTAAAAAATACGGGGCGCCTGGGTGGCTCAGTGGGTTAAGCCGCTGCCTTCGGCTCAGGTCATGATCCCAGGTCCCAGGTTCGAGCCCCGCATCGGGCTTTCTGCTCAGCAGGGAGCCTGCTTCCTCCTCTCTCTCTGCCTGCCTCTCTGCCTACTTGTGATTTCTCTCTGTCAAATAAATAAATAAAATCTTTAAAAAAAATAAAAAAATAAAGAAACTTTGGGGCGCCTGGGTGGCTCAGTGGGTTAAAGCCTCTGCCTTCGGCTCAGGTTATGATCCCAGGGTCCTGGGATTGAGCCCCACATCAGGTGCTCTGCTCAGCAGGGAGCCTGCTTCCTCCCTTCTCTCTCTCTGCCTGCCTTCTGCCTACTTGTGATCTATCAAATAAACAAATAAAATCTTTTAAAAAAAAACAATAAAAAAAATAAACTTCATTCCCAGAATTTACGGTTCTTCATGATGTGGCTGACCTTTCCAAATACACTCCCTTGCTAGTCAACCTGATACTTCTTAAGCACGCTCCGTATTTCCTGATTTTTGTGCCTTTTGCTCAAATTGAGCTCCATGTCAAGTCTCCCACATTCCTTTAATGCCCAGCTCAGACTACCTCTAGGGCCTTCTGATTCTCCTGTCTTGGTATGGTTTCCGCCTCTTTGCAGCCACATAATCTGTACCTTGTTGACAGCACCAGTTTGCTTATAGTATGGCTATCAAGCCCCTAAAAAAGAAGCTGAGGTTCTATGAGGTCAAATCCACATTCCCAATCCACTGCTAAACTTTTCATTCCACAATATTCCCTCTATTCCATATATACAATGGACAAAAACAGACAGTACATGCTGTTCCTCCGCCTCCTGTCATTCTTCTGTTCCAAAGCTTAAATAAACTTTTTTTTAGCCTAAACCTGTCCAGAGGGTCCTAGCCCAGAACTCACCACCTGCTGGCCAGGAGTGGAACTGAAGATATTTTCCCTCTTCCCAACTACTGCCCCCGCCTCCCAAATAATCTCAAAGCCATTGCAATTCTTTAATTTTTTTGGTTAATTTTAGGTAGGTTCCATGCTAACTATGGGACCTGAACTCAATCCTGAGACCAAGAGTTGCATGCTCTACCAACTGAGCCAGTCAGGCACCCCAAACACAATGCAATTCTTAATTTCTACTTGTCACAGGGGCATTTCATGAGTCTATGCATATCTTTTTAAGCCCTTGGTGGAAAAGAATAACAAACCATTAACATTTGGCTCAGTTCAGCTGAATTAACGACTGGCAGACCTGTGCTCTCATATGCATTGTGACTAGACTTTAACGGCAACTTTTAAGATCAGTATCTTGAATCCAAATATATCCTGGGGTGCTGGGTAGTTCAGTTGGTTAAGTATCTGAATCTTGATCTCACTCAGGTCTTGATCTCAGGGTCATGAGTTCAAGCCCTGTGTTGGGCTCCACGCTGGGTGTGGAGCCTCCTTAAAAAGGCAATAAAAACGAATATATCTTAAGATACTGGGTTTATAGTTTCATCTTTGCTTTTCCATTTGCAGTATACTGTTGGTCCTCTATAGTCTGTTTCATGCCAAATTCTTGGTTAGAAATCCATCTCCAAACTGTAGCACCTGTCCTATGAAAGAAGCAATTAGCTATAGTAAAATTGTAAAATCCAATTTCTTTCTATGAACACTGGAAGGAAAAAATGGGACTGCCTACATGATTTGCCTCTTGGTTTAGGTATGCAGGTGTCTGCAGGTATAAGCGGACAGTTCCTCACACTGCTTTCTACAGTTTGCTAAGCACTGTCAACCACTTTACCTATCAGAGGCCCCAGAAGAATTAAGTGCCTTTCAAAGCTACACCGCTATAAGCTCCAGTGCCAAAACCAGAACCAGGCCTCTCTCTCACTGTAAGTCTTGTTCCCTGGTTTTTCCTAAAGGATCTATAGAGCTCCATCAGTCTTCTACAAACACACTTTGTGTGACATGTAAAAGCAAAACAATCATTCCAACTCAAATTTCTCACATATCAACCAGTATCTCTACATATTTTGCAAGAAAATACCACTTGTCTTCTAATCTGATCCTATAGCTTGATGCAGAGGCACCACCCAAATGTCTTTCCCCCAAAAGATTGTCTCTTTGGCCCACAATGAAGTTAGGCTGCCAACCCAGCGATAAGCCATATGGATGACAGAATAACAATGTTCAAAGTGGAAATAAGACTGAAGGCTAGCCATCAGGACACGTAAATGGTGGGAAAACCAGAAGAGGATGAAAGACAGAATGTGGCAGAGAAAGTATCATGGAGAATAAGGGAAGAGTCAACCCAATTATCTAACGTCCAAAAATCTCTATTTCACAGCACACGAATTCAAAATGCCCCAGTTCCATCAGCCAATAAAATTATCTTGTCCTGGCAGATTATCTATCTTTGTAATCCATACCAGTGACTGGTATAAGTACTAGGAAGACCAAAAAAAGCTGACTGGGGATTATTTTTTCTGCACCATACTCCTCTCTAGGTAAGGCATCACAGTATTGATCCCAAAAGCATTAAGTGATTATGTTGGTACCCGTTGAACAAAAAGGATATTCTAGACCTGGACATGGACAAGACTATGCAAGCAATCATCTGAAAAGGGTGAGCAGAGGAGGATGTTAAGTTTAGGAAAAAAACACATCCAATACTAGAATTTTATATTAAGGAAAAAAAAACCATATTTTTTATAATACAAATTACATAAAGGTGGACATAATTAGTAATCCTCAACCAGAGCATCAATGTTTAGGACTTTCAGATGCATGTAAACAATATCCACCTCAGACAGAGATTCTCTTTCTGCAACCCTTAAGATTTTTGGAGGGCAGCTGAATTCAGTCGTTGGTCAGGAAAAAAAGAGAGCTCTGCAGGCTTAACCTTACCATCCACATCAAACATAACTGGATCTCCATAAGGCAGGCTGCACCCCTTCCCCTGCAGTCCTACTCAGTGATGATACAGACATGGGGCAAGGTGGCAGTTCATACTACAGTAAATCAAAAGGGCAAAGAGGGTGCAATCTTTAATTTTTCACATTTGAAGAGGGCCTTGACAGTAAGGGATAGCCCAAGGCCCTTCCCAGGAAAAGAAGCAGGCACAGGGGCCAGGACTCAGGCTCCATTTTGACCCAACGTTTATTGTCCTTTTACAACATGTCATTTTTGGTTTAGAAACTGCTTGTGATTAGTTTTCCAACATTAACTCAAAAGCATGTAAAATAAAATCAACCTACTCTCTATATAAACACCCAGCAACTGTGGCCCTTCAACCTCCTGCCCAGGCTGGGTAGAAGGAAGGAGGGAGGGCTTGGGTAGCACTGAGTGAAGTGCAGACGCTTTACTGTGGGGAGTGGCAGCAGTGCCTTCGTTCACACCCACACAGGTCTCCTGCACTGCCCCAAACTACAACAGAAATGGCGTAGGCCCAAGGCCCAATTCCCTGTTGGTAATTCACTCTCTGCCTCCCAAATGAAAATCGCTTTTATTTTATCTCTTTTGTTTGTATTTTTTTGCAACAGAAACCCCCTGTCCAGAGTCTGACTGTAGCTGAACTGTTCAGACTGAGGAATGGAGCAGGCCATGGGCACACCCCTGGTCCCTCCTGGGCAAATGCCCCCACCCTCAGGGAACAAGGTCCAGCCAGGCCAGCTCGCTGCATGCTGGCCAGCACCACTTAGCCATACAGATCATCATCATTGTCTTCCGTGTACACACTGCCACCTGTGCCGCCTCCACTGCCCTGACTGGGGCCAGCTCCACCCTGGTTTCCTGAAGGGAATCTGTATGCACAAAAGCAGAGCCAAAAAAGAGAGTTAGGATAGGGCTTCTGTAGGATTTTCACAACTAACCCTCCAGCCTCCTTAGGATTTCCATAATCCTGGTCGTATCATTACCCGAAAACAACTTAAGAACTGCCCACTGTAATGAAATTACCTGAAGCTGCCAAAGCCCCGACTCTGCTGGAGGGTCTGAGCAAACATCTCATACTTCCGGATGTCATTATCACTGACAGAACGGCGGGCAAAGCGCATAGCTTCCTCAAAGTGATCTCGGCGGATCTCAGGCACTGGATCATCTTCTTCTACCTCCTATAAGGTTGGTAAACACAGACCACCAGGGCTAAAAGTCCAGCCCGAATTCCTTTCCTGGCCTTCCTGGACACTCCCCTCCCTTACTGTCTCCTCTAATCCAAACCGAGTTAAGTTGAAAGGCCAATCTTCCTAAAACTGAGTCAGTGCCCTGTTTAAAAACCCGTCAGTGCATTCTGGAAAAAGCCCAACTGTGGCAACAAAATCACGTTAGTGGTTGCCAAGGGCTTAGGGTAAAAAGAAGAAGCTGTAGTACTAAAGTGGCATGAGGGAACCTTCTAGGGCAGAAATTTATCTAAACTGTGATAATAGTTATAGAACTTAAATACATTTGTCAAGATGCACAGAGACAGTATATATAAAAAGAATGACTTTTACTACATGTGAATCATATCTCAATAAAGCTAAATTTTAAAAATACAGTTTCTAAAAAAAAAAAAAAAAAAACGAAACCACCTAAATTTTAAAAAGATAAATGACTTTCAGCACTTACCACATCCAGATGACACCTTACCTCATGGCCTCACTCCAGTAACATATGCCCTCTTAAATCTATCCAGGTTTCCCCCAATTCCTGCAATCCTATTTCTTGAGCCAGTTATTTGGGCTACTTATTTCCTTATTCCTTAGCCTTTACAATCTCCTTTCATAACACAGCTCAAACTCTAGCTCTTCCACTAAGAAGCCACTCCGATTGCTGTGACATAAGGGACTGCTCCACAGAATTAAGTATATCAATAGTTTCTAAGCTTCTACGGGAGAGAAGGGGTATCTCAAAACTCCTACAAAAGGTAAAGTTTTTCATTCATTCATTTATTCATTTATGAAGTCTCTAACACGGTGCCAAAATACACTAGAAAACATACAAGATTATATAGATTCCTTTTCTTTATGAAGCTTACAGACACACTCCAAATTCTGCATTTAATTTCAGGAGGTCCATGGATCACCAAGGTACACAGGCCCATGGATCGCAGGTTCTAAATCCTGCTCTTTTTGTTTATGTGCACAATCATATTTTGATTTCCTTCACAGAGCCTACTTCAGGCTGAGCATACAGACTAGACTACGCATCTCTCCTCAGCTTTTACAATTCCAGACTAAAGAGATTAATACTCCGTATTCTCTCTGACGTCCACCTAACAGGGCATTTATCAGGTATCTTTACAAAACCTTACAACTCTTAACTCCAGAGCATGGTAGAGATTGCCCTTGGCTCCCCACAACAGGTACATACGGGGAAAAGATGCAAACTCACCATGGCAGATGGATTGGTCTGCCTCTCCCGTTCTCGCCTAATTTCACTCTCGATAGATTCACGGATGGCCAGCTTGCAAGCACGCTGGCAAATTTCTGTCAGGTCAGCTCCAGAGAAGCCATTAGTCATCTTAGCCAGGAACTCCAAGTCCACATCCTAAAAGAAGCAATAGAACCTTACCATTTAGCCTCTCCTCCCCTGCAATACACTGATCTCTGAGCCACCCAAGCACTCCTAATATTAGTCCGTGCCATCTTCCGCCACTGTTTTACTCCTGATTACGAACTGTATTAATACCTTCAAATCTTCCATCTTCCCCTGACATCCCTAACCCCAATGGATTTCCCCCAATGGAATCTTTTCCAGGAATTGAACTCCATACTAGGCTGAGCACTCACAGAAATCCCTTATCACCAATGCCCTTGCACCTGCCTTGGCAACTGGAGACTTGCGCAGGTTGGCCTTGAGGATGGCAACACGGGACTTCTCATCAGGAAGAGGAATATAGATGAGCTGATCGAGGCGGCCAGGTCGCAGGATAGCAGGATCAATAATGTCAGGTCGATTAGTAGCGCCAATAATAAACACATTCTTTTTTGTAGACATGCCATCCATTTCTGTCAGGATCTGGTTGATGACTCGGTCTGCAGCCCCACCGCCATCTCCAATGTTGCCACCACGGGCCTTGGCGATTGAATCCAGCTCATCAAAGAAGAGTACACAGGGGGCAGCTTGGCGGGCCTATGGGAAAGATACACAGACTCAAGCATTAACATAACTGGGTCTCTCAGACCTGAGAAGGAAAGGCAATTAAAGTGATCTTCACTGCTCCAGAACAAGATGGCTTCAATTCTCCCAAGAAAAAGCTGCCTTGCTGCCAAACAAGTGAATAGACAGCTCAACTGCTTGTAGCTCACCTTGTCAAAGATTTCCCTGACATTGGCTTCAGACTCTCCAAACCACATGGTGAGCAGCTCAGGACCCTTGATGGAGATGAAGTTGGCCTGGCACTCATTAGCAATGGCTTTGGCCAGCAAGGTTTTCCCACAGCCAGGAGGTCCATAGAAGAGTACTCCCTTGGAGGGTGTCATGCCAAACTTGAGGAATTTGTCTGGATGCTCCACAGGATACTAGGAAGAAAAGGAAAGATGGTTTGGCACACCCCCATAGTCTGAAACAAACCTAACCAAAGAGCAGCATCCCTCCTATGGTGTAAAATCTGGTTCTCTAGGGGCAGGGTCCTTGGTGCCTATAAATTGAGAATAGCAGGTTCATGAATTATGCTCTCACAATTCTTGAACTCAACTACTAACACCCCAAGCCATCTAGAATATATTGAAGCAATGACTCACTCTGGACCAGTTACCCTACCTGGACCAGCTCCTGAAGCTCACGTTTGACATCCTCCAGGCCCCCGATGTCCTCCCAGGTCACCTGTGGTACCTCCACCACAGTTTCCCTCAGTGCTGATGGATTGCTCTGGCTCAGGGCCCACTAAAAAGGAAAACTGGGGATGAGATTTACCAATGGAAAGGTCAAAATGCACGTGTGTATACCTGAGATAGGGGTGCAGTCCTTACCCGGAAGTCATCCATAGTAACTGCCAGAGAGTTCATGACTTCAGCATCGATAGTCTCATCCTCTAAGTCAATGAGGTCCATCTTCTTGCGGATAGCTTGAAGAGCAGCTTCTGAGCACAGGGCTGCTAAGTCAGCACCCACATGCCCATGAGTCTCATTGGCGACCTGCAGAGAAAAGATCTACTTACTACTCTGTAAGACCTAGCTGCCTTAGGAGGCTCAGAGTATATATAAAATCCTGGCCCCTTCCCGATACTCCTATCTCTGGGTCCTCCCATTTCCCTGAACACATACTAGCAGTTTTTTCATGGCTGGGTTTTAAGTAGTCAAGCCTAGAGTTGAGGCCTGGAAATAAAGCTGACCTCAAAGTTCTGGTTTACTATAATGTGGGGTCAACAGAGAAATATGCCAGCTCCAGTTTCCTGGATTCAATCTCAGATCACTTCCTTTCCCCTGTCCAAGAATCAAAATCAGTCTCTTTACATCTTAAGCTTATGTTCACTTTAACTGCCCAGGAACAGGTATCATAACTCAGGGCCAGCCCTCTTCATCACTCCACCTGCTCCAGGTCCACATCGTCTGCGAGCTTCATGTTCTTGGTATGGATCTGAAGAATTTCCAAGCGTCCTGTAGCATCAGGGATTCCAATATCTACCTCCCTGTCAAAGCGACCTGTGGGACAGTGTGTGAACACAGACAGGGCTCATTTCTGGTCCAGAGGGAAGAAGGGACAAGTCTCAGGTGACCAACCATCCCTTTCTGTCCAGGACTGTCCTGGAACTGATAGTTGCATGTCCTGGGAAACTCCTCAGTCTCAGACAAACCACAATGGCTGGTCACCCTAGACAGGACACAGAATAAGGGAAAGGACCCCAGGCCCTATCACTGCAAGGAGCTTCAAGAAATCCTCAGATTAAATGAAGGACAGGCATGGTATCAAAGAGACTCAACTCAGTAAAGCTACAGTCTCCCTTTGAACAACAGGAGGGTTGAAAGAAATCTGGGGTCCTTACCAAATCGTCGAAGGGCTGGGTCAATGCTATTGGGTCTGTTTGTTGCTGCCATTACAATCACATGTGCTCTCTGCTTTAGACCATCCATGAGGGTCAATAACTGTGATACAATACGCCGTTCCACCTCCCCGTGGGTCTGTCAGGACAGGATGTCTGGTCAGAAGTGAAGTGAGGACCTTTCAACCCCCACTATCCCCTCGGATAAGTTCCTACTTTCTCTCTTTTGGGAGCGATGGCATCTAGTTCATCAATGAAGATGATAGCAGGAGCATTCTTCTCAGCCTCCTCAAAGGCTTTACGAAGGTTGCTCTCAGACTCACCAGCCAACTTGCTCATGATCTCAGGACCTGAAAGGATACAGAATTCAAACAATGACAAAACTGTATCCTTCTTCAATCCAAAAAGAAATAATCTCTTATCTGCCCAGCCCAGAGACAGGCACTGTATGAAAATGTGGTAACCTCTGCCTACTTTCTCAGAGACTCCACCAGACACTATCCCAGGACAGCCACCAAACTAGGCTGAAGAAAAGCCAAGGAACACACAACACCCACCTCATAGTCAAGCTCTAAATGTCAAGACGAAAGCACATGCTCTGGGACTTCTGGCCAGAGCAGGAGAAGCAGCACACCAGTTAGACCTCTACATTCTCAAGGAGCCAGGTAATCTCAGCCAGTCTTCCCCCAAAACCTCTCAAATAAATTTGCAGACAAAATTTGATTTCTCCTTCTATCTTGCTCCCTCTAAATGCCTTCAGCCTTTCCACAATCTTTCTCAAGGGGGATAAGTTGGGGACACCAGAGTACAATACCTTCCCCTTGTTGCTTATCTGTCCATAATGTACCCTAGCAGAAGAAAGATGATGAAATATACACAAGGACATGTGTGGAAATAAACGCCCATGAGTTCTCCAGCTCATGAACCTGGATCATGCTCAGCTCAGAGTATGATCCAGCCAAAAAAAGGTGAATCAAGTCTCCTACCATTGATCAAGAAGAAGAAGGCTCCAGTCTCATTTGCCACAGCTCGGGCAATTAGGGTCTTCCCAGTCCCAGGAGGTCCATACAGCAGGATTCCCCGAGGAGGCTGAGGAACAGTACAGAGGATATGTTTAGGTTCAGAGTCCTACCTTTTTTCAACGCCATCCACTCTAAAATGGTTTGACTGTGGCTCTATCTAGAGAGGGTGAGAATCAGAGCCTGACCCTGACATCAATAAAAATAAGCTCTCAGCATTAACTGCTAGGAAAAGTTTACTTCAGATCATACTCACGCATTCCTCTTATTAGCAGAGAAAATACAGTCAGAAAACTGACATTTATGACATTTATGACATACGTTGCATACAAGACTCAGCACAGAAACCACCTAAGAAACTCTAATGTGGCTAAGTCTGAAGATCCTGGACTACAAAATAGCAAGAGGCCACTAGGTCAAGGGCTTGACTTTGGACGGACAAGGGCCAGGACTAGCTTAGCCACCTAAGTGGCCTCATTCACAGGCTGCACATGGGAAATGCCCACGCAAAAGATAAAATTATTTGTATGGTACATACTAGATAAAGGGGTAATTTCATCTTCAGTGTGCCCCATGATATGCAAATGGTTAGGAAGTTACATTGTAGATCTGCAGTTCTCAAATGTTTTGGATTCAGGACCCTTCACATTGCAAATTTCCTGAAAGTTCTACTTCTGTTAGGTGATACTATTATAAACAAGCTAGCAAACTGTGGTGTTTGTTTTTATAGGGTACATGAGATAACAATGGTTTTTTACATTTTTTTTTAAAGATTTTATTTATTTATTTGACAGAGAGAAATCACAAGTAAGCAGAGAGGCAGGCAGAGAGAGAGGAGGAAGCAGGCTCCCTGCTGAGCAGAAAGCCCGATGTGGGGCTCGAACCCAGGACCTGGGATCATGACCTGAGCCGAAGGCAGCGGCTTAACCCACTGAGCCACCCAGGCGCCCTGGTTTTTTACATTTTTAAAGGACTGTTTTAAAAAAAAAAAAATAGACATGTAACAAAGAAAGGACTTACCTGATTCTAAGTTAGTCACCAGCCGAGATTATGTCTCACGGGGCCCAGGATGCTTACCTTAACACCAATTGCCTTAAAGAGGGCAGGATGTCTGAGAGGTAGCTCTACCATCTCCTTTATCTGAGCCAGCTGTTTTCTGCAGCCACCAATGTCATCATAGCCTACTTCATTCAAGGATTCTTCCTCATCCTGGATATAGAGACAACGAAAAAAGAAGGCAGGATATCAGTAACACCAAAAGTTGAGTTTCTCTAAACCCTTCTATAATCTAGTGTAGAATTTCCTCTAAGGGGATCCTGACTCAAAGAACAACTCTAAAAATCCCAAAGCAAAGATTTCTAGCACAGCCTTTCCCTTTCACACTACTATCCTTAGTATTATTACTAATAAGGGCTCCCCCATAGACCTAAAGCTGGAAACTCTGGGAAACAGGCAGAAGTCTGGATGCCATCATCAATATCACTTCTACAAAAATTATTCTAACCACTTAAGATCTTTCGGGTTCAATCTAGATTTTATTTTATTTTAAAGATTTTATTTATCAGAGAGAGCACACAAGCAGGGGGAGGGGCAGGCAGAGAGAGAAGCAGGCTCCCCGCTGAGCAAGGAGCCCAATGCGAGACTCGATCCCAGAACCCTGAGATCATGACTTGAGCTGAAGGCAGAGGCTTAACTGACTGAGCAACCCAGACATCCCAAATAATCTAGATCTTAAAAATCACTGGTATCGGGGTACCTGGGTGGCTCAGTGGGTTAAGCCTCTGCCTTCAGCTCAGGTCATGATCTGAGGGTTCTGGGATCAAGCCCCACATTGGGCTCTCTGCTCTGCGGGGGTGCCTGCTTCCCCCCACCCCGCCTGCTTGTGGTCTCTGTCAAATAAATAAAATCTTTAAAAAAAAAAAAAAAATCCCTGGTATCACATACTTCTAGGAAACACACGGGTCTGAAAATGAATAGTTGAGAAATTTTCCCACCTCTGGAAAGGAGCTTAGTTCCAAAGAGCAACCAGTTTTAATTTTTTTTTGGTGGGGGGAGAAGGAAAGGGAAAGAGAGAAATCTTTTTTTTGTTGTTTTTAAAGATTTTATCTAATTATTTGACACAGAGAGAGACACAGAGAGCAGGAACACAAGCAAGGGGAGTGGAAGAGGGAGAAGGTGAGCAGGGTGCCTGATGTGGGGCTTGATCCCAGGACTCTGGGATCATGACCTGAGCGTAAGGCAGATGCTTAACCACCTGAGCCACCCAGGCACCCCAGGAAAGAGAAAATCTTAACCAGGCTCCATACCTAGCACAGAGCCCAAAGCGGAGCTTAATCTCACAACCCTGAGATCATAACCTGACTTGAAATCAAGAGTCAGATTCTTAACAGACCAAGCCACACAGGCATCCCAAAGAGCACCCACCCTATTTTAGTAGTTACCACATGACTACCCCACTTCTATAATTATGAAAGTGGGTACTGGAATGAAGGAGAGAACTCACCTCTCGTTTGATAGGCTCCCCTTCACAGTGGATCACTGTGTCTGGAGCAACAATGCAGTAAGGGCTGGGATCTGTCTCCACTACTTTGAACTCTACAGCACGCATTCCACCCCGGACAAGGAAAATGTCTCCTGTGAGAGCAATTAGCACAAGTGAAGTCAGAGAGGTCAAATACCAGAGCAAGTGAGAATTTGTCATCAGTACCTGGAGTCTAAAACACCAAATTCATTAGATATTGCTTTTCCCTTCCCACCTCCACTTTATTAAGCCATCAGGCAAAAGGAAAAAGCTAAGCTGTGAAGAGTCCCACTGCCATTCAAGGACGCTGAACAAAACCTTATGGGTTTTCTGGTACATCAGGTTTTAGCCTCTGGCCTAAAGCCCATAAGGTTTTTGACTTCTGGGCTATAAGTAACCAAGCTTTCACAACCACCACCAATGGTCAGGATGTGCTAAATATTAAATACACTTTGGACTGGGACACAGTCAAAAGTGCCCAAGTCGTCCTCCTGGGACAAAGAAGATAGATTACTTTACGGAAACAGGGAGTAGAAGTAGGAAAACGAGGCAGGGGGAAGAGAGAAAGAGGGAAGGAGAGGACACATAAGCATGGGTGCAGAATATATGTATAAGCACACATATATGAGAATGAGATAAAGACAATCCAAGGTTTACTCCTAGGTAGCCCTACAACCAACCATCCTTAAACTCAGTCCCTAAATTAGCTCTCACCTTTCCGGATGGGTCGATAAGCTTCCAGGAAGTATGGCTTAAGGTATACCTCGAAGAGATTGCCAGTGATGCCTTCCACCGTGTCATCGATGGGTAGCACATGGATACGTTTGCCGTACTTCACATCAGGGCACGGCTGGATGCTGAGGATGACAAGCAGACTCCACATTACCAACCACACTGCAGCCCCAAGCACTGGGTGTCCAAAAGGGCCTGGCACAGAAAGCTGATGGCAAGCGAAAGAGAAAAGGCAGGGATGGCTTTAGGTGAAGAGAGGCAGGACGGTAGTGTGAGAGTGAGGACAAAGGAGCAGCCAAGTAGAACTAAGACAAGTCATATTCAGGTTGGGTAGTAGCAGGAGCCTTTAGAAGAAGCTACTGGGGCTGCTCACTCCTCATCAGCAAGCCAAAAGGAAGACCCACACACGTAAAGCCCCCAAAATAAAACAGGAGGAAGGGTCTTCAGTGAGAGATATCCAAAGATGACCCATTCTGTATCAGTAACCCAATATTACAAAGGGAGGCCTCAGACAAGTGTCAGGATCAAAGAAACAAAACTGAAAAAAATCTTCTCAGCGAAGTGATCAGAGCATCTTGACAAAGTGACTAAGCACCTCTAGGAAGAAGGCTACATGAAACCTAGAATCCATGAAAAATAATCAGGAAGTCTGAGATGTTCCTGGCCAGATGACAGGTGGCTGAACAGCAGTGGCTAATAATGACTCCAAAATGGGGAAGCCTCTTGCCTAAAGTTAAGGGCAAAATCACTCCAACTGAAGCTATTCAGGGATCTGACTCAAACTATTCCTCCCTCCTATATTAACTTGGATCCTTAAAAAAATTTACTCGGGAGTCCACCCTCTGTGCCCACACTTCCACCTCATTCTGGCCCCAATACAAGCCATTATTTCAACATAACAGTGAGATCATTTTATAGACACACACCCTCAAATGGCATCCTAAACCAGTGTCTAGCATGTGATAAATTATACCTCTGGCAAAGAAAGAAAGGAAGGAAAGAAGGAAGGAAGGAAGACAGGCATCATGAAAGTCATGAAATCCAATTTGTCCCAAGGGTCAGCAGAAGTAAATTCTGAAGTCCCAGGGAGGAAGAAACAAAACCTAGACAGTCTTGCTATACTAAGTCTTCCCATGGCTAGGAGGCTTCTGCTTTGTGTAGCTGCCAAGGACTTTGCTGGGGTCCTGTCTATAGTTCAGGTTGTCTCTGGCCTCCCATCCCTGAGGGGACAAGAACCCGACACACACCTGATGACATCTCCTAGATGTACGCGAAGGTTGTTCCGAACAACTCTATTCATTCGAATCTTCTCATCGGAACATGTGTCATCAGAAAGCACAATGCACACAGCTTCCCTCCTCTTCTTTCCTTTCAGCAACACTGTGTCACCTCGGAACAACTGCAGCTCATCCATCTTGGGCTGAGAAAAGAAGGTTAAGGGCTTTGGGTCACTGGGCCAGGGGTTAAGCAGCAGCCCTTGGAAGCTAGAATACCCAGTAAACCCTGCTCTTCTGCGGTCACTGCAAAAAACAAACAAACAAACAAAAAACCCAAGGAAAGAAACCTGGGAAAAGCCCTCAGGTTAAGTGCAATGAGGAAAGATTAGACATTGGACCCAA
The DNA here is from genome assembly GCF_902655055.1 of Lutra lutra. Taxonomy (NCBI): domain Eukaryota; kingdom Metazoa; phylum Chordata; class Mammalia; order Carnivora; family Mustelidae; genus Lutra; species Lutra lutra. The sequence continues at coordinate 58,780,564 of NC_062290.1, forward strand.
CTTACCTGGGACAAAGACACCACACTGTTGTCCTCATTGATGGCTTCATCAACAATTAACCGATTGGGACGGTTCTTCTGTTTAAGAATGGCTGTTGATAAGTCATCACCTTTTGAACTAGAAAGAAAATGAAGTTAGTCCCAATACATACACTAGTCCCAAGGGCCCCACCAGTCATTAAAACTCACACTTAGGAAAGAAATAGTGGATAAATGAAGCTGTCCCTAAACCAGAGATGTGAGATAAAAGATATTCAGCCAAGGTCATATAGAGTAACATTTAGCACATACAGTTCCCATTCCAGCAGCTCTTGGTATTCTGAGCACTGGTAACCTAGCTGTAAAGGCCCCAAGTGATCTTGCCCCAGAGTCAGGAAACTATGGCCTGAGAAGACTAAATAGATGTAGAGGCTGAATAACAATTAGAGAAATGACAACAGTTTTAATATGAGACAGCAATTAGGAGAAGGGGCTCACAGTAAGACCTGCTAGGTCTAAATCCCAACCCTGCCACTGCTTAACTGTGATCTTGGGCAAGTTACTTAACCTCTCTGGAAGTTGATGTCCTCATTTGTAGAGAGGTGAATACAGTAGTACCTATCTTACAGGATTATTGTCTTAAGTGAGATAATGAATGCAAAATGTTCAACACAATGCCTGGCACATGGTATTAATGGTCACAATGATTAGCACTGCAGAACAAAGCATAAGCTCTTTCTTTGCTAACCTTCTTGGAGAATGAAGTGAGCAAGACAACTTCCTGTAGGGCTCAGCGAAGCCCAAAGTCCCACCAAGCAAGCCTGGGGACAATGAAGCAAAATCATTAGCACTACTGTCCTTACTGGCTAAACCAGCTGAATGCCAGCGCATTTGATATACCACAGAAATGCCAAGCATAAAGACCATGATGTTTGGGGAAAACAAAACAACTCAACTAACAGATATGAAACCTTCAAAAAGACGGCCAAGCTCAAAAACAGCTTCACAAATCGCTGCAAAGACATACAATTCCACAATGTTGACTCAAAAAGTCAAAACCAAGAAATGCTGAGACATGGAGCAAATCCAAATCCCTCACCCAAATCAAGGCTGCCTGAGTCTAAGCTCAGTTTAAGCCCTCTAAATAGTTTCAATCATTTCCTTGAAGATTATTCACTTTATACCAACTTTTTACCTACCTCTTCTTCAATCTTCAGTAACTAGACTCAGTGGGCTTTCCCTTTGAAAAGTTATCCTCTTTTACTAAGGCTCAGGAAAACCTGAATATTAACCAAAACAGGGAGACCAGAAAACGGAGAAAATGAAGAAATAAAAAGGAATCTTTCCCATTAATTATTCCTTCATTTAACAAATTAGCAAGTATACATTACAGGCCAGACACCCTCCTATGTTGGATGTATCTTCACAACTCGCAAGAAAAAAAAAGATGCCTACATTCCAGAATACCAGCGAGGGCATTGTGAGGTTTCTTCATCTTTTGGTCCTGATATACCCAACAGAAATACAAATCCCATTCATCTAGCAAATCTGCTGATCCTCTCACATAGGCTACATCTTTAATCATCACCTCAAAACTGATTTCTAAGAGTGGAGTTTTCTCAGCTTAAACTTGCCTCCTCAACCTAAAAATGTAGCACTCTGGGCACAATGCTGCATAGCAGGCAGACTCTTCCAGTGCCTATCAACACGCTGGAGAACAAGTATGGTCAATATGGCAGCTGAAGGCAATTCCATCCCATCAACTCTCCCTCTCTCCCACACATCAAAATACCTTCCAAAGACTGCCTACCTTCCTGTTTAATCTACGGTACTGGGGCTAGAGAAAAATAAAATGCCAGACGCCTCTAGTCATCACAGTTTATATTTTAACCCCAAAGCCGCATTCTAGGAAAACTAACCTGCCTACCCTTCCTGACCCTGGCAATGGAGATGAGCAGTATGTCCTTCTCTTAAGGTAAAGACCTTTACTTCCCTATCTATCTACTAAGATCAAAGGAAGTAACCTCTAAAAGAGAGCTTCAGCCTGATCGTGGGCCAACAGCAGTCCTGGAGGCTCTTTGGGGACATCCCCCATTGTCTTCTGCATGAGTCAGGCCCTTTCCAGAACTCCAATGGGCCACAGGGGACTTGGAGGGAATTCAGGTAAGAGTCATCAAGATGACCTAGAGGTTAGAAACCATCTATGATGCCACGTTCCAAGAATTTTGAATTCTTATTTTTAGTCTTGAAAATAAATGACTGACTAAATAACCTAAGAGAGTAAGTATTAACAAGTAATGGTCCTTTTAAAGACACCCAAGTAATACTTCATTTCGGTTTAGAGACCAAAAAAAAAGAAACACACCTCAAAAAACTTAATTCTCTTCAAGTCAGGAAAGTGATTTGCATAAGAGTTTCCACAGGATGGCTTTTTTTTTTCCTTTTTCAGTATCTAAAGCTCTTGATTCTAAATATAATGGGCAGAGGGGTTGAGGTGGTCATCTCTTATCTGATGCTTTCCTGAGGAACTGACGACCCAAGATTTCTCAACACAGCGGTTTGGAGAAAGGAGCGTGTGTGTTCAGAGTTAGGGCAACTCTAACCTTCTTATCACAAAGGCTAATATCGAGGAAGGCCCGCAAATTACCAACTGAGATTCGAACTTTAGCAAACGCCCAAAACAGTAGAGAAAAGTTCCTACTTCCCACCCCCCACTTCCTAACATTAAGGAAAACTGACTAAAGCTTTATCATGTGAACAACCAACATAAACTACGAAGGCCAGAAACCCACGCCCCCCCCCTCCCTAACAGCCCCTCACTACTCAGGTCGTGAGGATGTCAACCAAGGGACAGGCCGACCCAGCTCCGAAACAGCCGTCGTGAGCTTCCATGAGCTCGCCGAGTCTTCCCAGTTCCCCGGCCCGGCCTCCGCCTGTCTCACAGCTCCTAAGGCCTTCACGTGGCCTAAAGTCCACGCCCACCGGGCCCAGTTAGGGCGTCAGGCCCACAGGGCCTGCTCCCTCTGGGGACCAAAGGCCTTCCGCGGATAGTAGACCTGATCGCAGGTGGGCGCCCTAAGGCCCTGGGGCTCCGCGCCGGCCATGTGGACCGGAGACTTCATAAGAACGGGACAGTGGTTCCCAGGGAGCCAATCAGGCCGGCCGGGCCTGCATGACACAGCACGATCTGGCCCAGGCCCCGACCCAGGCCCAACGCAAGCCCGGCCTAGGGGGCGCGCGGCTGCGCAGCCAGGCCCAGACCGGACCGCGGCCCCTCATCACCCCCCTTCTTCTGCTTTCCCTGTCTCCCTCCTTCCCTGCCTCCACCTCTTAGACGCGCCCACGGCCAGGCCCCGCCGGGCCTACCCAGCGCGGCGACTCCCCAGGTGCGCGCACCCGCAGCAGGCGGGCAGGCGCGCGCACACACTCACTCAGCTCCAGAGGCCATGGCGCGCGCCTCTCCCGGCCGGCGGCTGTGGCGGCCCGCGGGTAACGGCTACGAGGGGTGGCAGGCGACCGACTGGGCCGGGGCTCGGCTCTCCCGGGCAGGGGGCGAGCTGCGGCGACAAACCCGCAGGCGGCCTCCTTCTCGTTTCCTCCTAGCGGTACCGAGGCGGTGGGCGGGCGGTATACACTGGCTCCTGATCCGGGAGGGGGCAGCGGCAGCAACGACTCAAACGACGGCTGCAGACGCTGCGCTGAGACTGAACCCAGAAGAGCCGAATCATCGGAAGGAGAGGTGCTCTCACCTCAGCCAATCAGCGCCTGGCCTGGGGACTTCCTCCCGCCTCTCCGCGCCTCTCCCCAGCAACCCGCCGACCAGAGCCAATCAGGAAATTCGCTTGCGGCCTGGCTCCCGCCTCAGGGATGCAACACGCCTAGTAACGCCACGTCAATTGGCCGCAGCGCTACGCTTCCTCGACGGATCGGAATTTGCGACCAATCAACGAAAAGGATGGGGCCAGATCGACGGGCGGAAAAAAAGAGCCTTTAATCCCTGGAAGGCGGACTCTCCCACTTGGCTCCAGTTCATTGGTTCCTGATCTTACCCTGCTGAAGAACCTGGCACAATGGACTGAACCCTTGTATTAGTCTAGTCCTGTTGCAGTGATAACCTACACACCATTTTCTTTCCAAACCTGAGGATCCACCCTAAACCTTCTCCTGGCTTCTTCAAAATGCCGACTGGAGCCATGCCTACTCTGAACCCTTTGACTAGCACCCCACCTTTTAATCCACTCCACCCAATTCTTGTGGCACCCTCTGGTAACCCTAATCCCATAGGCTTTACAGTTCCTCAGAGCTTGGAGGTACATGCTTCCTCTTACCACTGGGTATTTATATTAATGGCTAGAGGAGGGAGGGCACTCAAGTCCAAAAAGGAGTCTAAAGGCAACCACAGAACCCAGTAGATTCAATAGAACCCAAAGCAGCAAGAAAACTGCATGCTGAGACTTGAAGTCCTTGGGCCCCAAATGCCAGCTAGCCCTGACTAAATTCAATAAACAGATTTGGTATCATGCTGATTATATTAATTCACCCTTCACCTCCTATCCACACAGGCAGGGTTGACTGAGACTGTCAAATCCCAAATTTCTAGAATTTGGGATAGGGGTAGGGAGTCACTTAGAGACTCAGAGGTCTGCTTGTCCCTCCCCTCTAAGAACCAAATGTTTGCCCTTGTCCTGAGAGGTCTGCCCAGACCACCTTCCAGACCCAGCTCCACTCATTCTGTGACCTTGCACAGGATCCTGGGCTTTGAGACTCTGACTTTTAGGCAACAGAAAGAACCAAAGCCACTGCAAGGATTCCTGTGGCCATTTCTTCTACCCAGAACTCAATCTCATAAGGTAGATGATGTTGGGAGAGGGCATCTTAGATAACCAGCACTCAACTGAATCAGACAGCTGTGAGCCTTCCCACTCAAGTATATGTAGTAGGCAAACAAGAGATAAATATTCATTTTACTCAACACAATTAACAGGAATATAGGAAAAAAGATGTTATAAGCAAAGTTAATGCCTTTTTGGTGGCAAAGGAACCAGAATGGCAGTAACTAGGCCAAATTTTGCAGGACTCCTACCAACTTCTCCAATGCCAGACTTATACAGGAATGATCCATTTCACCCACACTGCTCAAGAATAGTAAAGCAGAAAGCCCTCCCCATGGAGAAATGGGCCACTGGAGCCCCAGCTCAGGCTCTTTAAAATGTGGCAGCTACAGATCACAAGCCTCCGGCAGAGATGTCTGAAACTCCTCAAGAAGGGTTTCACGGTCGGGGGAATGAATCCAGTCCAGATAGGTTTCTAGGTACAGGGGGAGAGACCTGGAGAGCAAAAAGAATGACGTCTGAGGGTGAAGGATAGGCAGCCACTCCATCCCTTTCATTCATTACCACCCCCAACAGACTCAAGGACTCCAGGAAGCCAACTGCCCTCAGCCCAACCCTGCAGGCCTCAGCCTCACCATGCAGCATTCTCCTGTGGCAACTCTGTTTGGGCCTTTAGCCTCCACCAGAGAGCAGTGGCCTCATCCCTCCGATCCATCCTCCTCAGAGTCTGAAGCAGGTGAAAGGAAGCGTCTTGATTACCTGTAGCCCCACCCCAAAGTAGAAAGGCTTAGAACCTGACACAGCCTTAAGCATTTTATAAAAGGAGAAACTGAGGCTTAGAGCAGGAAAGTATCTTTTCTACAGTCACACATGGAACTAGGAGGTTCCATTCCCAACCATTCCTACTCCCGGGTACTGCCCGCCCAAGAAAAAGGGCTCAGCTGACTCTGCTTCTCCCCAGCATACTCCGAGCATAGTTGTGGTCTTTGTGCCTGAGGACACTGGAAAGACTGAGGAACTCCAAAGAACCTTCACACACACTTGCAAACGTCTTCAAGCCAGGGTATATCCCTAGGTATATACGGGACAACCCCATTCATCCCCTTCTATCTGGGAACATTACTCTTCCACTGATCCCCAAGTACCTCCCGCATGGCCCTCTCTGTCCTTGTACATCTGGGCATAGCTGATATCATGCAAATATACATACCTGGGCACATTTGCACACTGAGGAGGAAATCCTGTAGGGCTTTGGTATCTTGGCCAATGACCACCCACTGAAGTCCACGACTAATCAGGGCAGCTGCCCGAAGCTGTTGTAGTGCCACATCTGATATACACCCCTTCTCACCATTGGAAGCAGGCCCTGGGGACCACCCCGAAGTCAAAAAGTGTGTCCCTGCTACACAGGCACGTAGTACTACAGAATCCCAAGTACTCCTCCTTCTCTTCTTATGTCTGGAGTCCTCCCCGCCCGCCCCGCGACCTTTTTGTAAAAAGGTAGGCTAGGACGCAAGGAAAGGCAACACATTCACCAACCCTCCCCTTCCAGGAGGGAAGAGGAAAACTGAGAGTCTAGATCACCTTGTTCTTCATCCTTAGGTGTGGTCCGGAAAAGCAGCTCAAGGCACCTGAAGTGGGACACAGAATAGAGGTGAGGAAGAGTCAACCTCAGAAACTCTAAGGGGAGTCGGTAAGAATGGAGCTTACTCGGGTCCCAATCAGCAAATTATCCCTCCACACTTCCCCTAGGATTCTGGTTGGCTTCCTGAGCTCACCGGCTAAATTCACTAATTGCCTCTTTTGGGGCCCCCAGCTGCACCCAGGCTTGACCCTGAAGCAGGTAGGTTGCAGAGACCCAGGATGGGCAGTGTGGTGACTCTTTGGTTCCTTTTTTGGCATCTTCCCTCAGCTGGGGCATCTTGGGAAGCAGAGATGACGTGCGGCTAAGTAGCTCCTCACATACAGTCAAGGCATCCTGGGCTCGGCCAGCCTGGATCAGTGCTACAGCTGCCTCTAAGAACACCTCAGGCATACAAGGCCCTGGAGGGGAAGGCAGGGGGAAGAACTGGGGTGGGAAGAGGACACAGTGTCTTAAAGAGACATTAGTCACCATCCCCAACCTCTTCACCAGGCTCTGCTACCACAGAGACCACCCATTGCTTGCTACCCCAGACCTTTTGCTCGAGAGCCTTCCTGGTCTGGCCTTCCAGCTTGGACAGACAGAGTAGCAGAAAAAAGAGAAAACAATAGTCCTGTTCTACTCCAGAGGAGACTCCAACCCTCTCACTCCATTACAGAGAATCTTGAAGACATACCCACCTTTGATTCCGAGCCATCCAGCACCAGAGCCAGTAGGTCCAAGTAATGCTCTGCAGCATCCTCTGCCCTGAGAAGTCATAGCCTATGAGCTTCACCTTAGGCCCTTAGCAGGGTCCTCCAAGGGCTCTAAACTAACAAAAGGATGCTCAAGGTCCCTGGGGAGTAGGGAGAGTGGGAGCTTGGGGCTCCAATCCAAGCTCAGTATGGAGCTACCCTCCTTACAAAATGGATTTGGGAGGAGATTTCAGGGTTTTACACTTGATCTTAGCCAAAAGGCCAAGAAGCAATTGATTTCAGAGTTTTAAAGATACAAGAGCTTAGTGTCTGGGTGAAGAGTCAGTTCCAGCAATAAGGCAGAAGGTCGAGGAGTGGAAACCTATGTCCTACCATTTACTCGTCCACACAGCTGACGTGCAAGAACAGAAGCAGAATCACACCCCAGGGAAGGCATCAGAAATGGGAAAAGGAGCTCAGATGAGCCTTACAGTGGAACCTCACCTTCCCACCTGTAAACATCGGCTTGCTAGCAAGTACTTGGCCTGGCTCTGTGTGCCACAATGAAGGGGTGAGGCTGGGTGAGGTCTGGGGAGTAGTAACTCTACTTCAATGAGAAGCTGAGGGGCTTCAAAACTATGAGTGACATTCAAGGCCTAAAAGGGACAAAAAGAAAAAAGTATATCTTTAATCTTTGGGAGCCCTATTTCCTTCTATTTACAATTTGATTAGTCTCCCTAACACAAACACTTCAGCAATCCCTGTATCTTCAGTCCCTTACCTCAACCAACAGCTCCAGACTCTCCAGCTCTGCTGCTGTGTTCCCCAGTTGCCGATACAGCCTAGAGGCCTCCAGAAGCGGGGGACCACATGTTGCTCCCCCTTTCAGGGCTGCAGCCAAGTACAGCAGAGCTCTTTGTGGATTGCCCTAGAAGGTTGAGAGGACACAAGCCTCAGCTACCCTCGTGAAGCAGAACACTCATAATTTCCCCAACACATCCTAGGACTGTCTTTACCATTTTACGGAGACAGGTCCCCAGAGCCGTGTACACCTGGACCAACACAGGCCGTGGGCATAGACCTGAGGCTGCATCTTGCAGGCTGCTCAGTGCCCTGGGCAGGCTTCCTGTGATCAGCTCCTGGAGGCCTAAGGTCAATTCAGGGTTTAAACTTAAGGAAGCAGGGGGATGATAGGTAACAAGAAGTACAGAGAAGCTCCAGTGAGCTGAATGGAACATGACAGGGAAGGTTTGAGCCAAAGGACCCCTTAAGACAGGGAGTGGGGAGGAAGGGATGAGTAGGACTGCTAGCTGACCTTGGCGATAGGCAGAAGCTGTAAGAAGGATATCCCTTAAGCCCCGGGCATCCTGCAGGGTCAATGGAGCATCTGACTCCTCAGCTGGGGGACTCCAAGTTTTCAGAAGCAGCAGCAGATTCTCAGAGGCCTCACTCTGAGGAAAGAAGGGTGATCAGAGGCTCTAAGCCTATAAACCATCTCTCCTCTCCTATCTCAGTCTATCCTGACTGGACCTTGAAATCAAGGGTCCTCCTGATTCCTGTTCCCTCAGTTTTAAGATATAGATAGCTATGGGGCGAGGATAAAGGGAGGAAGAAAACCTTGGGGGCATTGATGATCTGTTCTAATGAGCCTCCTCATTCAGTATGAGCCCAGAGGACTCAGGGCAAGAACCATGTGTGGGTTATTGATGAGAACACTGAAGCTGGGAGAGGACTTCAGCAAGGTCAATAAAAGCCCTAACCCTATCCAAGATCATTAAGCAATTTTAAAAAACACTCAAGAGGCACCTGGGTGGCTGGGTTGGTTAAGTGTAAGATTCTTGATTTTGGCTCAGATTATGATCTCAGGGTTGTAAGGTCGAGCCCCACATCTGGCTCTACGCTTGAGTCTGTTTGAGATTCTCTCCCTCTCCCTATGCCCTACCCCATGCATGTGCCCCCTCTCCCTTTCTCTCAAAACAAATAAATAAATATTAAAAACAAACCACCACTCAAGAGAATCCCCCCAGTGAAAGACCAACCAGAGCAGTGTCACCAAGAGTCCCAGAGAGAATCCAGGTCTTCTAACCACCAACCCAGCAGCCTTTCCAGCACAAAATGATGCTACTGCCACTGAGACAGGTGAGAGATAGGAAGAGACCCTTAGATCCAGGTTACTTCCCAAATTACCTGGTTGCCATTCAAGGTCTGCAGCAAGAAGGTCAAGTCCCCCAAACAGTCAGTGCTTAGCCAGACGGCAGCCTGCAGGCCAGCCAGGTGATGAAGGGCAGGGAGCACCTCCAGGAGAAGGGTGGAATAATGGAGAACGGAGTCCCACAGCCCCCTGAGCCCACATTCCAGTCTGGGCCCCAACTGCTTCTGGGTCTCCAGCACTGTAGAGGACACACATACAGCTGAGGTTGGGACCTCATCTCTCCTTTTCTCTTCCTGCAGGAGCCCAAAGATCACAAAAGTGCTCCGGGTTTGAGGAGCACCTGGAGGATAAGAGAATAGCAACTCTCTCCATGGAAGTGACAAATATTATTGCTCCTGATATCCCCTTTGCAAGTACTTAAACCCAGACAGTCTGGCAGGGAAATGGAAAGCAATCTCTGGTCCTCACCTCTCTCCAGGCCCTGTTGGATATCCTGTGCCTGGTCCTCAGTGAAACCCTGGGCCAGGCTCGCCCTCAGGGTAATGAAATTGCAGGTAACAGTCAATTCCAAGGGGAGAACAGGAACAGCTGCAGGGAGCCCTGAGGAACACAAATTGATCTCACAGACCACTCCCTGCAGAAGGATTCCCCAAATAAGATCCAAACCCAAAGATCACCTCACCCCAACCAAAATGGCCATTTGCACAGTTTGGAAAGGGCGAGTGACGGGGCAAAGAGATTCACCTGCACCGAAGTGAATTCCACTCCAGTCCTGTCTGTGACTTAAATAGGATCCCCTGCCCCCTGAGGAATTTTCTCAGTTCCAGAAATGCAGAACAGGAAGTGGTCTCTAGCTGGGGGAAGGTAACTGACTATCCTGAGGAGTATCCTACTTACCCCGCAGACTACGGAGGAGTCCCCTGAACCCTTCCAGTGCATCTTGAGCCAACTGCTGTCGCCTCAGAGACAGACCCGAGTCCTGAGCCACCTAACAGATGTGGGATGAGGTATCATTGAGGATCAATCCTTATTTCTCCCCTTGCAACAGTGGCAAGGGATGACATTCTCCAGTCATTTCTGGCTCCTGATGGGGGAAGCCAAACTCAATCCCTCCCCCATCAGCTGCGGTAAATCCACCGGAAACCCCCTTTCTGGTAAGCGAGGGTCCCAGCAACCGTGTTACCTTGGCCTGTCGAACTAGCTGGTCATTCTTTTCCCTCCACAGGTCTAGGCAGCTGGCGTGTGGCACTGAGGTGCCCAGAGGGGTCTGGTGCGACATGGTGGCCGAGGCTGGGGTTGGACATCTGGAGGGGACCGCTGAAAGGTAAGCCCGGCCCCGCCGCGGTCCCCAACGGAGCGGCGAGGGGTCCTTCCGCTTCCGCAACCCCCCGCAGCTCCTTTGCTCCCCTCCGGGCCCCAGCAGGAGCGACTCGCCCTTTATGCGAGAAATGGACTCTCTCCTGGACACTGTGGTGGCTCCCACCCCCGCCTCTTCCATCTCGCCTCTGGTTGGCCCGGTCGGCAAAACTCTCGGCTGCGGTTGGTCCTCTTCAAGGGTTAGTGCCCGCGGGAAACTCGAGGAAGAAACGAGTCGGGTAGCGATCCATGAGGGAGGCTACAGCGGACCAGAGGGCGGGAATGTGTCTGAGGAGGGAAGTGGTACTTCTCAGGGTTCGGCTTGCTAGTCCTTCGCGCAGGCCAAAACCCTGAGAAATCGATCTCAGTACTAGAAACCGTGTCCCAGCCCTTCTCTCGCAGCCACACTTCCTGGTCTGTCTAGTTTGCCCCCGCAGAGAGCAGGCCCGCGCATTGCATGCTGGGAATTGTAGTACCGCGCGGAGTCGCCACAAAAAACCCAGCCGAGGCACAAAGTTTCTCCAAAAACGAACTGAGACCAGACCAAGGCCCTTGGTAATCCGCCTATCCTTTCTTTGCTCACCATGGAGCACCAGCACGCTACCGCATTCTACTCAACCCTATGCAGGGCGACTGCTGGCGGAACGGCCCTGGGCTTGCACAACCCGCTCTGCTCAAAAGTACCTGTCCCGGGGCGCCTGAGTGGCTCGGTTGGTTGGGCGGCTGCCTTCGGCTTGGGTCGTGATCCCAGGCTCCTGGGATCCGGCCCCACATCGGGCTCCCTGCTCAGCGGAGAGCCTGCTTCTCTCTTCCCCTCTCCCTGACGTTCTGCTTACTTGTGCTCTCTCTCTAACTCTCTGTCAAATAAACAAATAAAATATTTTTTTAAAAAAGTACCTGTCCCTTTCAACAAATGAGACCCAAGAGAACTGCTATCAGTACGCAAAAACAAAGCAAAACTGTGACCCTTACCACAGATAAAACCAACTCAATATGGGTAAGCTGAACTTCATTAAGAACTTTTGCTGCAGGGGCACCTGGGTGGCTCAGTGGGTTAAAGCCTCTGCCTTCGGCTCAGGTCATGATCTCAAGGTCCTGGGATCGAGCCCCGCAAATAAATAAGTAAAATCTTAAAAAAAAAAAAAAAAAAAGAACTTTTGCTGCAAAGGCAAGAAAATTAGGGGTGGCTGGGTGGCTCAGTGGGTTAAAGCCTCTGCCTTCAGCTCAGGTCATGATCCCAGTGTCCTGTGATCGAGCCCCGCATCAGGCTCTTCAGTAGGGCGCCTGCTTCCCTTCCTCTCTCCGCCTGCCTTTCTGCCTACTTGTGATCTGTGACTGTCAAGTAAATAAAATCTTTAAAAAAAAGAAAGAAAGAAAGAAAATTCAAAGTCAAAAATGGAGAAATTATTTTCTGATTATTACCTACCTTATAATCTTAGAACTGACCAGTATCCACAATATGGAACTCTCAAAGCTCAATAATGAAAAGAATCTAAACCATTTTAAGATGAACAGAAAAACATGAAGGAATTTTATGGGAAAAAATGAATGGCTAAGCACCATATTAAAAAATGATTAGCCATCAGGGAAATACAAATTAAAACCAGAAGATAACCTGGCTGGCTCAGTGTGTGACTCTTGATCTTGGGGTTGCAAGTTCAAGCCCCACGTTGGGTGCAGAAATTACTTAAAAGAATAAAATCTGGGGCGCCTGGGTGGCTCAGTGGGTTAAGCCGCTGCCTTCGGCTCAGGTCATGATCCCAGAGTCCTGGGATGGAGCCCCGCATTGGGCTCTCTGCTCGGCGGGGAGCCTGCTTCCTCCTCTCTCTCTGCCTGCCTCTCTGGCTACTAGTGATCTCTCTGTCAAATAAATAAATAAAATCTTTAAAAAAAAAAAAAGAAAATCTTTTTAAAAAAATCTTTAAAAAATTAAAAATTAAAAAATAATAAAACCATAAAATACCATGACACATGTACACACACAGAATGGTTACAATTCTTAAAATGCAGATAATGCCAGGGGTACCTGACTGGCTCAGTCCGTAGGGCGTGTGACTCTTGATCTCACAGTTTTGAGTTCTAGCTCCACATTAGGTGTGGAGCCTACTTAAAATTAATTAATTAATTAATTAATTTAAAAAAACACAGGTGATACCAAATGTTAGTGAGGATGTGGAAAAACTAGAACTCTTACACATAGTGGGAATATAAAATGTTATAGTACCTTGGAAAATAGTTTGACAGTTTCTTAAAAAGTAAATCATAAGCTTATCATATGACCCAAAAATTCTACTCTAGGGAAACCTCTCAAGAAAAATAAAAACATGTCTACACCAAGAATGGTATGCAAATGCTCACAGCAGCTCCAAAAATATTCTTAATAGCTAAAAAACCAAAAAACCTTAAAAACAATCCAAATGTCCATTAGCAGATCATAGCCATACAATGGACTATGACTCAGCAATAAAGAGGCAAAAACTGATACATGCTTCAACATGGATGAACCTTAAAAAATTCTAAGTCATTGGGGTGCCTGGGTGGCTCAGTGGGTTAAGCCTCTGCCTTTGGCTCAGGTCATGATCCCAGGGTCCAGGGATCAAGCCCCACATTGGGCTCTCTGCTCAGCAAGGAGCTTGCTTCCCCCTCTCTTTCTTTGCCTGCCTCTCTGCCTACTTGTGATCTCTGTCTGTCAAATAAATAAAAATTAAAGACCACGTATTTGATAACCCCATTCGTATGAAATGTTCAGAAAAGACAAATTTAGAAAAACAGAAAACAGATCAGTGACCTACAGTGAAACTGAGGATCAGTTGTAAACAAAGTATAGGGATTTTGTAGGAGTGATAAAATTTTTCTAAAACTAGGGGCGCCTGGGTGGCTCAGTGAGTTAAATCCTCTGCCTTTGGCTCAGGTCAGGATCCCAGGACACTGGGATTGAGCCCTGCATCAGGCTTTCTGCTCAGCAGGGAGCCTGCTTCCCTACCTCTCTCTCTCTGCCTGCCTCTCTGCCTACTTGTGATCTCTGTCTGTCAAATAAATAAAATCTTTAAAAAATATTTTTTTCTAAAACCAAATTGTGGCATTAAACAAGGTTTCTTACATATGAACACCAAATGCACAAGCAACAAAAGAAAAATAGGATGAACTGAACTTCATCAAAATTTTAAAATTTTGTACTGCAAAGACAATCAAGAAGATGAACACTATCAAGAAAATGAAAAGACTAGGGCAGTTGGCTCAGTCAGTAGAGCATGGGTCTCTTGATCTCAGCGTCAAAAGAATTCAAGCCCCAACTCAGGAGTGGAGTCTACCTAAAAAAAAAAAAAGAGGGACGCCTGGATGGCTCAGTCAGTTAAGCGTCCAGCTCTTGGTTTCAGCTCAGGTCATGATCTCAGGGTCCTAGGATTAAGCACTGCCTAGGGCTCCATGCTCAGTGTGTCTGATGAAGATTTTCTCTCTCCCTCTACCCCTCCCTACACTTGCACACACACTCTCTCAAATAAATAAATCTTAAAAAAAAAATGAAAGGACAACTCAAGAGAATGAACAAAATATTTGCAAATCATATATCTGACAAGGTATGTATACCTAGAATATATAAACAATGCTTATAACTCAAAAATTAGAAGAAAACTCAATTAATAAACAGAGAAAGACTCTGAATGGACAGTTCTCCAACAAGCACAAGAAAAATGCTCATTATCTTTAGTCATCAAGGGCATGCAAACCAAAACCATGAGATACCACTTCACACCCACTAGGATGGTTAGAATCAAAAGTAAGTAATTATAAGGCATGGATGTGCAAAAATTGGCACCCTTATACACTAATGATGAGAGTATTACGCGGTACGGTGCCTTGGAAAACAAACTGGCAGTTCCTCAAAAAATTAAACATAGATGTGCCGTATGACCTAGCAATTCCACAATTAACCACGAGGTATAAACCAAAAAGAAATGAGAACATACATCTAAACAAAACTTTTACATGGATGTTCAAAGCAGCATTATTTGTAAAAATTGAAAGGTGTTAAGAACCCAAATGGCCATCAATGAATGAATGGATAAATAAAATGTTATATATCCCTGCAGTGGAACATGATTTGGCCATAAAAAAGAAATGAAATACTGATACGTGAAGCAACATGGATGAACCTTGAAAACATTAGGCTGAGTGAGAAGCCAGACAGAAAAGGGCACATATTGTAGGTTTCCATTTATATAAAATGTCCAGAATAGAAAATACAGTCAGAAAGGAGATTAATGGTTGCCTAAGTTTAGGGATGGAGGAGGGGAGGGTTGGAGGGTGATAGGAAAATGTACCGAGTTTCTTTTGGGGGTGATGATAATGTTCTGAAATTGACTCTGTTGAGTTGTACAACTCTGTGAATATACCGAAAGTTATTGAATTGTGCACTTTAAATGGCCAGATTTTATATGAATTGTACCTCAGTAAAGCTCTTTAGAAAAACAATGAGTGTGGAATGGGTGTTTTGATGTCAACTAGGAGGCAGGGATAAGAATTTTTAACCATAGGGGCACCAGGGTGGCTCAGTGGGTTAAAGCCTCTGCTTTTGGCTCAGGTCATGATCCCAGGATCCTGGGTTCGAGCCCCGCATCTGGCTCTCTGCTCAGCGGGGAGCCTGCTTCCCCTCCTCTCTCTCTCCCTACTTGTGATTTCTGTCAAATAAATAAATAAAATCTTAAAAAATTAAAAAAAAAAAGAATTTTTAACCATATATCTTTCTCCAAAAGGATCTTGAAGTTAGATCAGAAGAAAAGGAATTAGCTGATGGTTGGCAGATCGGCATACTTTCCTTAGGCTTTAGGCTTCAGGCTTCAGGAAAGGAGGCTCCCTGCCAAGGGGAAAAAAAAAAAAGACGAGGTGGAACCTGACTAGGAGAAGCTGAGGAACTGGAGTCTTGAAATCCTTCCCATTGGTGCTAGGGATGGAATAGGGTCTTTTCTTCTCACAGAGGTACTGTGTGCTTATTAAATAATGCTTGGGAATCATGTCCACGAGACAGAGAAAAGCAAAGGGACTTTTTTCTAATTCATCTTTTAGTCTTAGCTGGGGCCTAACTTCTCTCACCTTTTTAGCGTATTCTTGCCAGGGTAACGTTACCAATGTCCTATCCTCTAACTGCCTGAAATAGTATATATTTCTTATCATCTTTCTGTTTGACCTATGTAGCACTACAGACTATTAGCCATTAATAATTCCATCTCTTTCTCTAGCTACCACAGCAGTGAATGCCTTTCCTTCACAATCATGCTAAGCAGCTTGTCTTCTTTCTGCCAAGGAGAAGTGCTATTCCACAATTTTACATCTGTTCTTCTTTCAGTTGTTTCATCTCCTCCTGTCCTGGGTATTCTTGAACATCAAATAGCAGGCCTGACCCTTCTCTTCAGAGCTTCCCCCCACCCTCCTTTGATGCACATTTCTATGAGAATTTCATGCCAGCACTTCAATGTGACACAGTAGTGAGATGGATGGAGAGCAGAAGAGTCATGCTTTAAACTTATAATTTTGGTTTCAAGTCTGGAATAATCTAATGGGACAAGATGAAATGCTATGTAAGAAGGGCATTAGGTCTGATAAATGATAGCAAAGGTTGGAAACCTAGGGTGGCCTCCTAGGCCACTTTGTCCTAGAAGTGAAGGACAAAGGGTGTTCCGGAGTGAAAGAACCCAATAGAGGAGGGAATACAGCACCGTTTGGGGTTTTAGACGAGTCTGTGTACTCCATGATGCCTGGGCTTGTCTTTCCAGCAGTCTCTGCTATCAGCCAAAGGATAAGAATTTAATAAAATATGTTACATGGCAAAGAAAAATGGCAGGTGGGATAACAGGAATGATTCAGGAGGAAGTAAGGGAAGAGAATTCAGACACTTTCAAACACTTTCCAAAGGTTTTCAGGTGTAGGCAGGTCTGCATAAGATGGCCGATGTTATCTGTGCCTCATGGAAGGGGAGAGTGATCATCCCCCAGTCCCTGTAGGACAATGGGGGCTCCGCCACCTCTCAGACACACATATTTACATTATTATTTTATTCTTCTTTGGAGGGCACCCTCCAAAGCAAGAGTTAGGGAGCAGGCCCCACTATGATTTTGAATTATAAAATAATGAAGTCCCAGGTGTCAGTAGCTCCTGGCTGCATGGAGGAAAAGTGTAGCAAAGCCTCTCTTGCAGATGATCCAGCACCTATATAGGCCAGGCTAGACTGTTCTCCAGCTCTGCCTGTGGCCATAAGCCAGCATTAGCCGCCTAGGCTATCTCTGCTGGGCCAGAACTAGCTGCCTAAACCAGGAGCTCACAGCACCATCCACTCGCATCACCAAAGCTATGCCCAGGAAAAGTCCCACGCTGCTCACAATAAAGCCCACAGCTTCAAAAATGAACCTGTAAAGAAAAGTGGAGAATTCTCAGGGGACACTGAGAGTAGGTCTAGAGCCTTTTCCCTGATGAGACAAAACCTGCCCACCCTAATGTTCATTCTTTCTTCCAGGCTTCACCCTCCCCAACACCAATACTTCTCAAGCCAATCCACTCACTTGGGGGCAAACACCTTCCAGACCATGAGATGCCTGCGGAGGATGGAGGCTGCCAAGGCACAGGCCAGAATCTAGGGAGGACAGGAAAGGTCAAGTTACTTGGGGAGGAGGAAACAGGTCAAAGGGAGAGTTGCCCCTGTGAGGACTGGGAGGAGTAGGAAAGTAGTGCATGTCAGTGGAAAAAAACCTAGGTTAGGGGTCAGGACACTTAAACTTAAGTCTTTTCCTGGCCTCACCATGACTCACTGTGTGACCTTGGGCAAGCATATCCATCTGTGCTGATCACACTCAGGCTCTGCCTCCCAGGTTGGGAGGAAGATGTCAGTCACACCTTCTGCCTCTGAAGGGAAGGAAGACCTGTGACATAGTCTGGGGAAAGAATCCTGGCCATCACCTTAGTTTTTCCTGTCTGTCCACTAATGGAGGAATCTCCAAATGCAATCAGCAGGGTCCAGATCTAGCTTATAGAGAGGAAACAATCCAAGGCTAGGATTAAGGAGACCCAAGTTCAAGTCTCAATACAGCCAGCCCCTTGAGGTCACAGCCTTAGGCAACCATTTTGCTTATCTGTACTTCGGTCCAGGCTCTCCCCCGGGGTTTCGGCAAAGTATGAAGGAATGTGATGTACAGGCATGAGAAAAGGTCACTAACTCCGTGTTCTTTCTCTGCACCCACCTGAATACCAAGGACAAAGAGGTACTTGAGGCCCAGCTGCAGCAGCGCTGCATTGAAGTGATGAGGTGCATCCCGAAGCCGCATCTCCATCAGTGGCTCTTCTTCCTCCTCAGGCCTGACTCTGGCTTCAGCTTCATTCCCTAGGGACTGCCACCTCTTCCGGGGCCCTTGACTCTCACAAAGGAAGGGCCAGAGCAGAAGCAATGGGCAACCTACTGCCTCAGGGGGAAGGCAGGACTAGAATCAGTGGAGGCCCTAGGAACCAGGCCACCCCAGCCCCCAACCACCCTAGCTGACTAAGGCTCCAGGGAGCGCTGGCCAAGGGGTGCCCAAAGAGCCAACAAAATAACCTCTCCCCACTCAAATCCAGGGGTCTCCTTTCTCTCCAGAAAGTCAGGGTAAACAATGGAAGCAACAGAGGAATGAAGTACCTGCAAAGAGGAGATGGGAGGCAAAGGTGTTGGCTCCCACCAGCAGAGCAGGCAGCCAGGTGGAGGAGCCATGACCCTCTGGGAATCCCACGAAGGCTGCGTGCCAATGAATGGCTGGAAAGACAGGCTGGTGGCCCATGGAGTAGAAGGTCTGCGTGGCCATGAGGGCCCAAGCAGAGACTGCCTGCCATGGCACAGTAAAAGGACCTGGGGGAAGACAGAAACCTCTTCACAGTCACATCCCATTCCCTAATCCATAGCCTACTGCCTGGCGGTCAGATCCTCCTACTGCTTCAGTGCTACACACATACATGTCCCTCACCCCGGCCTCCTTACATGCAACACTCTGCTTTTCTAATTCTCTCTTTGGCACTAAGCCTCCATTTCTCTAATCTGAACTGTGGTCCATCTCTCTCTCTCTCTCATATACACACAGCTCACTACGACATTACACACTTGTAATTCCCCACTCCCATTACTGGAAAATCAGGAAATGAAGTCCATGAAGGTGCAGCATTTCCACTAAGAAATGAGTCTTGGAGTACTCCTGTCTCCCTCCTTCATGAACCTTGCTGAGAGCCAGTGGCAGGGATCAGTTAGCTTGGCTACACCAGGAAGACCATCCCAACTTTGTGAAGAATCTGAGGAGCAACACCTCCCTGAAAACAAGCAAGGCCGAAGTCACATCACTACTGTCCTTGGATGAATAAGGGCTGAGAAACGTATTTACCAGGGGTGGTGATGGGTATCCCAGCAGCAAGCAGATGCAGGAGAAGGAAGCTCTGCAGAAACAGAAGCAGGAACACCAGGCTAATACGCTCTGCATGCAATAGCAGAAGTGGGAAGGCCAAGAGGGTGAGTGCCGTGACCATAGCAGCTGAGTAGACACTCCCCAACTGATAGGCCGCCACAGTCAGGGGGCCCCGGGACCTGGTCCTCTCTAGCCGGCCCCGGAACTCCTCCTGCATGTGTCGGTAGATCTGAGGTACCACGTAATCCAAATCAGCCTGAGAAGTGGGGGGGCCTGAGAAGGGAGTGAGGACAGTCCTGGTCCTTGGGGCCCCTGTCGTAGCCTTTACTAGCACTGTCACGGGCCTCCAGAGCAGCAGCATGAGCCCTGAAGCGGCCAACGCGGCCACAGCTCTAGGCAGCACAACTGATGCCCCAGCAACCAAGGCCCGGAGACGTGGGGGTGCTTCATCTGCCCCTGACGCCAGCGCCCAGTAGGCAGCAGTGCCCAGTACCATAAGGGGCAGCCCCCAGCGCACAAAGAGCACAGAGGGCTCAGGACTCTTGAGATTGCTATAGCGGCGAAGCCACAGGCGCACGACAGCTAACAGGGCTACCAAAGCCCCCACACAAGCTCCATACCACAAATTCTTGGCTCGACCACCCACCATGGATGCCAAGGGACTCAGCCAGGGAGAGGAACGGCAAGCAGGCGTTTCTTCAGGGCAGCGATGAAAAAGCCCAGCTAGCCTTATACATAAAAGCAACCCTACTCCAAGTCCCAGGGCATAAGTGCCACTGTGCTGGGGCGGGCCTGTGGAGGCCGGAAAGCAAAGGCGGGGCATTGTGAGCAGCTTAGGTGGGAGCAACTTGCCCTCCCAGTGAAGCTGGGCAATCAGGAGCAAGATGAGGGAGCCCAAAAGGAAGGGGGTGGCCCTCGCCTCAGCTACAACAAAGCTATCAGAGAAGAAAGCAGCAAAGCGAATGAGCAGGAATAACAGGACAGGCCCAGGGATGGGAAGTAGGGCTGCCAGGGGCCTCTTGGACCCCCAGCCAGCCCACGCTTTCCACAGAAAAGGCAGGAGTGAGCCCACTGCAGCCATAGCCCCTAGGACCACTGGATCCAGCTTCAGCCCAGTAGTTGTCAGGAGTCCAGCACACAATATGGTACCAACCAGACCACAGGCCATGGGTATTAGGAGGAAGGGGCGGAAGCAGAAGCCTGGGTATGTCGCCCACTGGGATACCAGCAGACAAAGAAAGCAGGCAGCGGCCATGAGAGCAGCACCCCCAGCCATGCGACCCAGAGAGAAACGAGCCCAAGACTGAATGCACATGGCCCGAACTCCCCGCAGGAACTGCTGCAGCTCAGTAATCACAGTCTGTAGTGCTGCCTCAGCCCCCTGGGGGCTCTGCAGAAGCCGCTGGTAGTCAGCAGAGGCATTGGAGAAAAGGTTCTGCAGCCGATGAAGCTCTGTAATTTGAAGGTCCTGAGAAGCAGCTGAGTAGGCGTGAAGAAACCGGGATACCTGGCAAAAATGGTCAGAGACCAAGGGAAGACATCAGAGATATCAACCAGGACAGAGGCAAAGATAGGTGTTATCAAAAGGGGTATCTGGAAATCAGGGACCTGAACTCTGTCTGGGACAGGGGGAAAGGGAGGGAAGGAGGACATGGCTATGGAAGGTGGGATTAAGAGTGAAAAAATGACAACAAGTGATCATTATGCTTCTCCTATGCCCACCCTAGTCCATCACTTACCTGCCGGGCATTGAGATGGAGAGCTGAGGCTTGGGCCAGAGCAGAGGAGTGAGGCTGGGAGTCTTCAACCTCTGAGAACAGCTCAGTCATCACCTCCCCAATGTTCCCAAATGGAATGGGCAGACCCAGCAGCAGGGCCAGTGTAGGCACAAGGCTGATTTGAGGAACTATCTCTGGCTCCTAGAGGAAAAGGAGAGGGGCCAATGGGTTCACCACAGAGCTGAGGTCAGGATTTGGGATGGAAGACATAGCGACCTCAGTAGGAAATGAGTGGGGGATGCCCAGAGTCATGAATTTGAGGGCCAAAAATGGAGAGAGCCACAAGAATGCTGTGATCATGATTCAATTGAATACCAAGAGACCAGACAAAGAACACCTCAGGCCTCACCTCTGGGGGGGCACCAGAAAAGAGGGCTTTGGGACTGTACAGAAAAAGTGCAGCAGAGATCTCCAGCTCACTGTCTCCTCCATGGTCCCCAGTCATGGTCATCCCATGGTCCCCAATCACGACCAGCAGTGTGTCATTCTCCAGACGCTCCACAAGTCCCCTGAGGGCCAAGAAATACATCAGGAGGTAGGAATGGATAAAGATTTTCCTAGGAGACCCATTCTCCCCCACCATAACTTCCATTAGGAGGGCCTAGACATTTGGCAAAGAGATACCTCATCAGTCATGACCCTACTGCCCAAAGCCACATGCTGAGTTACTCAAGATGGATGATGCCCCTAGCTTCAGAAAAATGCCTAGAAAAGACAGAATTCAGCAAGGAAAGAGGCTCCAAGATAAAGACTTTTTCTCTTGGGTCAATATATCCTAAGATTCTCAGACACAAACCCATTCCCCCAGCCAATATCCCACACTCACTGGATCACCTGGTCCATTTGGCTAAGTTTCTTGGCCATTTCAGGGTGGTGAGGGCCATACTTGTGGCCACAGTGATCCACACCCAGGAAGTGAGCAATCAGCATATCCCATTTACCACTGTCCACTGTGAAAGGAAAAACACTAAGCACAGGGGACTAAGGCCCACTCCTCAACCCCAGCCAGGCTCTGACACTATGTGAAGGGACACAATCCCAGGCCACTGCACCCACGGGAAGCTCAGAATTTGTGACCTGAAGTAGCCCTCCCCAGCTCCCAGTCTTAGGCCTGACTCTGGCCCCATGCTCACTGGTTGGATACAGGTGTTCCAGGATGCCATTGTCCACTGTGTGCAGGTCTCTGACATTGAAGGATGGGAAGAAGAAAGCTTGGGAGAAAGCTCCAGGAAAAAGATCTTTCCAGGTATCATCTCCCATGAAGACCACACGCCTTCCTGCAGGGACATGAGAGTGGGTCACAACCTGAGCAAGAGTCAAGGCAGAGGGAAAGAGAAGAGGAGGCCCTTTATAGACGTTTCAGAAATCTCAACCAGCAATTTCATCCAGCAACTCTTTATCCTTCAAGGCCTAAATTTTTCTGCCACAAAGCTTTCCCTGATAACCATACTTTCCCCAATAACCAGACTTCTCACTCCTTGTTTCTACAAAAGGCTCTGCTAGTTCTCAATTCCTGGCTATTTTTGCTATTCTGTTTTTTCTGGGTATATGCTGCTTTTTCCAAGTCAGTGAGTGGACAAGGTATGGACCCTCTGCACTCTCCTCCACACTTGTGAGAATATCAGACTCACATCATCTCCTCTTCATTGCTCTACTGCCTCTTACTGAAAGTTCCCCAAAAGCAAACCAACACTCCATGCAGATTAGAAACTACAGAACGAAAAAGCCCCACACCTGCACTTGCTGCATGCAGGGCTCTGGTCTCTTTCTCTTCCCCTGTCCTCGCACAGCATAGTCTAGCATGCAGCTGAGCACCCAAAGTTCTGGCTCTCTGACCTCTAAAGAGAAAATATGGTAAGGTATTCTGGCTTCCAAAGGGGCCCAAACTAACCTGCACTGGCGAGCTGCTTAATGAGATTGTCTTCCACTATGGCATAGCTGGCAAAGTTACTGCCAGCATCGATAAAGGTAGGCAGTGAGCCTGTGGTGAGGGCCTTCAGGCGCTGCATGGTGGTGGTGGGGGGATCAGCCTTAGATTGGTAGAGCCTGGCATGGTGGGGCTGAATCTCCAGGATCCTTTGCAAGGAGTCCAATTTGCCCAGGAAGGGCAGAGAGACAGGAGGCTCTCCAGGACCGTGGGAGCGCTGGGGATGGGCAAAGTCAAATCGCAGAGCATCTATCAGCACCAACACAAGCCGAGAGAATCGAGAAGCCATCCAGCAGGCCCCAGGCTTCCCTTGGCTCCCCCATGGCAGGGACCCAGGGCCTGGGGGCTCTTGGCAGCTGCTATGGTTGGTGAGTTCCAAACGGGTGAGCAGGAAGCCACTGGTGAAGAGAGCAATGCCGGCGTAGAAGAGGAAGCAGACCCAGGCCAGGAAGAGCAGCACTGAGATCTTCTGCATCCTGCTGGTAGCGGGGAAGATATTCATCACTGTAGGGTAATGTATATTCTGGTCCCTCAATACAAAGCACAGCTAAAATCACTTCCTCTTGGAAGCCTTCCAGAAGATAAACAGCCCCATAGCCAACCCAATGCAATGTTCCTCTCCATCAGTTATACCAGTGTTTCCAAAGATGAGATCCGCAGACTATGGGCATCAACCTGGAGCAGTTGTTTAAAATGCTGATTTCCAGGCCCCACCCCAGGTCTACTTAATCAGCATCTTTAGGGGTGGAGCTAGGGCTTTGCACATGTACTCCAAGAGATTCTAACGATGAAACGCACAGTCCACGAAGGAAACGTATTCCTAGTGGTAGAAAGCTCTCTGATAGCTCATTTCTTCACCTCTCTCCTTGCCAATCTCAAAATCCCTGGGGTGGCCAGGGCTTGCAGCCACAGGGCAACCCGGGCGGGACTGACGGCGCCGCCTGGTGGGGACCAAGAGGACCAAGGGGAGGAGTCACGCTCCGCTTCCGGATGGCCAGCATAGCCAGGAGACCGGAGTCGCAACCTACCCCGCGCAGCAAACCAGAGTCACAGGGTCTAGAGCCTGTTGGGCCTCGCCGGGACCCACACGTCCAGACGACTCTGCTTCATCTGGTGGCTACCCGGACTTCTCCTGGGCGCCCGGCTTCGGTATTTAGAACACTAGGCTGCGAGCTGCGGGGGATGGGTCCCTTCGGAAAAGAGGAGTGACCAGTAGGAAGAGCGAGTAGATTCTCGAAGACCCTGGCTCACCTTGAACGACGCCCGGAAGCGCAGCAGCAACGCCTGCCCACTGGCACCACAGACAAGCGCACGCCAGACAGAGCGGCCCGCGGGTGCCTCAGCGCCATCTTCCGGCGCCTCCGAAGAAGTTCGGCGGGGAGCGCAGGGCTGGCCCCAGGAGAATTTGATGAGAGATCATAGTAGTTTAAGAGAATTAGGAGCAGGAAGCTAAGCTAGAAGAGCTCAGGGAAGCACTGGTCATTCTTTTTTTTTTTTTTTTTGGTCAGAGAGAGAGAGAGGGAGAAAGCAAGCACAGGTAGACAGAGTGGTAGGCAGAGGGAGAAGCAGGCTTCCTGCCGAGCAAGGAGCCTGATGTGGGACTCGATCCCAGGACGCCGGGATCATGACCTGAGCCGAACGCAGCCGCTCAACCAACTGAGCCACCCAGGCGTCCCGCACTGGTCATTCTTGATTAAGCCTAAGAACTGTCCTTTTGGAATCAAACTTAGCTTGAATCTTAGCTCTGCCACTCGCTGGCATTATCGGGCATTACCTCATCGGTAAAGTAGTGATAAGTATTTATTTTCTCCTTTTTGCTTAGCTGACTCCAACTGATAGATTTTATTATTCCCCCTCTTCATGTATTTTCACTGTATCTTCCAATTTAGTAATTTAAAAAATACTCCAATTTAAAAATGGGCAAAGGTGTGGCAACAGGCAGGCTCAGTCGCTAGAGCACGCAACTCTTAATCTTGAGGTCGTGAGTTCAAGCCTCCCATCCGACATAGAGCCCACTTTAAAAAAAATAAATAAATAGGGGTGCCTGGGTGGCTCAGTGGGTTAAAGCCTCTGCCTTCAGCTCAGGTCATGATCTCAGGGTCCTGGGATCGAGCCCCACATCTGGCTCTCTGCTCAGCAGGGAGCCTTCTTCCTCCTCTCTCTCTGCCAGCCTCTCTGCCTACTTGTGATCTCTCTCTCTCTGTCAAATAAATAAAATCTTTTAAAATTTTATTTATTTTTATTTATTTATTTATTTGATATACAGAGATCACAAGTAGACAGAGAGGCAGGCAGAGGGAGAGGGGGAAGCAGGCTCCCTGCTGAGCAGAGAGCCCGATGTGGGGCTCGATCCCAGGACCCTGAGATCATGACCTGAGCTGAAGGCAGAGGCTTTAACCCACTGAGCCACCCAGGCACCCAAATAAGATTTTTAAATGGGCAAAGAAGGGGCGCCTGGTTGGCTCAGGCAGAAGAGCAGGCAACTTTTGATCTTGGTGTTGTGAGTTTGAGCCACGTTTGGTGCAGATACTACTTAAATAATTTTTTTAAAGATTTTATTTATTTGTCGAGAGAGAGAGTACACACAGAGTGGCAGGCAGAGGCAGAGAGAGAAGCAGGCTCCTCGCTGAGCAAGGAGCCCGATGCAGGCTCAGTCCCAGGACCCTGGGATCATGACCTGAGCTGAAGGCAGCCACTTAACTAACTGAGCCACCCAGGTGTCCCAAAATAAATAAACTTTTAAAACACAAACATGTTTTTTAAAAAATAAATAAATATGGGCAAAAGATCTGACCTTTCTCCAAAGAAAATATACACATTAACATTCCACCAATTTACATAGGAAAAGATGTCCAACATCATTAGGCATCAGGGGAATACTAGAGATACCACTTCATAGTCACTAGGATGGCTGTAATAGAAAGGACAAAAAACGAGTACTGGCAATGGATGTGGAGAAATTTGAACCCTCATCCACTGATTTGGGGATTGTAAAATGGTGCTTTGGAAAACAGTCTGGCAGCTCTTCAAAAGGTTAAATATAGAGTTACTATACGCCCCAGCAGTTTCACTCCTAGACATACATCCAAGAGAAATGAAAAGCATATGTCCACACAAAAACTTGCACTTGACAGTTCATAGCAGCAAAACAACCCAAATGGCCTTCACCGATAGACAGATAGATAAACAAAATATGGTATATCATACAATAGAATATTATTCTGCCATAAAAAGTAATGGAGTACTGCTATGTGTTATTACATGGATGAAACTTATTAAGTGAAAGAAGCCAATCACAAAATAGCATTTTATATTATTCCATTTACATGAATACATAAAGCTACAGAGACAGTACATTAGTGTTTTCCTAAAACTGGGGGAAGAGAGGAGTGACTACTAATGGGTACAGGGTCTTGGTGGTGTGGTAGGGATGGAGGAGAGATGATGAAAATGTTCTAAAATGGTGATGGTTGCACAACTCTGAATACACTACAAATCACTGAATTTATACTTTAAATGGGTGAATGTTATGTGAATTACATCTCAAGAAAGCTACTTTTAAAAAACATTTTATTTTACTTTCTCAGTGTTCCAAGATTTATTGTTTATGCACCACACCCAGTGCTCCATGCAATATGTGCCCTCCTTAATATCCAACACTAGGCTCACCCAACCCCCCCACCTCCCTCCCCTCCAAAACTGTCAGTTTGTTTTTCAGAATCCACATTCTCTCACTCCCCCTCTGATTTCCCCGAATTCACTTCTCCTTTCCTTCTCCCAATGTCTTTCTTCTTCCAATGTCCTCCTCCCAATGTTATTTCTTATGCTCTGCAAAGTGAAACCATAAGACAATTGACTTTCTCTGCTTGATTTATTTCACTCAGCATAATCTCCTCCAGTCCCATCCATGTTGATAGAAAAGTTGGGTATTCAACCCTTCTGATGGAGGTGTAATATTCCGTTGTATAGATGTACCATATCTTCTTTGGAAAGCTACTTTATTTTTTTTTAAGATTTTATTTATTTATTTGACAGAGAGAGATCACAAGCAGGCAGAGAGGCAGGCAGAGAGACAGGAGGAAGCAGGCTTCTTGCTGAGCAGAGAGCCCGATGCGGGACTCGATCCCAGGACTCCGAGATCATGACCCGAGCCGAAGGCAGCGGCTTAACCCACTGAGCCACCCAGGCGCCTGGAAAGCTACTTTAAAAAAAAATATTTATTTGAGAGCGAGAGAGACAGAGATAATGAGAGCACAAGCAAGAAGGAGAGGGAGAGGGACGCCTGGGTGGCTCAGTTGGTTAAGCAGCTGCCTTCGGCTCAGGTCATGATCCCAGCGTCGTGGGATCGAGTCCCGCATCGGGCTCCTTGCTCGGCGGGGAGCCTGCTTCTCCCTCTGCCTCTGCCTGCCATTCTGTCTGCCTGTGCTCGCTCTCTCTCCCTCTCTCTCTCTGACAAATAAATAAATAAAATCTTTAAAAAAAAAAAAAAAAGAAGGAGAGGGAGAAGCAGGCTCCCCATGGGGCTCAATGAGGGCTCAATCCCAAGACTCCATACCAGGACCCCAGGATCATGACCTCAGCCAAAGGCAGACGTTTAACCCACTGAGCCACCCAGGTGCCCCTCAGTAAAGCTACTGTTAAAAACAAAAACCCTGGGGCGCCTGGGTGGCTCAGTGGGTTAAACCACTGCCTTCGGCTCGGGTCATGATCCCAGGGTCCTGGGATCGAGTCCCGCATCGGGCTCTCTGCTCGGCGGGGAGCCTGCTTCCTCCTCTCTCTCTGCCTGCCTCTCTGCCTACTTGTGATCTCTCTCTCTGTCGAATAAATAAATCAAATCTTTAAAAAACAAAAACAAAAACCCTCTCCATTGGTTTCACATTTCACAGTAAAGCCCAAGTTCTTGTAGTAGTCCTGCATGGTCCTACAAGTCTACACGCCAGCTCTGGCTTCCCTCTCTGATTTATCTAGCTTCTTTGCTTCCTTAAGTCTGTTCCATCTATTGTAACTTTTTTGCTCTTCCAGTTACAATGGCCTTACCGCTGTCACATTTAGAATCTCCAGGTTTACTCCCAGGTGCCCAAATAGATCTTCCCCTCATCTCCATATCTAGCTCAAATATAACTTCCAGAGCCTTCCAGGAACACTCTAATTAATGTTACAGATTACAGCCTCCTCTCCCACCTTCCCTCCTTTTCTTCTATAGCACAACTCACCAGCATGTGAAATACTAAACATCTTATTAATGATTTGTCCCTTCCAAATAGAACTTAAAACTTATTGAGGGAGGGGCGCCTGGGTGGCTCAGTGGGTTAAGCCGCTGCCTTCGGCTCAGGTCATGATCTCAGGGTCCTGGGATCGAGTCCCGCGTCGGGCTCTCTGCTCGACAGGGAGCCTGCTTCTCTCTCTCTCTCTCTCTCTCCCCGCCTGCCTGCCTCTCTGTCTACTTGTGATCTCTCTCTGTCAAATAAAAAAAAAAAAAAAAAAAAAAACAAAACTTATTGAGGGATATCTGACTGGCTCAAGTGGGTAGAGCGTGTGACTTGATCTGGCAATTTTAAGTTGGGGTCCCAAGTTGGGTATAAACATTACTTAAAAATTAAATGTTATGGGGCGCCTGGGTGGCTCAGGGGGTTAAGCCTCTGCCTTCGGCTCAGGTCATGATCTCAGGGTCCTGGGATCAAGCCCCGAATCAGGCTCTCTGCTCTGGAGGGAGACTGCTTCCTCCTCTCTCTCTCTCTCTGCCTGCCTCTCTGCTTATTTGTTACCTCTCTCTGCCAAATAAATAAATAAAATCTTTTTTAAAAAATTAAATGTTATAAATAAAATAAAAATAAAATCTTAAAAGAAAAAAACCTTAAACTCATTGAGAGCCTGGAATTTAGTTCTTCATTATTATATATCCTTAGTGCCTGGCATGTATTTTGAGGTTCAATAGTTATCAAATGGTTAAATGAGTAACTTCTAATTCAGACATATGTTGAAAAATGTCATCCCTTCACCTCCATCCTGATAGGTCCTTACTTCAGTTCAGGCCTCATCATCCCTTCCAGGATTGTTGAGGCCGCCTTCCTACTGTCTTTCTGCCTCCCATCTCTTCTTCAAATACCCTGTCCACATTGCACCAGGTCAGTTGTATCTAAAACACTAATACGACTACCTTAATCTTCCTAAAAGAATTCAGGAAGGGAAAAAAGAAAACCTTCATGGCTCCCTCCCCAGCCTAAGGCTGAAGTCCAAATTCTTTGTATTCTATCTCCTTGTGCTGTGGACCTTGTCATACAGTTACACACCCTAACATCCCACCCCTCACCCTTCGCAAACTCTGAATGTTCCAACTTCTCTGGAACTGTGGGCCTCTGCATATTCCCAAGCCCTAGCCTGGTGAAGGCATTAATTTTTCCAGCCTGAGCTCAATGGCAGAGTTGGCAGCCTTGTTGCCCACACCAGAACCTTCTTCCATCCTAGCACTTATCACTTTGTATCTATTTCCTTGTCTGTCTTCCCTGCCCAACCTGAGTCTGTGAAAGCAAGAACCACTGGGTGGGTCTAAAATGCTTTTGTAACCTACGTCTAGGACTGAAGTTGGCCTATGGTAGACATCATGAAATTTTTGAAGGAATAAGTATCTTCAGTTCCTGAAAACTCTTTAAGCATTCAGCAGGGCTGTCCTGCCGGCATAGTTCTGCCTCCCATAAAAAAAAATCCCCCCAGGGGTACCTGCTGGATGGGTCAGTTGGTGGAGCAGAGGAATCCAGCATGTGAAATACTTTTTTTTTTTTTAAAAGGTTTTCTTTATTTGAGAGAGCTTAGGAGAGCACACATATGCATGCAAGCAAGGGCAGGGACAGAAGGAGAGGGATAACTGGACTCCCCGCTGAGCAGGGAACCCAATACAGGGCTGGATCCCAGGACCCTGGGATCATGAACTGAGCTGAAGGCAGACATTTGAAGGACTAAGTAACACAGGTGCCCCAAGCAGGTGACTTTTTATCTTGGGGGTGTGAGTTCTAGTCCCACATTGGGTATAGAGTTTACTTAAAACAAAATGAAACCAATCCCCCCAAAACCCTGCTCAAATTCACATCCCATAGTTAGCAGGAGGAGGAACTACACTCCCCAGCTGGCAGTTTAGTAGACCTGTGGCTTAATCCTTCCACCCTATCCCAAGCTTCTCCTGAAGATAGAAAGGATGATTTTATTTACACGTTCATTCTTACTCGTGGAGGAATCAGCTTCCTAGACCTGAGAGGCCTGGAGGATGGAAGCGGACATCCACAGAAAACAATGGTGATTTTTTCCCAACCTCATTCCCCAATCAAAGAAGACAGTTTCTGGTTTGCCACTGGCAAGTTTATTACATGATTAAAGTTCAAATAAAAAAATAATAACAAAATCTTGGCAGGGAAGCTAGAGCCAGAGTCTGGGAGTACTGTTTCCCTGTCCCCAGCCTCCCTGGCCAAGCCCAGCTCCATTAACTTAGTTTGACTCGATCAAATTCCTCATCAAGACTTCCATCTGTGCCCTGGACACCTCTGCTGCTCCCGCTGGAGACTGAGTCCTGGGCCCCTGGCGCTGGGGCTTTGGTGAGGGCCCCATATACACCCATGGCCTAAGAAGAGGGACAAAGAGAGAGCCATGAGGACACATGAGAGAAGGCACAGCCCAACCCACCAATGACTAAAAAGAAAGGGGGGCTGGGCCCAGTATGGTTGTTTTTCCTTTCTCTCTCTCAAGCCTCAAACTTTTGAGCTGATTCTAAGAATCTTATAAGCTGTCAAAACAGGGTCACCCTCAAAATACTGGTGTAGGTATCTCCCAAAAAAGGAGATGTCTCAAGAGCTCCCCTATCTACAGGGGTAAGGAGTGTTTCATTTTTAGAGATTTATTCTCTATAGAGGCTAACAGGAGGTCTAGGTCTCATGGAACTCCAAAAGCCTCCATGGTGTGTAAGTTGTGATGGTGGTGGTGGGGTCTCAGTTTCTGGCATTGGTGTGCTGGGTCCTCGGGGCACTCTAACCTGAGCCACCATACTGGTGACATCGCCAGGGTTGGAGGGCAGCAGAATAGTGTTGGAGTCCTTAGCCAGTTTGGAGAAAGCACTGACATACTGCTCAGCCACAGTCAGTGAGGCTGCTGCATCTCCATTCTGTGGCCATAGAAGGGAAAAAAACACAGATCACAGACTTGGACAAGGGGTTGGGGACAGAGGGTACATAGAGGGAAGGGGAGAAAAAAGAAGTCGGATTCCTGAAAAAAGGATCAGATCACAATGCAGATCACAATACAAGAGATCATGTAATCTGGCTCAATGGAACCCACAAAGGCAGGAACTTCTCCCAAGGGTAGATGAGAAAACCTCTTCCAGTGTCAATTCCTGTCCCCGACTCCCACCCTGGGGCCTCTTACATGTTGTGTCAGAGCTGCAGCCAGGATCCGAATAGCTTCAGCCTTAGCCTTGGCCTTGGCCAGAACTGCACTGGCCTCTCCTGGAAGAAAAGAGACAAAGCTTTACTCATGAGGTCAGCGTACGTCAATGCTCCTGTCACAGCACCAACCCTCAAAGATCCACACCCTGCTCCTCCCTCAGCCTCTACCCTCTGCGGACCTGCTGCCTGATTTATTTGTTCAGCCTTTTCCGCCTCGGAGGCCAGGATCTGTGCCTGCTTCTTTCCCTCTGCCACGTTGATGGCTGACTCTCGGGTCCCCTCAGACTCTAGAACTGTGGCCCGTTTCCGCCTCTCTGCCTCCACCTAGAAGCCCCCAACAAGCCCCATCAAAAAGAAGCCAGAATAAACTCTTACAGAGACCTGTAATTGTACCCATCATGATAGGGAAGGGAGTCCAGGTACTCATGAGACTGGAGCATCCTGAACTCCTCTTCCCCATCCCTCCCTGGCCCCCACCTGCATCTGCATGGACTCTTTCACCCGGGGTGGCACGTGGATATCCTTGATCTCATAACGGAGGCAGCGAATGCCCCAGCAGTCAGCAGCCTGATTGATGGCATCCACAATGCTAGCATTCAGGGACTCCCGCTCCTGGAAAAAGAGGTATAAGTTCCATGGCTTCAACCCACTGATCAAGGGTCTAAGCTGAGAAGTGCCTCTGACTGATCTTGACCCCCAGAAAGAACTGAGAGTGAGAGGTATGTGTCTTTCAACACTAACTCTGGCTCAGATCCCCTTACCCGGAAGACTTTGTCCAGAGAGAGTTTGCCGAGCTCTGATCTCATGGTTGTCTGAGCTAGCTGTGTGACAGCATACTCAGGGTCCTCTACACCATAGCTTGCCTGAAAAGAGCATGGATAGTTTAAGAAGCCTGAGTGCAGGATTTTAGTGAGAAAAGCAACTCAGAAGCTGAATAAAGCAAGCAGGAGATACCTTGTAAGGGTCCATGATTCGCAGATAAAGGACTCCATCGATTTGCAGAGTTACATTGTCTACAGGTACAGGAGTGGGAGAGAAAAGGGGGAAAATGAGGCCTCCAATTTTCAGTCAACTCTTTCTCCTGAGCTCTGGATCTCCTGCAACCACATCCTAATGGCCTCAGAAAACCCGTGTCACCCTGCACCCCTCACCGAGAGTCACAGCCGACTGCTCAGGCACGTTGATGACAATTTCCTTGAGACTCTGCACATATCGGATCCGGTCTAACACAGGGATGAGGATGTTCAAGCCCTGGGAAGAGGAGTCATGGGTCCTCAGGATGAGGGTTGTAGGGTTGGGATTCAAGCTAGGCCTGGAGTGGGTATGGAATCAACATGTGGAACATTTCAAGTACAGCAGAAAGCTGGGGGTGTCAATGGTAGGGAAACCCAAGAGGATAGGAATACAAGGGGGCACAACTGAATGGAAGAGAGAATCAAGGGAATAGGCGCCAGCAGAGTAGCAGAGGGGTGGAGCTGAGAGAGTAGATAGGGGAGATACCCAAGAACGGGGTCTGTGGGATGCTAGAGCAAACAGGAAAAGATGGTAACATGGGTATGAAGTTCAGCAGCCTGGGGTCTGCTAGGTCTGGCTGGGGGAGTTGGAAGCCAAAGGTGGGGGCAGGCTCAAAGGAGATCCCACCCCATTCGCCCATGTCATGGGGGAATTCGCCATCCGGCTGGCCCTGAGTGGGCAGAAGAGGTTCTCACAGGCTCCAAGATCCGATGGAATCGGCCCATTCGCTCCACCACCCAGGCCTCCTGCTGCGGCACAAACAGTACCACGGTGTTTCGGGGCAATCCAGAGGAGGCGCGACGCGAAGCACGACCAGAAGCCTGTACGGAGCCCTAAAGAAAAGACAAGGATTTGCTGAGACCCCCAGCCGGCGGGGCACCCCGCCCCTCTCGGCGCCGGTCCAGGAGACATCTTCCTAAACCGCGACCCTAAAGGGTCCTCCGAGAGGAACTCACGTGGATACCATGACCTCTGACCCCAGTTCTCTGACCAAACTTAGAATCCCGCTTCTTCCCAGGTACGGACCCAGGTGCTCTCTGGCCCGACCTTTGGAGAAGGTTCCCCCGAACTCACCCTCAGCAAAAGGGCCCCAGTCCCCCGCGCCGCGCGCGCCAGCATTTCCCACGGCCGAAGGACCTCCGGAACCAACGAGACGAGGAGCAGAGAGGTCGCTCTAGAATCCCGGACCGGAGCCTTTCCTCCTATATTTCCACTCCCCAGACGTACTTCCGGCCGTCTGTCCCCCGCCCCCAACCTCAGCCAATCAGCATTATTCAGCTACAGTGTGTATCAAATTGTTTCCTTGGAGATGCAGGCCTTCTAGTGAAGGCCGGAGGGTGGAACTCGTTCTAGTTCTCGTTGATCAGTCCAAGATCCCGGACATGGTGACTATACAGGCTATTTTCCACATGCAGCTGGCCCAAGAACACCTCCCATCGAATTCTTTACCTCCATCGGAGACTCAGTTTACCCTTCTGAGCATATAAACGCTCCTGTCACCATAGCGACCAGGGGATTGGAGCTCTTTCCTACGGTTGCCATAGTGACATAGTCAGGTAGCCCAGCTGTGTTGTATCCAGCCCTCCCACTAGGGACTGACCCCATTCCCGTCGCCGTGGTGACTGGGCCTATCAATGCCTAGTGATTGGACTGAGATTTCCCCTTCCCCTCTTTTTGCAAAGCACCACAGCTTTTTCTACCTCTTTCGACCTCTTCCCAGTCAGTTTATCAGGCCTAGCACCCTTGCATAGCGCCCCACACAGCCCCTACATTCGGCCTTCTCTGGATCATGTCACTGGACACATCCCTGATGCTCGGTCACGTCTTTTAAGAGACCTCCATTAAATCACTCTCATTTTACATTTCGGGGCACATAA
This sequence comes from Lutra lutra, assembly GCF_902655055.1. Lineage (NCBI taxonomy): Eukaryota > Metazoa > Chordata > Mammalia > Carnivora > Mustelidae > Lutra > Lutra lutra. The sequence goes on from NC_062290.1 coordinate 58,814,631, forward strand.
GTTCAAGAGGGGCTAAAATCAGTAACAAAAGAACCACTATAGGAATGCAGGTCTACATTCAGAGAGTTTAGCTTTTATGGACTGAATCTTCCCCACCACCCAACCCCATTTATCTGAAAAGAGCAAGACCAGATCCTGAGAATCTTTAGGACCTTGCCTAAGACTTCATGGCCTTAGGCCTCAGGTGTCCTCTTTGGAAAAATGGGCAGAGTCTGAGCTCCAGTTAGGCCCTCCATCCCCATTACCATAGACTCCCCAACAGAAAAAGTAAGGTTTAGCTCAAGTTTCCAAACAAGAATTTATTCTTTCTTTCTGTTTTTGTTTTTTTCTTGAAAAAAAGTACCAGGTACAATTTTTTCCTTTTTCCTTTTTGTTCAAGTTTCAAGCAATTGCTTGTTCCCCTCAGCCCAGCCCCAGGAGTTAGGGCTAAGGCTGGGTCAGAATCTGGTGTGGGTATTGGGGTAGTTGGGAATCACATGACTGGGAGTGAGGGGTGTCCCTCACCCCAGCTGAGGTAGGTGGGTCAGAGTCTGGCCAGATGAGAGGAGGCACCCCGGTCCTTGGCCCTGACTCTGCCCCCTGAACACCTTCCTCAGTCAGGACCCCAAAGCAAGGAGACACAGGCAAGAGGAGAGGGACAACTGGAATCTGGAGACTTAGATGAGGGGTGGTTAACCTGTGTGTGTGCATGCATGCAAGCTCTCTCTCACACACACCACACAAATACAAGCTTGCATGTGCGCACATACATGCACACACTCACACACATGCACACACACACAGCTGGCTTTCAGAGAGGGGTCAGAGGGTAGGGGAAGTGAAAGGTATAAAATAGGGCACGGGAAGCTGAGTCTTTGGCTAGTGACTCAGTCCTTCTGGGATAACCTCTCTGCTGTCAGCTGAGGAAAAAGAGTTCTTCCCTAACCCCCACATCAGCTTCTTCAACTCCTGAGCTTGGAGCAATATCTGAGAGTGGGAATGGAGGAGGGGCAATGCCAATTACCAGGTTTGGGAGGTTACCAAGGCAATCCAATTTGAATAAATTATAAATTAAAAATAAATAAAATAATAAGTGGCCCCTGCCCAGGACAGGGAGGCAACGCTGGCATAACTTGCCTGGGAACTTGGGATAACCTTGGGATAGCTCTGGCGTCTCCCCACTACCTAAGCTGGCCTGGGAAATCCAAGGGGGTGGGGAGGCACGTGGAGTACCCAAAGTAGAGCAGAGTGTGGTAAGGATCGGAAGCCTTAAATACCCAAATAATCAATTTGGGCATGAGCATGGTGAGGGCTTTAATTCAAGCCTGAAGGATCTTTTGCCACCTTTCCACGTATTTGCTCTGTTCGGGATGGAGCAGGATGGGCTGGTACTTGGCCTCCATGGGTTCAGGGCACTGACAATCAGGGCAAAGGTGAATAACGTGGGTTGTGAGGGGACTCAGTCACTGCCTGCAGTTCGTAGGGGAGCCCTGTGTCCAGTTCCAGGCTCCGGCGTGAAAAAAGCAGGCGGATGTCTCCATGCAGGCTTAAGCGGCCTGAGCGGGAGCTCCGGAACCTGGGGGAGGACAGGGTGATCAAAGAAAGGATCCAGACAGTTTAGAGGCCAGGAGAGATCCTATTCAGAGAAGAGAAAACCCGGGGTGGGGAAAATTCTTTCCCTGGGCCTTCCCAACCACCCCTGGGCACTGTCCTAACCTGAGGTGCAGCAAGTAGCAGAGGAGGCGGCAGGTGGGGCTAGCATTTCCCTCCTCACCCACAGGCACCAAAAAGAGGCGATGGCGCAGGAAGGTCATATGGGCAGCAGGCATGTCCGAGAAGTCAAAAGTCACAAGGAACATCTTCACCACAGTCTGGTTGGGGTTAAATAAGGTCTGGGGGCAGGACAGAACAAAGTTCGTAGGGTCTAGGGGCTGTTTTCCTCTCCCTACTCTCCCTCCTCCTCAGGGAAAACTTACCACTTGGATGGTGCCCACCTTGGGCACGCTGTAACCCTTCCTCCCCAGGGGGTTCAGGTCCACGACACCCTAGAAAGGCCATGGAGCCATCAGCTAAGGTGGGGTCTCATCCATCTCCATAATCTTTCACTCTGGGCCTGGCCCTCGCCCCACACAAGAGTTCTCCCCACCGGGCCCTGAACACCTAAAGAATTCCTTCTGCCACCAACCCCTCATCCTCCTCACAAGCTAACTTAGAGTTGAGGTCAGATCATACCAGGAAGGGGGCCGGGGCATTTTGCTCAGAAACATCAAAGAAGGTGACAGTGACAGGCAGCGTGACATGCTGGGGGCAATAGGATCCACTAGCTCCAATCTCTGCCGTGAAGCCCTCAATGTGGCCAGATGGTGCAAAGCGTCCTCGCAGCAATGATTCCTGGGGTGGAGATGGGGAAAGCATATTAGGAGACAGACACCAGCTGTTTTCCTTACCCATTCAAGCCACATTCCACCATCTCACTTCCCCCAAAGCCCCCCAATCACAGAATCCAAGGGGAACTACCTCAAAGTTGCCCAGCAGGGTACGGCTGACGGCAGGGGTAGGAACAAGGGAGGCACTGGGGGGGCTCAGCAGGCCTGGCCCCTTCCGGAGGCTTCGAAGGGAGCTCCTGGTAGGGGAGGGGACACACAGTGTGTTGGCTTAAAGCATTCTGCTATGCTTACTCATGTCCTTGGGTTCACCTTTTGCCACTATCTAGGGCTCCTGCCCTGGGGTCCCCTACCCTGGGGTTGGAAAAAGGATTACAGACTTTTGCCCCATTTGCAGGGACAGAGCAGGGGGAGAAGCTGATCACTCACAGCTTCAGGCGACGGGCACCTTTCAGCCTCCGCCCCATGGGACTGCAGTCTGTTGGGTCCTATGGAGAGGAAAGATTACAAAAAGAGATCGGGTGGAGGCCAAGTATGTTTGTAAGCAGGAACTCATTACAAGCTCTCATAGGAACATCCCCCACCCCTAGTCTTCACCTTTTCCCATACATGTATCTACTTAAGAGTAGACCATCTCCTCTCCTGGCTTACCAGCACAGGCTCCTTGGGCCCAGGCAGCAGATGGCTCCAGAAGGGTGTGGCTTTGGCATCAGAACTGTTGGCAGCAGGAGGGTGGCCCAGGGTTCCCCGGCGCCTCCGAGGGGCTGGCCCCTCATCCTCAGAGCTGACATCCAGGGCTTCTCCAGCAGGAAGCAGCCTTCGCTTGGTGGGGCAGGGGCCTGGAGGTCCAGGGCCAGGGGGTGTGTGCTCGGGACTATGCCCATTGGCAGTGCCAGGGGACTCCCTAGGCCAAGGGCTGCCCCCGTTGCCCACCCCAGCCACTGGGCTCTTACCCCCTATTTGTGCAAGACTGTGCAAATCAGTGTCAAATGTGTGCAGCTGGCCCAGAGGGGCTGGCCCTGGAGACTCCCCCAGGGACCCCTGTCTCCCTGGATCTGGGGAAGCCCAGTCTCTGGTGTGCAAACTGTTGCAGGAAGCATTTGATGGGGAACAGGGGGGACTTTGGGCCCCTGAAGTCCAAGGTGAGGTGGAGCTAGTTCCCTGTTCCACAACACAGAGGCCATGATGGCAGAAATGCTGGCTGGTCACACCCAGTCCCAGCCCCAGTCCCTCTGGGCCTAGTAGCCTCACAGTAGATGGTTCTTCAGGGGGTAGTCCCTCTCTGGCCCCCAGCCCAGGACCTCTCTTCAGCTCCCTGGGAACCTCAGTGGGTGGGGCTGGCCGTTTGAGGGCCCTATGAGGCTCGGAGGCACCAGCTGGAGGGGAAAAGATGGATACCTGGTAGACCCTGGGGGATGTCACCCCCCCTGCTGGGCTGTAGCCCATGAGCAGGCCACCCTGGAGGGCCCCCTGCCTGACTGCAGGCTGCGAAGGGCCAGCCTCTGGTTCTGAGGATGGAGACGGCTCCGCCTGCACGTGGCGCATGAAGCCCCCCTTGGGTCAGGGGGGCCCCCCCACACAGCCTTTATGCTGGGCCTGGGCTGGGAGGCCTGGGGACATCTGTGCAAGAGAAGAGAAGAAAAGACCATCAGAGGAATCAATGAGTCTTCTCCCTTCCACCTGAGTTTCAGATCCTCCCCCAGCCTGAAGAGATGACCTTGTGGGGTTCCTGGGGGTGGAGGTGTCCAAATCCCCAGAAAAATTAATAGAATATTGATCCCATTAATAATAGACCAGTGCGAGAACTTCTAAGAGGGTAACATGTTTAGCTCAGGTTTCTTACTGGAACTGCTTCCCCTCCCTTTCCCTAGCACTCACCCCGATGAAGAGGCCTTAAGCCTAGATGTGTGTTCCCTCTTCCTGACTGATGCCTTGCTCTCCTAGCTTGCAGTCTGGTCCATTCCCGCTGCACTGGCAAGGTGACTGCCACCATTCCGTGCAGCTCCTGGGCTCAGCCGGACCCTGAGGAAAGAAGAGCAGACATAAGCCAGAATGCCTGGAGCCAATGGTAAGGCTCCTCTCCAATTGTGAGCTCCCAGAGTACCCTCCAGGATATCCTTCTCCCATATGAAAAGCTCTTCAGAAACAGAAGGAGCAGTCTTGGGATCCAGAGCCCAGAGGGCAGAGCTGGGCTACCTAAGGAGTCAGAGAGAGGCAGGTCTCCATTCAGTGGAGTAAGGATTTGAGAAGTAAGCTGTGGCAGGATGACCACTTATCAGGGCCACCAGCAAAGAGATTTCTGCCCTGAACTTTAGCGGGGGGGATGTAATATCCAGGATCCAAGAGATCATGCCACCTGAGAGTTGGTCAGGGCCAACAATGAAAGAATGAATTCTTCCATTCAGCCCTCCTAGTCCAGGCCACTGAGTTGTGTAACTCCTTCCCATAAGTCTATCTCCAAAGGGACAGTGCTACCCCAAAGCCCTAAGGGCAGAGATCTTGCAGAAACTCGTATCCCCTGAGCACTCCTCAGAGGTACAAACCTCAGGTCAGCTCAAAGGTGGCCCTTCGAAAGTAAAACTCCCAATTGCCTCCAGCAGTCTATCCCTTTAATAGGAGGCAACAAGTCTAATCAAAAACAAGTGGAGGGGGAGTGGAGGAGGCACTGCCAGAAGGCACTTTTCAGGACCTACCCTCCCCCTAGGCCCTGCAAACTAGAGATAAGGCAGGGGCAGTCAGACAGCTGGAAGCAACTAAGACTACCTCCTCGCTTTGCCACAACATGATCCACAAACAAAAATGCAAACCACTATTTTTCTGCCAGGGCACAAGATGGTCTCTACTGACTGGTTCATCCCCAGGATCCCATACTAGGTGAGGGGAATGTCAAATTGAAGGCCATCTTCCTTTATGTAAGGAAATATTGCCTCCAGGATCAAGCTTCTCCTTTGTGCAGTAGCCTGTGCTGACTGCCATCCACAATATCTCTTCCCCTTCAAAGAATATCCCCTGTATGCCTACCTAAGTCCTGTCCTTACTCCTTGGCTAGCCCAAACGCCATTCCCTCCAGAAAGCCTACTCTGGCCACCCTAAGCCATAAATCTCTCTCTCTCCTCTCTGGACTCCACCTAAATCAGTGTCATTATCTTCTGTAATCCAGTGACAGTTGTGCTTGCTCTTGTAGGTAAGAAATCTCTTAGACAGGAGTGCCTAGGTTGCCCAGTCAGTTAAGCATCTGACTCTCGGTTTTGGCTCAGGTGATCTCAGTGGCATGAGATGAAGACCCGTGCTGGCTCCACACTCAGTGTAAAATCTGCTGGAAATTCTCTCTCCCTCTTCTCTGCCCCTCACACTTGTGCTCTCTAAATCTCTAAAATATATAAATAAATCTGAAAGGAAGGACAGATGGAAGGAAGGAAGGGAAGGGGGAAGAAAGGAAAAAAGAAAGAATTCTCCTAGACAGACTATGGGGTTCTTTAGGATAGGTTTGTGTTCTGTTCCTCCACCAAACTTCAAGTATAGGGCTTAAGCACATAGCAGGGCTCAAAAAAGTAGAATGGAAGCCCCAGAGATCTCGGCAGTGCAATCGGTCCTGGCAGTGCAGAGAAAAACTCCCCGAATGAGAGAAGCAGAGAGATATTTCTTGTATAGAGAGAGGCAGCAACGAGAGAGGTGGAAGTGGAGGGCAGGGAGAAAGGGAAAGAGAGTTGTACCCCAGAGACTGAAAAGATTTCCTATACCAAGTTCCTATCATTGCCTCTAACACTACCCTATTTCACCACATTCTCATTAGAAGTAAGACCCCTAAGAAAATTCTGGTTTTCTGTGGTGGTTGGGGTATCTGGAAAGGGCAGAACTCCAATGACAACACTGTCAGTGGCACAACATGTATTCATCTCTACCCCTCCTTTTCTCTACCCAAACCATACAGATTCAGAAACCGCCTTTTCTATAACACTCCACCCCCTGGTCATCCAACTTGGCCTCTTGAGTCCTTGCCCTGGGAAAGCCAGGTGATGACATGATGCCCTACTTGACCCCAGCATGCCTGGCATCTGCTTATTTTCCCAGAGCCCTCTCAGTTCCTGCTTTGTCAATGAGAAGCTCTAAGACTCACTTCCCTGCTACCCAGCCTGTCTGGCTCTAGATCATGGCTTCAAGCTGACTCATGGGGCAGGACTGTGGAGGAGGGGGGCAGAGTAGGCCAAACCTCACTCTGTGCAGGGGGTGGGCAGCAGCTGGCGTCAAACAGCTGTGCCAGGCTGTGGCTGGCAAGGACTACAGTTCCCAACATGCCCAGGGAGCAAGGCCAGCAAAAACAACAAGTCCCAGAATACCATGGGTTCTGTACCTCAGACACCTGCTAGGCCTGGGAGGTGGGGTAGGTGGGTGTTGGTATAGATATAAGCTCCAGGCTCACTCTCCCCTTCCTTTCAGTACTAAAGATACCCATTTCTACACTGATCAAAGAGGGTGACAGGAAGGAGAATTCCTCTCCATGTGCTTTCTACCCTCATCCAGTTGAGAGAGAACAGCCAGCTGCTCTGCATTTTTTCCCTATACGTGTCCACACACGCTAGGGGGGCTACTCCCATGGACCACCACTGTGATTACAAAAGTCAAGCTCTGCTCTCTCATCAGCCCCTTGACGGCTGGCCTAAAACCCTCTACCTTCAGTGGAGAGGGAGCAGATGTCAGCACCTCCTCCAAATTAAGCCCGGCCAACTCACCCCTTTTCCTGGACTCCTTGTTCTGGACTATTCCCCCACCCCTGCTTAGTCTCCCAGGTCCATTTTCACCCCTCTCCTCCCCAGACCCTGGGACAGGCCCCATTCCCTAGTGGAGCTTCGGAGATTTGCTCTTCCCCTCTAGCACACACTCACCCCGCTCTTAAATTGGCTCCGCCGCGGCGGCCGCTGCTCCGGGCCCTTCCGTCCCGTCCCGGTCCCTCCCCTCGAATCCCGGGTCCTCCCCGCCACGGGCCCCCAACCCAGACAAAGGGTGGCTCAGGCAGAGCTCTGCTCTGCTAGGCTGTTCTCTGCTCAGCTTCGTGTGCAACACTAGCGGGCTCTGGAGCCCGCAGCCCCCCAGCCACTGCCGCACCCCTCCCAGCGACTGTCCCTCCCGGTGGCCGCCCCGGCTCCGCGCTGCCGACTCCGCTGCCCCTCTGACTCACAGGCCATTTCCTACCAGCTGATGGGGCCGCCCGCCCCGCCCAATGCCCCAACACCCCCGCCGCGGCGAACGCGGCCGCCACGCCCCCTAAGGCCACGCCCTCCATGGGCAGCGATCATGCTGATTGGCCCATAGGAGTCCAGCCTCTCCACGACCTCAAGTGTGAGGCACGCCCCCTTCAAGAGACGCACGCCCATTGGTCCACAAGGGGGCAGGCCTACCCGGGACCACCCCGCCCATCTCCTTAACCCCTCATCTGCCGGAATCCAAAGGCGCGCCCTCCCCTTCCATTTAACCCTTTCAAAGGCTTGGGCCTCCCACTTCTCACCTCCACCCTACCTCTTCCGACGGTGTTTAATAGGACGCCCTAGGGCTTTCATAGACAAGTTCAGCAATCTCCAAAGTCGGCCTGCTCTTCCCACACCAAACCCCAAATATCCCCACTCCCACTCATCTCTCCCTTCCTTGCAAACCAGAGCTTCAGAGACCAGAGGACTGCTGAAGTCTAGAAAGCATCCCTCATGCCAGAACAGATGAAATAGTCCAGCAGTGGGACCTTGTGTCCTTCCACTGAGAAATGGTATTCTTCCTTTTCTTACTCTATATTGATGTTCTTTTGCCTTCATGAGAGTGACCCCAAGGACTCCTGAGATAGGGATACATTTTAATTCAGGGACCTACACATCCTTTTTTGTGTCTCTGAACTACCATTCTGAGACCAGACTGCTTTGTCCTTTCTACCAGTACTCTCTCTTTATAAGAGACAGAGCACCCAGGGGAAGTGAGATAGTAAGGCTTTTGCCATTAGTGTGGTGAGATGTGCCAAACTCTTCTGATGGAGCTCACTTCCATGACTCACAGCTCCTCTGAAACTCCCTATCCTCCCCCTGAGTCACTGGGCTCCAGGCTCAGGCCAGAATCAGCCAAATTAAGTGGCAGCAGAATCAGCATTCTTAATTCTTGTCCTTCTACCCTTTAAATGACCAGGAGGGGAACCTCTGCATGGATGGGGCATTAAAAGATACTTTTTAGAGGGGCTGCTTTAGGGGCAAGCTAAGAATATATGTAGCCCTGACAATCTTCCCGTCTGCACTTGTTGATAAGTCAGTTTCCAAACTTAAGAAGCTTTTTGTTTCAGTCTTCCACAGAAGCAAGCAAACACCAGAATCAAAAGAGGGAAGACTCATGGCATCATCTCAGAGGAGTATGCAACTCTTGATCTTGGAGTGGGAAGTTCAAACCCCATGTTGGGTGTAGGGATTACTTACAAATAAAATCTTAAAACAATAACAACACAAAACAAAGAGGGAAGACTCAAACTGATGCCTGGAGAACTGGCATCAGCGAGGGTAGACTCTCTGGTTGTGCCTCCAGAAGAGGGGAAGTCCATTCTTCCATAGTTCAGAGCCCAAAGAAGGCCCAACATCCTTGTTTCTACCTTGCCTGTGCTGTAGGCCCCAAGGGCCCAGAGGTTGTCAGTGTGCAGTAAAGAAAGGCTCCCCTCCCCCTACTTCCTCCTTCAGCCTTAGACTTAGGAAGAAAAACTAAGTAACCCTTCTCTCTGGCCCTCTCTCCTCACCTCAGACCAGGAGAAAAACCCTGAAAAAGAACCCAGTTCCGGTGGACTCACTTCTTCATTGGTTCTCTAATAGTAAGGAACAGGATTCAGGAAATTTTCAAAATCCTGAACAAAATGGCAGAGTACCAAAGAAAGAACCTGCCTGCCTTAGTAAAAGCTTACTGGGAAGACAAACAGACACAGAACACTACAGGAAATTAATAGTCCCTTGGTGATGCCACAGAACAGGCAGTAAGTTCTGTTTTACTGCCACTAACATAGGCTAAGGCCTTAGTTACTTGCAAAGGTCAGGGGGCAACATTTCAGCGGGAAGGATCAAAGATGTTCTAGGCCTCTCTGTACCCTAGGAAAACAGCATGGTACAATCAAGAGGCCCTACCTAGCTGTCCCAAACTCTTACCCTGCTTTATTTTTTCATAGCAGTTATCACCGCATGGCCTCTCTCTGCCTCACACACTCACGCGCATTTCTTTCTCCCCCTATTAGAATGGAAGCTCTATGAGAGCAGCAATGTTGTTTTGTTCATACCAGTATTCCCAGAATCAACATCATTGCCTGGCACATAATAGCCACTCAATAAACATTGGCTGAAAGAAATGATGAGCCCTGGGCTGCGTGAACACAATCAGAAGGCCTGGATCCTAATTCCTGCTCTTTCACTGTGAGACCCAGAGAAAGTCAATCTCTTTGGCTGTAAATTTTCAACTCTGTAAGATGAGGAGTTTGTATAAATGATGGCCACTAAGGGCCTCTGCAACTCTGGCCTTATATTGCTATGTTTCTAATAGCGATTGTTCACTCAAATTCATTTTCAGAGGATGGACCCAAATGTCTGAATGCCCTCCCACTTTTATTGAAGCAGAGGCTATATATTCCAGCCTCAGCACAGCAAACTGATGCCCTTTCTCTTCATGCCCCACCCACTCAAACAAATGCCTCAGTCCTGAGGAAGCTGGAGTGTTTGCCCTAGTCCCGCCTCTCTGAGAGACGGTCTGGGAAGCTGTGTTGCCATAGCAATCAGCTCCTCCTCAAAAGGCTTCAGCCTGCCCTCCCTTACCCCACCCTACCCAAAGGCTTTGTCTGGCCTCAGCACCCCCTCCCTCCCTGGCCAGTCACAGCTAGAAGGAGGTTGGCTAGGGGCCCCTTTCAGTAACACTGTCACACACATTCAGCCACTGTGGGGAAGGCTGGCCTTTTTCACCCTCTCCCAGATAGCCCAGGGGCAAATAGAACTTTGGCACTGTATCAAGGCTCCTCAGGAAACCTGAGGGGCTCACTGGAGGTCTAAGCCCTTGTCTCCATTCTGACCATCAGCTTCCAAGCCAGGAGTGTGGGAGTCATTCTTTTTTCCTCTTCCAGCAAAGGTTGGAACCTCATATCCTTTCTGGAGTTCGGCCTGCCATAGTAGCCCATCTCTCAAAACATATATCCAAGACTCAGTAATTTTCAGCCTTCCCAAAGAAGCCCATTTTTTAGGTCCTAGGGTTCCCCACCCAGGAGAAGGAAAAGGGTGGGGAAAGTAAGTTTGTGGCAAGTGGTGAAAAAGTGGCAGCCAGTCACTTGTGGAGGCTGTTGGAAGAGATATTGGTAGGAGTGGGGTGGGGTCTGGGCCTTGCTCCTGGTAACTAGGGTCTGTGGCTGTTGAGCACAAAGTTCCGGGCAGGGCACAGCTCCTGGACGGGCAAGTCCCAGGCCAGGCCCCAGGGCGAGGAAGGAAGTGGGAAATGAGCACACCCAGAGCATAGGGCAGGGCAAAGTGGGGGAGGGGGAAGACAGGGACCAAGGCAAGCTTCTGGGAGGAACAGGAACTAGAGTGGGGGTTAACAGGAACACCAGCTGGGGGAAGAAACTCCAGTCTTACCCAGACAGATCCAAAGCCAACTGAGGAGACAATCACAGAAGACCTAGTAGCAAGTGGGGCCTGATCCTCCCTAAGAGTGGTGGGGTCTGATCCTCCCTAAGAGTGGTAGCCTGAAGGTGTTATTAGGAGCCAAGGAGCCAGGAGCACTAGGGACTGGCTTCTTTACCCCACCAATTCCATCATACCATTCCTAGAACACAGTACATAAGCCTCTTCCTGAGTCTCTACAAAGCCCCAGGACTTTCTCAAAGGACTAGTGGTTCTTCCCCCCTCAGTTGGGGCCTACAACCTCTTCCCCTCACACAGTGCCCACAACCCCATCCTTTCTTTCTGTGCATAGTCCCTCTGTCCCTCCGTTTCTCCCACACTCTGGACCACCAGCTCTTCTCCGTCATAGGGCACCTGCTTTCCCCAAAGCAACTTTAGATCCCCTCCCCCTCAAGTATAGCCAGCCTCCAACCCTCCACATCAGACAGCGACCTAGCCCCCTCACACTGTACCTCCAACCTCCGCAAAACACTCCGGTCTCTCCCCCACAAGGGCCCCTGGAGAATGCACCTGCTTACCCACATATTGAGCCCCCAAGTCCTCCCCCAACTCTGTCTTCCTTCCCCCCCCCACAGCAGTCCTCAGATTCTCTCCTTCTCTAACGTGCCCCTCACCTCCTGTTTGCCCAAGCGCACCCCCATCCTTGTCCCTCCTTCCACGCGCACCCCACCCCACACCTGTAGTTCCGTGAGTCCCGTTGCACCTGAGGAGGTAGTGGGTTGGGGCAGTTACAGAGAGGCCCTAGCAGCAGCCTCGGCCTGCAAACCTCACCCCTTCAGTCCGAGCCCCGCCCCCGCAACGCCCAGGCCCACCCCTCCCTTGTCCCACCTCCCACCTTCTCTGGGCTCGTCCCCTTTCCTAGTTTCTTTAATTCCTTTGGCTCCTCCCCTGTAACAAAGCTCCGCCCCAGGGCTCCGCCCCTTCTCTCCCCTGCGTCTCCCCAGGAACATCCGTCACTAGCCCCTTCCCTGATCCCCGCCCTCTTCTGGTTTCTCTGCCTTTCGCTGGGACCCGCCCCTCGGATTCCAGCCTGGCAGAATCCAGGCCAGGCCCTCTTCCACCCCGATCCCGGGCGGGTCTCAGAGACCCTCCTACCCCCGCCCCTTCGCCCGCCCGCCTCACCCGGGCGCTAGAGCTCCAGCCCGGATCCGCTGGCTCTGATTGGCGGCGGCGGCCCCAATGGATGGCGGGGGAGACAAAGTGATGGCTGCAGGTCGCCCGAGGTCCCACCCCGGCCACGTGCGGCTTCTGTGATGACAGGTCTAGAGGGGCGGGGCCTTGGCCCTCAGGGTGCGGGCCTTGGCTGACCGGATGGGACTGGGGGTGGGGGGGCGGGAGCTGGCATCAAAGCGCTAGCCTGAGGGTACCGAGCCTGACTGGGGCTCTCCCGGGCTTTCGCGTTAGTGTGAACTGCCTGCGGAACTTGAGCATTTTTCTGGGGACGTTTGGGTTAGCGCACGCATTTGCTTTAATGGGGGAGGTCTATGGGGTTTGCAAGGTACTGCAAGGAGTTTCAGGAGTCTGTAAAGACGGGAGAATCTGGTTGGTGGTGTCTCAAGTTTGTGAGGTTGAGCAAGTGTCTACAGCCTACCGCCGTACGGGAGAATCTGAGTTCTGGGAGATGGGCCGTAACAGCCAGATCTGTACCTGTGGAAGGTGGGTCAGAAAGGAATTCTGTGAATTTTAGAAGCCTAAGTGTTAATACGAAGTTAGAAGAGTCTGCAATCGCCGGAGAGAAGCAGGGCCCTTGCTTTGTACAAGTGTCAAATGACCTATGTGACAGTTACATATGTTCTGTAATTTAATTAGCGCTTGAGTCTTCTCTCCTATTTACACTCGCCCTACTAGTTCCCAAGATATAGCAGGGGGAAGTCCACGCTTACCAGATACCTGTAGATGGCAGCACAGGACCCTTGCAGAACTGAAGGGCTGAGAGCCCAGGGCCTATCGCGGCTCTCTATAGAGCTGGTGGTATAGACTGTCGGTCAAACCTGGTAAAGTTCTCTGAAAGTGGAAGATTCTTTAGGTTTCTGGGACTTTCTGTGAGTAGTTAACTTAAGATAATTTACTAAACACCAATTGTATGCAAAGAAAAAAAAGGGTTTTTTCTCTATCCTAAAGGAACTTATTTAGGTTGTCATACAATTACCTAGATAATCCTACAGACAGTAAAATTGGAAGGGTTTGGGGTAGTGGAAAAACCATAGGGTTTGTAATCATTTGTGTTGGCCTTTGAACTTTAGGTATTGGGTATTTACTACCTGTATGAATTTCGCTAAATTACTTGACTTAAAAAAATAAACTTAATTATTTTTAGAACAATTTTAGATGTATAGACCATTTATGAAGGCAATTCAGAGTTTCTGTTGTACACCACCCAATTTCTCTTCTTATTAACATTTAAATTAGTATGATTCATCTGTTATAATTAATTAACCAATATTGATACATTATCATTAATTAAAGTACATACCTCATTCAGATTTCCTTAGTTCTTCTTCTTTTTTTTTTTTTTTAAAGATTTTATTTATTTATTTGACAGAGATCACAAGTAGGCAGAGAGCTAGGCAGAGAGAGAGAGGAACCAGGCTCCCTGCTGAGCAGAGAGCCTGATGCTGGGTGCAATCACAGGGCCCTGAGATCATGATCTGAGCTGAAGACAGAGGCTTAACCCACTGAGCCACCTAGATACCCCTTCCTTAGTTCTTCTTTATGCCTTTTCTCTGTTCCGGGATCCCATCCAGGATCTCAAATTGCATTTGGTTGTCATGTCTCCTTAAACTTCTCTTGGCTGTGACATTTTCTCAGACTTCCTGGTTTTTGATGACCTTGATGGTTTCACCATTAGATTTTTTTTGTAAAATTTTATTTATTTATTTGACAGGCAGAGATCACAAGTAGGCAGAGAGGGAAGCAGAGAGAGAGAGGAGGAAGCAGGCTTCCTGCCGAGCAGAAAGCCCGATTTAGGGCTTGATCACAGGATTCCTGGGATCATGACCTGAGCCGAAGGCAGAGGCACAGCCCAACGAGCCACCCAGGCACCCCGCCATTAGATATTTTATAGAATGTCTTTCAGTGGGATTTATCTGATGTGTTTCTCATGATTAGACTGAGGTTATGGGTTCAGGGAAGGATGACTCCTGATTTAAAGTGCCAGTTTCACTAACTGCTGCCCAGTCCAAAGATCCTGACCAGCAGGAAGTAGCTACCATTAGTTTTCACCCTTTTTCCCTAACAGGAGTTAGGGTTACCTCTTCAGAGGCAGGAAATGATGAAGGATAGTTGGAAGGCAGGCAAGCTGGAACAGGGGGCTCCTGCCTTAAGAGGAAACCACCTTTAAAAGGATTTTACACCACCCTGCAAGGAGCCTTCCACCCTTTCCCATGTGATAGATAGGTGACAAAAACCTGATTGGATGACAAGTACAGGAAGGTTTAATCAGATTAAAACAGCCCACTAACAAGACCATAAAAACCCTAGATTTAGAAGTTCTGGTGGCAACCCTCTCAGGTCCCCTCCCTCCTCAGGAGCTTTGTGCTATAACTTTGCTGTCACTCAATAAATCTTGCTTTGCTGCTCACCAAAAAAAAAAATAATAATAATAAAATAAAAAGTCCAGTTTCATCACATCATATCATGTCAATCTGTGTGTGTGTGTGTGTGTGTGTGTGTGTATGTGGTATGTTTATATACACAGTATTGGCATTATACTGTTTACTCATATTACAGGTTTTTACTTTAAATCTCTCTCTCAAACGAATAAATAAAATCTTTTTAAAAATTAAAGAAAATAAATAAAAATTTCTTTTTTAAAGATTTTATTTATTTATTTGACAGAGAGAGGCACAGCGAGAGAGGGAACGCAAGCAGGGGGAGTGGGAGAGGGAAAAGCAGGCTTCCTGCTGAGAAGGGAGCCCCATGAGGGACTCGATCCTACTGGGATCATGACCTAAGCTGAAGGCAGACGCTTAATGACTGAGCAGTCCAGGCGCCCCCAAAAAAGATTTCTTTATGAAATATTTTAAGCACAGAGAAAGTTATAAAGAATACTATAACAAGCATCCACATTCTTCTCACAGAACTTTATGAAGTCTTAATATTTTACCACATTTGCTTTGAATTCTCTCTTCAGGAAACTAATATTTCAGAGAGGTTGAGCTTTTATGTACTCCTTCCTAATCTCATTCCATTCTCTCACTTGCTCCTCATGTTCTCTCCTCAGAAGTAACCACTATTCCAAACTGGTATTTATTTTTCCTTTACATTTTTTTTTTAAAGATTTTATTTATTTATTTGACAGAGATCACAAGTAGGGAGAGAGGCAGGCAGAGAGAGAGGAGGGGAAGCAGGCTCCCTGCTGAGCAGAGAGCCTGATACGGGGCTCGGTCCCAGGACCCTGCCCTGGGATCATGACCTGAGCCGAAGGCAGAGGCTTTAACCCACTGAGCCACCCAGGCGCCCCTTCCTTTACATTTTTTTAAAAATAAATTTTTTGACTGATGTATATGTATTTCTGTTGGATATATACTGAGAAGTAGAACTGCTGAGTAATAGGGCATGTATATGTTTAGCTTCAGTAGATATTGCCAATATTTTTTTCAAAGAGATTATAACAGTTCACATGCCCACAACACATGAGAAGTCTAGTTTCTCCACTTTCGTGCCAACTCTTGATGTTGTCAGTCTTTTTAATTTTAGCTATTCCAGTGTATATGCACTGGTATCTCACTGTGGCCTTAGTCTGCATTTCCCTGATATCTAGTAAATCTGGGCACCTTTTTTTTATGTTTATTGGTTACCTTTCATGACTTGCCTGGCCAAGTCGGCCTAGTTTTCTATTTGGTTGTCTGTCTTTTTTCTATTTGTAGGAGCTCTTTGTATATTCTGGATCTGATCCTTTTGTTAGAGAAATCTATTGCAAATACCTTTCCCCACTGTAGCTTGCTTTTTTATTTTCTAAGTGGTGTTTTTCAATGAACAGAAGTTCTTGCTTTAATATAGTTCAATATATTTCATAGTTTGTGGATAATGCATTTTATACCTGTTTGAGAAGTTTTTGCCTGGCAGTACTTCTAGTCCACGGATCCTGTACCTGTGGTTTAATAAAACCACCTTAAAAAAAAAGAAAAAGGAAGGGCGCCTGGGTGGCTCAGAGGGTTAAGCCTCTGCCTTCTGCTCAGGTCATTATCTCAGGGTCCTGGGATAGAGCCCTGCATCAGGGAGCCTGCTTTACCCTGCCTCTCTGCCTACTTGTGATCTCTCTCTCTCTCTGTCAAATAAATAAATTAAATATTTTTTTAAAAAGGAAGTCTTTGCCTATTCTAAGGAAATGAATATATTCTCTTATGTCATTGTCTAGAAGCTTTATTATTTTACCTTTTATAAGTCATCTGCAATAGATTTTGTATATCTTGTGAGGTAGGAGTCAAGGTTCATTTTTTTCCTCATATGGTTATGGAATTGATCCAGCACTTTTTTTTAAAGATATTTATTTATTTATTTGTCAGAGAGAAAGAGAGAGAGAGAGAGCGAGCACAAGCAGGGGGAGAGGCAGGGAGAGGGAGAAGCAGGCTCCCCACTGAGCAGAGAACCCTATGCAGTACTCGATCCCAGGGCCCCGGGATCACAACCCCACCCAAATGCAGATGCTTCATCAGTTGAGCCCCCATGATCCAGCACTTTTTGTTGAAAACATTGTCAAGTACAATTTCCAAAGCAAGATTCTTATAAAAATACAGAATGAAAACATAACAGAGATTCATTTAACTCATTATTGAGGGGATAAGGAGGATGGTAAAGCATGTTTGATGAGCGTTCAAGGAAATTGGGTATTGTATTAGAGTTGTGGTGGGGGGGTGATATGGATGTTTGTGTATATATATATATATATGCATATATATGCACATATATGTGTACGCATATATACATGTGTTTATATATATGTGCATACATATGCATATACAGACACACACACATAAATAGGGATAGAGATAGAGAAATTTTATTATAAGGAATTGGCTTACAGGATTATGGAGGCTAACAAGTCCCAAGATCTTTAGCTGGCAAACTGGAGACGCAGAAGAAGTGATGGTATAGTTCCAGGCCCAGTCCAAAGGCCTGATAAAAAACCAGCAGTCTGGTTCCAGTCTGAAAGCCAGCAGGAAGAGCTGATGTTTCGGTTTGAATCTAAAGGTAGGATAAAGGACCAATGTCCCACTTTAAAGAACTGGCCAGTCAGAGAGAAATTTCCTCTCTCTTTCTCTTTTAAAGATTTTATTTTTAAGTAATCTCTATACCCAACATGAAACTCAGACTCACAACCCTGAGATCAAGAGTCACATGCTCTACAGAGCAAGCCAGCCAGGCACTCAGAGAAATATTCTTCTAATCAGCCGTTTTGCTCTAGTGAGGGCTTCAGCTGATTGGACAAGGCCCACCACCTACATTAGGAAGAGCAATCTGCTTTACTCAGTCTATTCAAATGTTAATCTCATCCAGAAACATCCACCCAGAATAATGTTTAACCAAATATTTGGGTACTTTGCGGCCCAGTCAAACAGACATGTGAAATTAACCATCACAGGTACTTATAGGCATTTGAAAAAAGAATGTTAGATAAAAGTTAGTTAAAACTGGTTAATGTCTACAGGATAATAACACCATAACATTTTCTTTTCTTCTTTTTAAAAAATATTTATTTATTTATTTATTTATTTTACACAGAAAGAGAGAGAGAGAGTGCATGCAAACACAAGTGGGGGAGGGGGAGAGGGAGAGAGGGAAAGAAGCAGACTACCTAGAGAGCATGGAGCCCAATGTGGGGCTCAATTTCATGACCCTGAGATCATGATCTGAGCCAAAATCAAGACTCAGACACTTGACTGACCAGGTGCCCACCCCCTTTTAAAATTTCTTTATTTCAGTAATATTTACATGCAACATAAGTCTCAAACTTATGACCGACCCTGAGATCAAGAGTCACATGCTCTTCTGACTGAGCCAACCAGGTGTCCCATAGCTTTTTCTATTAGTCAGAAATCCTTTACATCATTACTGGACAAAAATCTATAAGTTAACACATGACTTCACAGAGTTTTAGTCTTTAATCAATGATAAGTAGAGAATGAGTTAAGCATAAGTATATTGCCTTGATAGTTTACCTTTGAGTAGCCCTACTGCCTTTTCTTTGCAGGATTTCCAAGTTGTGGATGATTTCTGTCAAAAAAAACTATCTTTACCCCCACTGCTCTACAGTATCTCCTTTTTCATAAAATAAGTATTCATCACAAGTGTTCTTCATAGCTATAATTTTGTAATAAATTTTGATATCTGGTAGCCCATGTCCTCTAACTTCAAGATTGTAAGATTATATTAACTATTCTTGGCCATTCCATTTCCATATCAAATTTTTTTTTAGCTAAACTCTACACCTAGTGTGGGGCCAAACTCATGACCCTGAGATCAAGAGTTATAAGCTTTACAGATGGAGCCAGGCAGGTGCCCCTCTATATAAATTTTAAGATCACCTTATTACTTTTTAAAATTAACATATAATGTATTATTTGTTTCAGGGGTACAGGTCTGTGAATCATCAGTCTTACACAATTCACAGCCCTCACCATAGCACATACCCTCCCTAATGTCCATCACCCAATCACCCAGCCACCCCAACCCTCCCACTCCCCTCCCCTCCAGATTATCACTTATCATACACTCAGACACACAAACCTACCTACTAGGATTTTCATTAGGATTGTGTTGAATCTACGGACAAAACATTTAGATTGTTTCTAGTTTTTTGCTCTTACAAATAAATGTTAACTTTCCTTTATTTAATAAGGAGGTTGTAGGACTTTATGGGAATCTTTTCACTTTAAGCCCAAAGGAAATATAATAATTTGATGACTCTAAGCACACTGATCTTTTAGAACAAAACATTGAAGGAAATTTTATTTTCCCAAGAGGAATTCGTGAGTCAACAAGTTGAATGTATATTTTAATATATTTCAATGGTTTTAAATCTTTTTTTTTTTTTTTAAAGATTTTATTTATTTGTCAGAGAGAGAGAGGGAGAGTGAGCACAGGCAGACAGAGTGGCAGACAGAGGCAGAGGGAGAAGCAGGCTCCCCGCCGAGCAAGAAGCCCGATGTGGGACTCGATCCCAGGACGCTGGGATCATGACCTGAGCCGAAGGCAGCTGCTTAACCAACTGAGCCACCCAGGTGTCCCTATTTCAATGGTTTTAAATTTTTACATGTTGAGTTTGAGGTACCAGAATAGTTTTCAGGTAGAGAAATCTAGCAGGTTGTTGGACATATGGGTCTGAAGCTGATGAAAACAGTCTGAGCTAAAGACACAGATTTGGAATCTATTGCTTACAAATGTAAGCAAGGTTAGAATTTGTGAAGGAAAAAATGGGCTGTACACAGAGACTTGGGGCTCTATTTCATGACTATATTAACTAATTTGAGGAGGAAAATGAGCCTCAGTAACAGAGATTAAAGAGCAAGGGGGCCCTAGATATTGTGTGTATATGTGCTGGGGCTGTGGGCAGGCCTTGGTCTGTGCCATAGAGTTTTTCATGGTGCCTTGACCACTGGGCAGGGCTATGTGAGTTCTGAGTTCCTTCTCTCTACCGCATCCCCAAATAACCCCCAAAGTTAACTAACTCCCAAATCTCTATTCCTTTTTCTGGCCCTTTGTATGTTTTTGCTCTTGAAAACAGTAACTATTCTCTTTTTGCCAGTAGGGTTGACTTCCTTTAGTTACCTGGATTTGCCCATCTGCGCAGGTTTATAAAGATAGGAATTGATCTCCAAAAGCCCAGGACCAGGCAAGAGGGCACAGCATAGCAGCAGTGGGAGCTGGGGAGAGTACCGAGTGGGGCATGGGCAAGTCAGCTCCCCAACAGTTTAATAATGAGGTCCTGAAGACCCCCAACAAGTGCCAACAGCAGCATTGTGTCCGCCCCTTCCCACCCCCCACACACTGAAGCTCTGCAAGAAGACAAACCAGGAGGCTCAGCATTATTCAGAAGTCCTGGCCAGCCCAAGGATGCTCAAACCCAGAGTCCAGTCACAGCCAGTTTGGAGAGAACCTGGAATGGGCCTCCTATGATCAGACAGGAAAGGAGATGGCTGATAGATGGTACAAAGAAATCAAGAACTACAGCTTCCAGCAGCCTGACTTCACCTCCAGGACAGGACACCTCACAGCCGTGGTTTGGAAGAATACAATAAAGATGGGAGTGGGTTGGGGCACCTGGGTGGCTCAGTGGGTTAAAGCCTCTGCCTTCGGCTCAGGTCATGATCCCAGGGTCCTGGGATCGAGCCCCACATCAGACTCTCTGTTCAGCAGGGAGCCTGCTTCCCTCCTGCCTCTCTGCCTACCTGTGATCTCTAGCTGTCAAATAAATAAATAAATAAAAATCTTAAAAAAAAAAAAAAAAAGCCTTTACTCTGATGGTTACCTAGACCACACTTATTTGGACTTTGGGGGAGAAATCAATTTAAAAACTTTTTGCTATTTTTTAAGCAAATTTCTTTTGTACATTTCTTGTAATAGCCATCTTTGGACTTTTTGTGTTCTAACATTTGTAACGCTAAGAAGTAAAGTTCATTTTATGTGATCATGCATTGTAGCCTGCTTTTGGTAGATTTAAGAATTTAAAATTTAAGAATGTCTTTTTTTCCTTAAAGATTTTATTTTTAGGGGCACCTGCCTGGCTCAGTTGGAAGAGCCCATGACTTTTTTATTTTTTTAAGATTTTATTTATTTATTTGAGAGAGAGAGAGAGCGTGCGTGAGCATGAGAGCAGGGGGGAAGGGCAGGGGGAAAGGGACAAGCAGACCCCCAGCTGAGCAGAGAACTCAGTGGCATGGGACTTGATCCCAAGACCCTGGGATCATGACCTGAGCCCAGGGCAGACACAACTGCCTGAGCCAATCCAGGCACCCCAGCACATGACTCTTGATCTCAGAGTTGTGGGGTCAAGCCCCACATTGGCTATAGAGATTAACAAAACAAAAAACTAAAGCAAATTATTTTAAGTAGTTTTCCTTGGCTCCTGATGAGTCTGCAGTTGCCAATACTGTTTAGTTGTTGTTTTTTTGACAAGTAAATGATGAATTTGAAGTGACTGAAGAGTTAGCCTTGATGAATAGTCTGCATGAAATAATTACAGGTAAAAACGTTTTCAAAGAAGTTGAGATAGCACTAATTCAGCACAACCTGAAGTGGAATCTGCTGAACTGTGTCACAGCTGATGGTGGCAAAAATATATGTGCAGCAGAAAAAAGGCTTAGTTCAACAAATTTACAAGTCTAGTGAAAATGTCATGTATTAAAGTGTACAGTTACTCATGGGGTGCCTAGGTGGCTCAGTTGGTTGAGCATTTGACTCTTGGTTTTGGCTCAGGCCTTGATCTCATGGGTTGTGAAATCCAGCCATGCTGGGCTCTGTGCTCAGTGGGGAGTCTTCTTGAAGAGTCTATCCCTCTGTCCCTCTCCCCACACTTGTGTGGGTGCATGCGTGCTCGTGCATACACTCTCTCTCAAATAAATAAATCTTCAAAAAAAGTGTATGATTATTCACTGCAGAAAGTACTTTGTAGAAAATATGTAAATTTATCATGGGTTATTAAACTACTAGTGTCAGCAGTTGACTTCATTCACTCTCAAACACAACCATCATCAATTCTGTAGCTTTTGTTTGTTTGTTTTTTGTTTTGTGAGAAATAGAAGCTGAATATCTTGCTTTGCCCCACTCCACAGCAATTTGATGGCTTAGTATTGGTAATGTTTTATTATGATATTTTGAGCAAAAATTAGGCAGGGGTGCCTGGCTGGTGGAGCATGTGACTCTTGATCTCAGAGTTGTGAGTTTGAGCCCCACGTTGGGGGGAGAGATTATTATTTTTTATTTTTTAAAATATATTTTTAAAAAGATTTTATTTATTTATTTGACAGAGATTGAGAGAGAGAGAGAGAGCACAAGCAGGGGGAGCAGCAGACAGAGGAAGAGGGAGAGAAGAATTCTCTCCGCTGAGCAGGGACTCAGTTCCAGGATCCTGGGCCATCACCTGTGCTGAAGACAGACCTTAACCCACTGAGTCACCTGGCAACCTGCAATTACTTTATTTATTTGTTTATTTATTTTTTCTGCAATTACTTTAAAAATAAATAAAAACTTCATTTAGAAAATTGAGCAAATGTCAAGAGGAGAATCTAGTAGAATTCTATAAATGCTTTCCAAGCATTGAATATGCTCAGTTGAATCGCATGTTCATGGGCTGATAGCAGTATATAACAGTAGTTATCTGTGAGAAAAGACAGATGAGATTCATAAGATCTCATTACAGATCAACATTAGTACTTGAACATTTGCAGTTGATTCTAATAATACTTGAACCCCAACTAAGCAAAATGCATACTCTGCAAAAGAATTTCATCCTTCTCATTAGTAGACCTATTGTGCCAAAAACTTGTATTCAATTATTATTGGTTTATTTTGAATGTTACTATTTAAAAAGTTGTGGAAATTTGTTTCTTCTCTTGTTATACAAGTACCTATACAACAGCCTCAATTTTGCTTTTTTTGGCCTAAAACCTAAGTATTTACTAAATGGTCCTTTACAGAAGAAGTTTGCTGTTCTCTGCTCTAGACAGTGCCCGGTACTAAAATTGCAAGAACACCCAGCAATTTCTTTTGCTTGTTTGCAAGTCTTGGATAATTTTTTCTAATAGTGAGAAACACATGTCCCTTCCTTCATGAAGTTTATATATTTGCTAAGTTAACCATACCTTCCCCACTTATTAAGTATTCAAATAATTCTGAAACCTCCAGGTATGTATGCAAACAACCTACTTCTTCCTTCTAACCATGATCATAGCACTTTTCATGGTCTGTCTATCCCCAGACTGTGCATTCTTTGAAGAAATGTCTTATTCCTCTTTGTGTCTGTAGCATGATATGTAGTACTTGGTAGATGCTCAATAAATTTTTCTTTTATTTTCAAAGATTTTATTTATTTATTTGACAGAGAGAGATCACAAGTAGGCAGAGCAGGCAGAGAGAGAGGGAAGCCGACTCCCCACCGAGCAAAGAGCCCGATGTGGGGCTCGATCCCAGGACCCTGAGATCATGACCTAAGTGGAAGGCAGAGGCTTAACCCACTGAGCCACCCAAGCGCCCCTCAATAAATTTTTCTTGAATGCATCAACACTTATTTACATCTCTTGTAAGGTCTCTTTCTCTGATATTTATCCATTTGTATAGGATTACAGTGTTACTAATAAATAGATATTAAGTAAATATTTGATAGGAATGACTAAACTGATTTATAGAAATTCATTGAATTATTTGGCATTCTGATTTTCAGATTTCACTACTTAGATAATCCTGTACAAATATCTTTTTGCACAGCTTTCCCCCCATTTATTTGAATTATTTTCATGGAATATATTCCCACAGTGGAATTTTATTCATTTGGGAGTATTTACCGAGTTCCAAATATGCTGGGCTAAGGGCACCTGGCTGGCTCAGTCAGTGGAGCATATGACTCTTGATCTTGGGATCATGAGTTTGAGCCCCATGTTGCGTGTAGA
This sequence comes from Lutra lutra, assembly GCF_902655055.1. Classification (NCBI taxonomy): domain Eukaryota; kingdom Metazoa; phylum Chordata; class Mammalia; order Carnivora; family Mustelidae; genus Lutra; species Lutra lutra. Next base: position 58,838,262 of record NC_062290.1, read on the forward strand.
GTTTACTTAAAAATAAAATCTTTAAGGGGCGCCTGGGTGGCTCAGTGGGTTAAAGTCTCTGCCTTGGCTCAGGTCATGATCCCAGGGTCTTGGGATCGAGCCCTGCATCAGGCTCCCAGTTCAGCGGGGAGCCTGCTTCTCCCTCTCCAACTCCCCCTGCTTGCGTTCCCTCTCTTGCTGTCTCTCTCTCTGTCAAATAAATAAATAAATGAACATTTAAAAGAAAAAACATGGTTTAAAAATATTTTATTTATTTTCTGTCAGAGAGAGACAGAACGCAAGCAGGGGGAGTGGCAAACAGAGGGAGAAGCAGGGTCCCTGCTGAGCAAGGAGCTTGATGTGGGACTTGATCCCAGGATGCTAAGATCATGACCTGAGCTGAAGGCAGATGCTTAATCGACTGAGCCACCCACGTGTCCCTGTCCTAATCACTTTGACTAATGTCCAGTTTTATTTTTGACAATAACCAAGTCTAAAAACATTCTCATTCATTAATTTATTCATGTATTCAATTAGTCAACAAGTCTTTTTTGGGCATCATTACCAGATGTGTTATGTGTTAGGGATAAAGATATAGAAAACAGGTTCTTTGTTGTTGAGGAGCTCTGTGTCTAAAGAAAGGATAGATATGCAATTATTTTTCAAGAAGATAAGATCTATATGGAACAATATACAGGTAGTTTGGTTATTTTCTTGTTCACCCTCTCTGACCATTTCTTTTCCATCTCGTTTTCCTACTCCTTAAAAGTAGGTGTTCTCCATAAAAGACCTTTGTTCCTTTCTGAGTTTATGTAGTCTCCTAGCAACCATAGGGCTCTCAAACTCTTTGCAACTTACTCTTAAATACCTGTACAGGTTCAGTGATTCCATTTCTTGATTTGATCATGCAACTTATTCTCTCTATATATGAAATACCCTTTCTTCCATATGTGCATGTTCAGTGCTGTCCATACATTGAGATCCACCTCCTCCACATGCTACTTCTCTCTTGTGAAGCCTATCTTGATTCCTCCATAGCTTCTGCTGAATTTCTCCAGTTCTTAAGAGGCAATATAGCAGTGTGGCTAACTGAGCTCTGGTGAAAGATACAGTTGGGTTTGGATTCTAGTTTTGCTTCATTTTCTTTATTTTAAAAATGGGGATTAAAATAGTTATATCTTTATTGGTTGGAAGATCTATCTCTAGCTTGGACTGCTTTCTCAGGGTTCAAGTCCACATTATCTATCTAGTGGGTACATATGACAATCTCAAGCCTAATGTATATGTCCAAAAGGAAACGTTTCTCCCCAAACCTTGGTTTCCTCTCTATCAGTAAACTGTAGCATCATCCTTTCAGTCAATCCAACTTTAAAACTCTCTCTCCCTCCAATGGTTCGCTACTAAAGAAATGATATTCTTATTCTCCCCTGTATTCACAATCATTGTGTGCCAAGTTCTATCACATTAGTTCCTTAACACTGAGATATGTTAAAGGGATTGTTTTTTCTTGTACCCCTCAGTTCCAATATTCACTGCCCCAGTTAAGTTCTTCGCTCTTTCACAGATCTTTCCCAACACCTTGTAAACTTTTTATGGATAGTAACTGTGCTTTGTTTGCTTTTGCATCCTCTCATTAAGACTGATCTAAGGGCGCCTGGGTGGCTCAGTGGGTTAAAGCCTCTGCCTTCAGAAGCTCAGGTCATGATCTCAGAGTCCTGGGATCAAGCCCCACATCGGGCTCTCTGCTCAGCAGGGAGCCTGCTTCTCCCTCTCTCTCTGCCTGCCTCTCTGTCTACTTGTGATCTCTCTCTCTGTCAAATAAATAAATGAAATCTTAAAAAAAAAAAGACTGATCTAAAAGACACTTAATAAATATGTGTTAATTAGTTATTTATATTAAATTTCTCATTAGGCATTGGGAGATATTTTCTAAGAGATAGGGAACTTGGAGGAAGAGTGAACTTTTAATGGCCTTGGAGCATGACTTAAAGATAGTCATAAAGTTGGTAGATGGTTCCCCTGCATCAGGGTTCTAATCTGGACCCCTTCTTTCTTGCCTGAGGGCTCCCAAAGAAGGCAGCAACAGAGCCAAACTTAGGTATTTCGGTCTGAACCTCTTGAGATTCTTGGATTCTTTTCACTACTTACTTTCCTTGATCCCTCCCCTCTTCCTTCTCATTTCCTGGATTTCAGAGTCCTAGCTCTCAGCTACCTGCCAACTAAACCTGAAGTATGAATTCCATTCAAATGCTGAAGAACTTTCAAGTACTGTACTGGAAAAACTAATGAAGACTGTGCGGCATGGAGGGCTGGTTTTCTATCCCTGTCTGAGTTGCTTCTGAAGGTACATTTATCTTGTTGATGAGTATAACTGGTGCCTGTCAAGGGCCAAGAGGACCAAAGACATCATTGTGTTTTTCCTCTGAACATTAAAAAAAAAAGATTTTATTAATTTGAAAGGAGAGAGAGAGACAGAGAGACAGAGAGAGAGAAAGCAGGAGCAGGGGGAGAGGCAGAGGGAGAGGGAGAGAGAGAGAAGCAGACTCCCTGCTGAGCGGGGATTCTGGTGTAGGGCTTGATTCCAGGACACTGAGATCATGAGCTGAGCTGAAGGCAGACACTTAACTGAATGAGCCACCCAGGTGCCCTTTTTCTGAACTTTTAACTGGGACACTGGGATTCCTCAGAGCTTACATCACAAACTTTAGACAGTGGCTCTTGCTCTGCTTACCTTCCCTTTACTTCCCAGCCACATTCCTACCTTCATGTCCACAAAACTAAGTTAACAACAAACATGTATTGGGCACTTTTGTATGTACTAGGTAATTTAAATGCATTTCCTCATTTAAACTTCAAAACCATCTTATAAAGCAGATTATTATTCTTTGGGAAATTGAGGCCATGTAGCATGCCCAAGGTCAAAGTATTAGAGCTAGAACTCAAATCCAAGTGTGGTAGGCAGATTTCTAGGATGGTCCCCCAATGATGGCTGTCCCTGTGAGGCAGTTTCTGGTGGTATTCATGTCCTTGTTTAATCCCCTTCCCTTGAATGTGACTTGCTTCTGATGCATAGAATACAGCAAAAATGAGGGGATGTCACTTCCGTGATTAAGCTAAAAAATAATGTGACTTCCATTTTGCTAAAAGACTTTATTGCCTTCTCCGCTTGTATGCTTTAAGCAAGCAGCCATGTGGGAAAGGCCCAATGACAAGGAACTGAGTGAGACAGGCCAACAGCCTAGGGGGAATTGAGTCCTGCCCACAATTACATGAGTGAGCTTAGAAGTGGATGCTTTTTTAGTCAAGCTGGCACTTTGATAACAGTCTGTAAAAAACCTGAGCCAGAGGATCCAATCAAGTCATACTCAGAATCCTGACCCACAGAAACTGTGAGATAATGTTGTTTTAACCCACTAAGTTTTGGAGTAATTTATTGCACAAAAATAGATAATATACCAGGTGGATCTGATTGGCTTCAAGTTTCATGCTCTCCTCAATTTTATAAAGGACAGCTGGGCTAGATAGCTAGGTAGCCCAACCTCCAGCAGTCCAGAGAATGCCCATTATTTTGAGGGTCAGCGTCTCTGTTGACAAGGCTGGCTCATTTGCCGTGGTCAAAATCTTCCTCGGGGTATTGCTCCAAATTTGGATGAACACTGGAAGGATCAAGTATTCTTCATTGCATTTGCTACTGCTTGCTATTGCATTTGGAGTGTCACTCTCTCATAGCAACTATTCCACCGAGAGAAATCATATGATAGCTGGGTTTGCTTCTGGAGGGCAAAGACCCTGTTAGATTGACAGACCCTCCCTGGGACTGCCGGCAGAATTCCGTGGGGCCAAGAGTTGCAAATGCTGAAATCTTAGTTGGCCTAATGAGGTCTTAGAAAGCCTCTCCTCATCTATGGCCATACCACCCTGAACGCGCCCGATCTCGTCTGATCTCAGAAGCTAAGCAGGGTCGGGCCTGATTAGTACTTGGATGGGAGAAAGCCTCTCTAATGGTGCTCAGCCCTGGCATCACATTAGAATCACCTGGGGAGCTTTTAAAACATAGGATTCCTGAGCTATACCCCAAACCAATTAGATTAGAACTGTGGTGTGGAAGGGGTGTTGGATCTGTACGTTATACTATGTGTCTTCCTGTTTTCTGTTCTGATCTTTTTCACTTCCTCACATGTTCATTTGTCATCCTACCAGAGAAGTCCTAGCTTAAAATACTTATTGTCCCTCTATCCTTCATTCAGTAAATATTTACGGCCTCATTTCTATATACCAGGTGCTATTACAGCCGTTGGAGATACAACGGCGTGCAAGAAAAAAAAAGAACTGGTCTCCAAACATTTTACTTTATGCTCACTCAGTTATTTTACTTTTTTTTTTTGTAGTTGCTAATTAAAACATGTTTGTCTTGTGGTATGATCTTGCTAAATTATTACCAGTAGGGGTTCCGTCAGCTGTAATCGATAGAGTAAGAAGTCAAACGGAAATTTCTTCAATGAAAAAAATCTTCTTGGGTAGGAGGAGCAGAGGGTTTCAGTTACCTCCTCCTAGTGAGGAGAAGCCCCGCCCTCTCTGTTCCACGCTTATTAGCGGGCGGAGCTGCCTTCATTCTTGCACGTAGGAAAGAGGAAGGAAACCCCGCCTCTTACGTGCTTATGGGAGGTGGGGTCGGTGGACTGGGCGTGAGTTGATTGGCTGGGAGGCGGAGCGCCACGGGTAGGCTCCTTCCAGACGCTCGCCGCGATCCCCGTGGAGCGAAAGGAGGGGGGTAGTCCCGGTAGCTCCTGTCTCCCAGCGATGGCGTCGCGGTGCCGCGCCCAGTCTCCTGCCTCCCCAACCGTACTCACAGCTATTGGGAGCCCAGTCAGACGGTGAGAATTGACGCGGGTCCGAGAGAGCGGCGGGACGCTGCCTGCCACCGGGACCATGAGGAGCGGTCAGACCTGTGGGGCCGATAGCGGGAGCAGCCGCGGCACCTGCTGAGAGGAAAGAGGGAGCGGCCGGGTGCGGCGGCGCGGCTGGGGTACGGCGGAGGCTCGCCGGTGCCTCGGCCATGTCACTGCTCTGTGTACGCGGTGAGTGTGTGGACTGGCGGGTAAGGGGGCGAGGGTCGTCGAGGTGTCCCCACACGCTTCCAGTGGGCGTGGGGTTACCACCTTTTCCAAACTTCACTTCCCGTTCGTGCCTCGGGGGGCGATTATGTTAACACATTTATAAACATTTAAAGAGGTTCTTTCCACCCTTTCTTGTTTTCCCTCACTCTCTTGTGGGGGACTGTTAACCTCTCCATTTCCGTGGCCATGTGACAGAGTTGTTGGCCGGCAGGCCCAGATCCTATTAAACAATGACTGGGGCTCTTTTCCAGTGAGAGTGGAATAGCTAGGAAACCGCTAATAGTTGGTGTCAACAGTGGGCAGTCTCCCTTCCTTTTCCCTGCACGTGAAACTGCAGGCGGATTAGTAGAAGGTTCTTTTTATCGCTATTTAAATGCGATGTAGTACAGCTGTCACATCCCTTCTTCTAGTGTATATCTTGGCTGGCACCTTCTGTTGCTTGTCTGGTTCCCTGCTTCTCTGTAGTGTAGGATAAGGTTATTCTAATATTCGACTTGGAAAGGTGTGTTGTCTTCTCTCCTTTTGGAGCAGAGCATTGACCTATATGTATGTTTATGTATTAGCTTCTATCACAGTAATCAAAGGGCCTTTATTGCTTTTTCGCTGAGGACGCTTGACCCATCTAAGAAGATATTTTAAGGCAAGAGCTTTGGGGGTTAAGATGAGGCAAGGTGCATGGATTAAGCTCTGTGAGGGTAGAGATTGTTTCTTACAGGTTTTTGTATTCTTGGTGCCTGACACAGGAGCTCAGTACTGGCTTTGAATAAATGCACGGGAGTACTGTGATTTTAGAGATTATCTGATTAGAAAAAGCAGGGCTTGGATTACCCATTGCATTTGATCTTGGACAACTGAAGTTACAGCCTATCATATCAGTGTTCAACAAGATGTAGGATAAGGTGGCTTGATGATGAGAGAAAGAATTTATCTGCAAGAGCTTTTTCCTGGTACCCTTCACTGGATAGAGTTCATGTTTCTTTTGGCTCTGTGGATTAGAAGCATTGTTATTTGTGATTTCTCTGATGGGTGTTTCCCCCAGCTCCTGGCAAAGGGAACTGTTTTGCTCTGCTCTCTTCCACTGTTTCGTTAAATCTCCATTAACCCAAAATGGATTTGACTATTTCCAAGGGATTAGGAGGCAATTTTTTTTCTTCATGGTTGATTTTTCATTAATGAGAATTTTGCTCTGCTTTTAGTAAGACATTTTCTCTAAGCAGCTGGGAATCTATTTATTCCTTTAGATCCCTGCTGTTGAGTAGCAGGATTTGGGAGGTTGGGTTTTGCAATGTCCCTTGGACAGTTTAAATCTCTTCTGCTGTACTGTATTATAGTGCTAGTCCTTATGAAAGACTGTTTAGGCAGCAACTCTATTAAACCAGAAATTCCAATTTAATTGCATTTAAATAACTTCAGAGAAGGAGCTGCTGCAGTTCTAATATTGGGCAACTATCATTGTCTAGAAATTCTATTTAGCTAACTTCTTTCTGTTTTCACATTATATTAGTCGAATCTCTCTTCTTTTGAACCTGGGGGATTAGAGACCAGCAGGTTATTGTCTTTTGAATGGAGATCCTGAAGATTATTAATTATTGAAACAAGCAGGTACCTCATACAGAAGTATTCATATTAAATGCCAAAGTATCCATTCTGGGAGAACTTACAGAAATGGATCAAAATAAATCTTTCTAAAATGATATTCTTGCATTATATTTTGGCAGTTAAAAATGTTCATGTTATGAAAGAAGCCTGTGTAATGATATTGCAGAACTCAATATCAGTTCATCTTGGTGTAGAATTGAATTAGAAACTTTTCCCCTGTAGTCAAAGTTCAAACAGTAGTAGAAACTGGTGTAGAAATTGGCAAACTGGTATTTAGTTATCTCCAGACATCTAAAGAAGTCAGTTTCGGGTGCTCCTCCTTGGGTGTAGAGATTCTTAAAAAACGAAAACAAAACTTCATTCCAGAGGACAGAATTGGGACAAGTTGACCAGTGGTTGAAAATGATAAGAAACTCTACATCTCTCCTGAGAAGTACAAAATTACCAAAGGCACAGTATCATTGGAAATCACTAGAAGAGGGGCACCCAAGTGGTTCAGTCGGTTTAACATCTCCCTTGGGTTGTGGGATTGAGTCCTGCATTGGGCTTCCTGCTCAGTGGGGAGTCTACTTCTCCCTCTGCCCCTCCCCCAACTCATGGTCACATGCTTTCTCTCTCTCTCTCTCTCTCACTCAAAAATAAATAAAATCTTAAAAAAGTCAGTTTCTGTCCGTATACACTATGGAGTATTATGCCTCCATCAGAAAGGATGAATACCCAACTTTTGTAGCAACATGGTCGGGACTGGAAGAGATTATGCTGAGTGAAATAAGTCAAGCAGAGAGAGTCCGTTATCATATGGTTTCACTTATTTGTGGAGCATAACAAATAGCATGGAGGACAAGCGGAGATGGAGAGGAGAAGGGAGTTGAGGGAAATTGGAAGGGGAGGTGAACCATGAGAGACTATGGACTCTGAAAAACAATCTGAGGGTTTTGAAGGGGCGGGGGGTGGGAGGTTGGGGGATCCAGGTGGTGGGTATTGGAGAGGGCACGGATTGCATGGAGCACTGGGTGTGGTGCAAAAATAATGAATACTGTTACGCTGAAAAAATAAAAAATTAAAAAAAAAAAAGTCAGTTTCTTGGTATAACCCTTTAATCATGTCTTTTTGCCCATGGGTTAAGGTCTCTTTTTTGGCCCTATATTTTTGCCTATCCTTATACAGATATTTAGCTATAGCATTAACTCTGCTCATTCCTGCCTTTGCACCACTGTTCTGCATTTGTACCCCCTGAAATATTCTTTTTGAATTTTCTGCTTATCAAAAATATTTTCTTCCTTTCCCAGCATACGGTCTACTTTTTTTGTTGTTGTTGTTGAAATGTTCCTGAGTTCCTGTCCTCAGTGATCTTTTTTCTCCTTTACACTTTTAAACTATAAATGCCTTTAAATATAAATTACTTATGGGCTGAACAGTACTACTAATTTGTCAATGAATTGTATACTGCTGGGCAACTTTTCTTTTCCTGTTTATGGTGACCCAGACAAAGAAAATAATGACAATGGTCAGATCAGATCTGGAATTTTGTGTTCATTTGGGGTATTTGATTCTAAGAGGCACATTGAGAAAGTAGAATTTCTTCAGAGGAGAATCATTAGAATAATGAAGGGGGTAGAAAACATTTGAGGAATTGAGAGGTTTAGTTTTGAGATGATTTAAGAGGGGAAGTATCATAATAGATGAAAATTGTTTTAAAAAACTTCATTGCAGGGGTGTCTCTCTGGCTCAGTCCATGAAGCATGTGACTCTTGACCTGGGGGTTGTGAGTTTGAGCCCCAAGTTGGGTGTAGAGATTACTTAAAAAACAAAAATAAAACTTCATTCCAGAGGGCAGATCTGGGGCAAGTTGACCAGTGATTGAAAATTATAAGAAACTCTACATCTGAAACTAATGATGTACTATATGTTGGCTAATTGAATTTAAATTAAAAAAATTAGAAGAAATGATATTTACTTATTAATTAATTAATTAAATATTTTATTTATTTGTTTGACACAGAGAGAGAGAGAGAGAGATGGAGAGAGAGGGAACACAAGCAAGGGGAGTGGGAGAGGGAGAAGCAGGCTTCCCGTTTAGGATCCTGGGCTTCATTTGGAGGCTTGATGTGGGGCTGGATCCCAGGACCCTGGGATCATGAACTGAGCCAAAAGCAGATGCTTCTCGACTGAGCAACCCAGGCGCCCCAGGAAATGATTTTAGTTTAAAGTAAGGAAGTGGCAGCCACGCGTGTGTGCTTGCTAATCAAGAAGCCGTTTGGGACGCCTGGGTGGCTCAGTTGGTTGGACGACTGCCTTCAGCTCAGGTCATGATCCCGGAGTGCTGGGATCGAGTCCCGCATCGGGCTCCCAGCTCTACGGGGAGTCTGCTTCTCTCTCTGACCTTCTCCTCGCTCATGCTCTCTCTGTCTCTCTCTCTCTCAAATAAATAAATAAAATCTTTAAAAAAAAAAATAAAGTAAGGAAGAAAGTTAAATTAGAGCTGTTCTTAAAGGGAATGGACTACTTATGATTTTTTTTTTTTAAGGACATTTTAAGCAGAAACTGAATGAGTGGTAAGAATGTTCTGAAAGACATTGAGTGGGAGGTTGGACTTGATGAATTTTAAGAAACCGCCTTTTCATAGAATTCACTTAGTTTTTCTTTAAAAATTTGGCACAATTTTCTTCATACTACTGATATCTTTTTGCTTCCAAAAGGTCTAATACCACATGAGCAACTTGAGTAAAGGATTTTCTTTAACTTTTGGTGTTTTGGTATTTGTCAGTAGTTTTTCCCAACAAATTATAAGCATTTTGAGAATTGAGTCTTTATATATATATATATGTGTGTGTGTGTGTGTGTGTGTATGAATAAATCTATAGGGCACCTGGGTGGCTCAGTGGGTTAGGCCTCTGCCTTCGGCTCAGGTCATGATCTCAGGGTCCTGGGATCAAGGCCTGCATCGGGCTCTCTGCTCAGCAGGGAGCCTGCTTTCTCCTCTCTCTCTCTATGCCTGCCTCTCTGTACTTGTGATCTCTCTCTCTCTCTGTTTCAAATAAATAAATAAAATCTTTAAAAAAAATAAATATATATATTTTAAGATTTTATTTATTCATTTGAGAGAGAGGGGGTACGAGTCTGGGTGGGGAGAGCAGAGGGAATGGCAGAAGCAGACTCCTAGTTGAGCAGGGAGCCCCATGTGGGGCTCAATCCCAGGATTCCGATTTTCTGACTGGAGCTGAGGGCAGATGCTTAACGGACTGAGCCACCTAGGCACCCCTAAATCATTCTTTTCAGTAGCTGCAGAGAATTCCATGTGTAATTCCATACACATTAATAAGCATACATAATTTAGCCAGTTTTATATTGATGAACAGTAATAATTTTTTTCATTTTGCTGTTATAACAATGCTACCATGAACATCCTTGTGGATAGTTTTATTCTGTTTGGATATCTCTAATCAGCTTTCCACCTGGACTCTGGGTGTGGTTTGCTCATTGCTGTTTCCTTGGCATAATTACACTCAACTGACCTATTAGCAAATCACATGCCTCAGCATCTTTCAGATAAGCATCCTCTATAGAGGCAGGTCCTTACCAGTAGGAAATATTTTATGCCTATCAAGAAGACAAAAGACCTCAGCTTTTGTAAGTTTGACCTATGATTTCCATGTACTCTTCTTTTTTTTTTTTTAAGATTTTATTTATTTATTTGACAGAGATCACAAGTAGGCAGAGAAGCAGGCAGAGAGAGAGGAGGAAGCAGGCTCAGAGCAGATTCGGGGCTCAATCCCAGGACCCTGGGATCATGACCCGAGCGGAAGGCAGAGGCTTTAACCCACTGAGCCACCCAGGTGCCCCTAAAAATTATTTTTCATATTGATACATGTACCCAGGGTTCATAGCAGCATTATCTACAATAACCAAATTATGAAAACAGCCCAAGTGTTCATCAGTTGATGAGGGGGTAAAGAAGATGCGGTGTGAGGATGCCTGGGTGGCTCAGATGGTTAAACGCCTGCCTTTGGCTCAAGTCATGATCTCATGGGATCAGGTCACATATGGGGCTCCCTGCTGAGTGGGGAGCCTGCTTCATCCTCTGTCTCTCTTTCTCTCTCTCTGTTTCTCATGAATAAATAAATAAAATATTAAAACATATGTGATATGTACGTGCGCATGCACACACACACAGTAGACTATTACTCAGCCATAAAAAAGAGTGAAAACTTGGCATTTACAACAGCATGGATGGAGCCAGAGAGTATTATGCTAAGCAAAATAAGTCAGAGAAAGACAAATACCATATGATTTCACAAAAATGTAGAATTTAAGAAATAAGACAAATGAGGAAAGGGGGGGGAAGAAAAAGAGGCAAACCAAGAAATAGACTCTCAACTATACAGAACAAATGGTTACCAGAATGGAGGTGGGTGAGGGGGATGGGTAATATAGGTGATGGGGTTAAGGAGTTGGATTTATTGTGATGAGTACTGGGTGATGTATGGAAATACTGAATCACTATATTATATACTTGAAACTAATATTGCACTAGAATTTAAATAACTAGAATTTAAATAACTTTAAAAAATACATTTCCAAACATTTTTTTGCAAAATTATTTTCCATATTGAACATTAATTACTTGTGTTTTTAAACAATATCACTAGTGATGAGAGTAATATCAAGTCATTTACGTTGACTTGCCCGTAGAAAAACTTATATTGGAGCCCCTGGGTGGCTCAGTGGGTTAAGCCTCTGCCTTCTGATCAGGTCATGATCTCAGGGTCCTGGGATTGAGCCCCGCATTGGGCTCTCTGCTCAGCAGGGAGCCTGTTTCCCCTCTCTCTCTGCCTGCTTGTGATCTCTCTCTCTCTGTCAAATAAATAAAATCTTCAAAAAAAAAAAGAAAAACTTATATTTATCATCATTTATTTGTTACCTAATTAACTAAAAAAAATACTACTAGGAGACTCTCTAGAAAGTGATTTCTGGGAGTGCCTGGGTGGCTCAGTTGGTTAAGCCTCTGCCTTTGGCTAAGATCATGACCTCAGGGTCCTGGGGGAATCAAGCCCCAGGTCAGGCTCCCTGCTTAGTGGGGAGTCTGCTTCACCCTCTCCTCAACCCCCTGCTAGTGCTCACTAGCATGTGCTCTCTCATGTGCTCTCTCTTTCTCTCTCAAATAAAAAAAAAAAACTTAAAATGAATTCTGATGGACATTCAGGACACATATTGATTGTAGATCAATTCTAGGCTGGGGAGACTTCAGATAGATTTTGGTATACTGCCACTGTGGGAAGCCAGAATAGTAATGAATTAATTTCTCTCTCTCTCTCTCTTTCTTTCTTTTTTAGATTTTATGTGTTTTTTAAGTAATCTTTATACCCAACATGGGGCTCAAACTCACATCCCTGAGATCAAAAGTTGTACTCTACCGACTGAGCCAGCTAGGTGCCCCAGAAGAGTAATGATTTTAGAATTTTCAGGCACAAGAACAGGTGATCAAGTATTTTCTTCACCTTATTTTTTCCCTAACATTGTCATCTGCCTTTGCTAACTCCTTGCTGCTCAGTTTCTATCCTATCATGGTTTGAGTAGTTAGTTCCTGTCCTTAAAAGCAGAATTGCTGCTGTGTTCTTTTCACTTAGCTATGACATTAGGAGGTTGTGCCTTGTCTGAGCCAGGCAGGAGTGAAAGGGGAAAGGACCAGTTTCCTGAATTGTCATGAATTGATCTCTTCCTAAAAAGCAGTATATTCTGTAATTTCTTGGTTTGTAAAAGTGGGATTTCTGAAAGTTGTACTTTTTAGGCCAGTAAGCTGAGTTTTTACCCTATTTTGCCTGTGCTATGTATTTCAGACTTTGCTATGTAAATTTGTTTAAAGTTTCGGCTTTGAATCATTAGTAATATTTGTTGAGTGCCTTCTCTCTGCCTGTTTATGATACATATCTGTATAGTAGATAAGAGCCCAAAGAATCTAAAGGTTTTAAAACATCTGCTTTCTTCTTCTTCCTGTGAGCAGCCTGAGATGATCTCTGAAAATGGTTTGCTATTCCCTTGACCCAGAAAACCCTACAAAATCATGCAAATCAGGAGGTTCAAATCTTTGTAGTCACTGTAGGTACACAGGTGAAACTGCCCAGGCCATCAAAGATATGCATATCTGAAAAGCCACCAAATACCTGAAGGGTCACTTTAGTGAAGCGTTGTGTGCTATTCTGTTCCTAGAATGGAGTTGGCAGGTGCGCCCAGGCCAAACAGTGGGGCTGGACACACGGTTGGTGGTTCCAAAAAAGTGCTGAATTTTTACTGCACATGCTTAAAAATGCAGAGAGTGATGCTGAACTTAAGGGTTTAGATGTAGATTCTCTGGTCATTGAGCATATCCAGGTGAACAAAGTCCTTAAGATTAGATAACAAACTTATAGAGTTCATGGTTGGGTTAACCCAACCATGAACTCTCCGTGCCACACTGAGGTGATTCTTACTGAAAAGAGCAGGTTGTTACTAAAGCAGAAGAGGAGGTTCCACAGAAGAAAAAAGATACCCCTGAAGAAATAAAAAATTTATGGTCCAGGAGTAAATCAGCATAATAAATGCAAATAAAAGTTAAAAAACAAAACAAAACAAAAATGTCCTTTTTTTTTTTTTTTAAGATTTTATTCATTTATTTGACAGAGACATCACAAGTAGGCAGAGAGGCAGGCAGAGAGAGATGGGGAAGCAGGCTCCCTGATGAACAAAGAGCCCGACACCACACGCGGGGCTTGATCCCAGGACCCTGAGATCATGACCCAAGCCAAAGGCAGAGGCTTAACCCACTGAGCCACCCAGGCGCCCCCTCCTTTCTTAGATAAATCCAGAATTAGGACTATTAGGTCTGAACTAGGATAAGCAGAATAAGTTAAGTTCTTACTGGAGTGGGGAGATACTGCAGTATTTTTACTAACATTCAAAGCAAGATTCTTTAAGTTTGGGAAATGTTTTAGACAGTCCAAGTCAGGGAAGATTTGCTATTTGTATATCAAACTTTTTTTTTTTTTAAGATTTTATTTATTGATTTGACAGACCAAAATCACAAGTAGGCAGAGAAGCAGGCAGAGAGAGAGGAGGAAGCAGGCTCCCCGCTGAGTAGAGAGCCCGATGCGGGGCTCGATCCCAGGACCCTGGGATCATGACCTGAGCCGAAAGCAGAGGCTTTAACCCACTGAGCCACCCAGGTGCCCCTGTATATCAAACATTTTTAAAAATTGATTTATAGTGTATGTACAGAGAAGTACACAGGTCTTAAGTTTATGGCTCACTGAGGGGCGCCTCCGTGGCTCAGTCATTAAGTATCTGCCTTTGGCTCGCAGGTCATGATCCTGGGTCCTGGGATCCAGCCCCACATCTGGCTCCCTGCTTGGCTGGGAGCCTGATTCTCCCACTCCCACTCCCCTTGCTTGTGTTCCCTCTCTTATTATCTCTCTCTCTGTCAAATAAATAGATAAAAATCTTAAAAAAAAAAAAGTGTATGCCTCACTGAATTATCACAAGGTGAACATATTCATGTGACCATTACTTTGGTCAAGAAGTAGAACACTGGGCGCCTGGGTGGCTCAGTGGGTTAAGCCGCTGCCTTTGGCTCGGGTCATGATCTCAGGGTCCTGGGATCGAGTCCCACATCGGGCTCTCTGCTCGGCGAGAAGCCTGCTTCCCTCTCTCTCTCTCTCTGCCTGCCTCTCCGTCTACTTATGATCTCTCTCTGTCAAATAAATAAATAAAATCTTTAAAAAAAAAAAAAAAAAGAAGTAGAACACTGCTAACTCCTCAGAAGCCCATCTTAGCATTCCTGTCAATCTGTATTTCCTCCCACTTTCCCAAAGCTATTATTACCTGACTTTAATACCAGAGTAGTTTAGCTTGTTTTTTGTTTTTTAATAAACTGAATTTTTTTTTTAAAGATTTTATTTGTTTGACAGAGAGTGAGCAGAAGGCGGAGCAGGAGTCGGAGGGAGTGGGAGTAGCAGGCTCCCTGCCAAGCAGGGAGTCAGATGCGGGGCTCAATCTCAGGACCCTGGGATCATGACCTGAGCTGAAGATAGATACCTAACGAATGAGCCACCCAGGTGTCCCTAAACTTAATTTTTTAAAGATTTTATTTTTAAGTAATCTCTATATCCACTGTGGGGCTCAATTCACAACCCTGAGATCAGTTATTTTTTAAAAGCAGTTTTAGGTTCATAGCAAAACTGAGCATAAAGTTTTGCTTGTTTCTGAACTTTAAAAAAAATCAAAATAGAGGGGTACCTGGGTGACTGGCTCAGTTGGTAGAGCATGCCACCTCTTAATCTTAGGGTTGTGAGTTCAAGCCCCATATTGGCTATGGAGATTACTTAAAAATAAAATCCTTAAAAAATTAAAAGATAGAATTGACAAATTAACTTTTAATAAATGGAATTATACAGTATTTCTTTTGGGCTGGGTTCTTTTGCCTAACAAGCTTGTCAGATGTTTCCACTTGATGCATAGCTGTAGTTCACTGATTTTTAGTTGCTCTGTAGTATCTCATTATATGAATATACCACAGTTTATTTATCTTTGGATATTTTCCCCCCATCTTAGCGTTTGTATTTTTGGTCTTACCTTGTGTGTATTTCTGTTGTTTGTATATATGATGTACTAAAATTTCTGGGTCATAAGTTATGGTTATGTTCAACTGTAGTTGATAACATGAAACAGTTTTCCAAAAATCTACCAATTTACTCTCCTGTAACTGTTTTCCTAATATTCATTTTTTTAAAAGATTTTATTTACTTGAGAGAGACAGAGCACAAGGTTGGAGGGGCAAAGACAGAGGGAGAGGGACAAGTAGACTCTCTGCTGAACAGGGAGCCCCACGCAGGACTCAATTCCAGGACCCTGAGATCATGACTGAGCCAGACATTTAACTGACTGAGCTACCCAAGTGCCCCTCTAATATTCATTATTTAGAAAAGAATTGAGGGGCGCTTGGGTGGCTCAGTCATTGGAGTGGCCAGATCTTGATTTTTTTTTTTTTAAGATTTTATTTATTTATTTGACAGAGAGATCACAAGCAGGCAGAGAGGCAGGCAGAGAGAGGAGGAAGCAGTCTCCCTGCTGAGCAGAGCGCCTGATGCGGGGCTCGATCCCAGGACTCTGAGATCATGACCTGAGCGGAAAGGCAGTGGCTTAACCCACTGAGCCACCCAGGCGCCCCCAGATCTTGATTTTGATTCAGATCATGATCTCAGGGTGGTGAGATGAAGCTCCCACAGCAGGCCCTGCTCAGCAGGGAGTCTGCTTAAGAGTCTTTCCCTCTCCCTCTGCCTCTTCTCCTGCTTTTGTGTAAGTGGGCTTGCTTTTTCTCTCTCTTTCTCTCAAATAAATCTTAAAAAAAAAAAAAAAAAAGAATTGAATGGCCCTTAATTCTCAGCATTTGGCCAGGTTATCAAATCATTTCATAGGCATTAGTACATAATTTTTACATGTTAATCCTTCAGGCTTGATAAAATAGATATTTACGTATACATATATCTATTTTAATTTTTTTTAGTGACCTGAAGAGATCTATTATGCTTGAGATGATTTCTCACATTTAATACTAAAATTTGTGGCCACAATTTATTGAAAAAATGCTGAGTTAATGTTTATAATGTTGGATAAAGACAATAGCCTAGTCCCTGTACTTACTGACATTACATACTTTTAAGAAGGAATACCATTTTTCTAAAGAGAGAAGTTATTCATTCAAGTGCTTATCAGCTTTGTATATGTCAGGCACCACTGGGCACACTGAGAATATAGAAGTAGGTGAACAAGGTAAATGTGGTCTGTGCCATCACAGAGCTTACAGACATTATTACAGGCCTAATGAAGACGACTCTAAAATATGGGAAAGTGGTAAAGTAAAATAACACAAAGGACAAAACCCCAAAATCACTTAAAATCTCATCCCTCAATATTACTGTTATTTTGTTTGATTTTAAACTTACTGTGGAGAATTTAAAATATGTAAAAGTAGGTAGAACAGTGTAATGAACCTACAGGTTCCTGTCACCCAGCTTCAACATTTATCAGTTCTTATTTCTTTAATAACTTCATCCAGTCTCCTTCCTTTATCTACTTGAAGCAAATCCATACACCACCCCTTCATCTGTAAATATTTCAGTATGTATCTCTAAAAGATAAGGATTAAAAAAACCTCCACAAAACCAGTATCACATTTTAGACAATCCTTAATTCCACCAAATATCCATTGTTTGAATTTGCAGTTTGTTCATAAATGCTTTATGAACAAACATTAATTTGAGTGTTTGAATCAGGATCACTATAAAGTCTACACATTGCTTTTGGTTGATAGTTTTTTGTTTTTTTTTTAAAGATTTTATTTGTCAGAGAGAGAGAGAGAGAGAGCACGCGCGCACACACACAAGCAGGCAGAGAGGCAGACAGAGGCAGAGAGAGAAGCAAGTTCCCCCCTGAGCAAGGAGTCCCATAAGGGGCATGATCCCAGGACTCTGGGATCATGACCTGAGCCGGAGGTAGTGGCTTACCTGACTGAGCCACCCAAGTGTCCCTGATTGATAGTTCTTTTGTGTCTCTTATTCTTTAGGTTTCATCTCCATCTCTCCTACTCTCTTTTTTGTTCTTTTCAACTTCTTTGTTGAAGAAACTGGATCATTTGTCTTGTCCCCTAGTCTGGATTTTGCTTTTGTATCCCTATGGCAGAGTTTAACATGGTCTTGAGTCTTAAACTATATATATTTACAGAAGCCTGGGTGGCTTAGTTTTTAGGCATCTGTCTTGGGCTCAGGTCATGATCCCAGGGTCCTGGGATCAAGACCTGCATCGGGCTCCTTCCTTAGCCGGGAGCCTGCTTCTCCCTCTCCTTCTGCCACTCTCCCTGTTTGTGCTCACTACCCCCTCCCAACCCCAAGATTAAAAAAAAAAAATCTTTAGGGGTGTCTGGGTGGCTCAGTCATTAAGCATCTGCCTTCGGCTCAGGTCATGATCCCACGGTTCTGGGATCATGACCCTCATCGGGCTCCCTGCTCAGTGGGAAGGCTGCTTCTCCCTCTCCCACTCCCCCTGCTTGTGTTCCCTCTCTCAATGTGTCTCTGTCAAATAAATAAAATCTTTAAAAAATATATATATTTCCTATAATGTTGAAGTTAGAATTAAAGACTTGATCTTTCTTTCTCTTAAGGCTACTTCATGAGTAATGTTGGGTTGTTCATCAAAAGACTCAGAATGGTTGTCTGTCTGTCTCTCTCTTTTTTTTTTTTGGTGATGTTGGTGCCTTTTGATACTTAATGTCTAGTAAATTCATTAGGGGTTGCAAAATGGTGATAATCTAATAATTCCTTCATTTGTTAGCTAGAATATTTCAGTAAAGAGAAACTACCACAAATATTTTTTAAAGATTTATTTATTTTAGAGTGTGTGACAGGGGGAGGGATAAAGGAAGAAGGGGAGAGAAAGAGAGAGAAGCAGACTCCCCACTGAGCGTGAAGCCTGACTTGGGGCTCGATCCCACAACTCTGAGAACATGACCTGAGCCTAAATCAAGAGTTGGGCACTCAACTGACTGAGCCACCCAAGTGCCCTTCCTCATATTTACTATTTAGCTACTCAGTGGGTTCTTACAGGAAAGTCAGGATAAATGCTTGGTTCTTTCCTTTTATTTATCAATTCACAAAATAGTGATTTGGTCTCAGCACTCTCTAACAGTAATTAATTAGTTGGTATTGCCTTCAGTACTATTATGAAGTCATAGATTTAAACTTATTTCAGTCTATGTGGTTGTTACTGATATACAAATTGTTCATTTTTGCCACTAGGAGCTTCTTACTGTTCATATTTTGATGTGAATCCTTTTAAGCACTCCTCCTCATACTGTTTGGCCACTCTCCCCACCACTTTGTTTTGCGCTCAATTTTCACATGCATTTTCTCATGTCAGTAATTTTTTTTTTTTTAAAGATTTTATTTGTTTATTTGACAAAGAGAGAGATAGCCAGAGAGGGAATGGAAGCAGGGGGCAGTGGGAGAGGGAGAAGCAGGCCTCCCGCTGAGCAGGGAGCCCCATGCAGAGCTCGATCCCAGGACCCCCCCCCAAATCATGAACTGACTGAAGCAGATGCTTAATGACTGAGCCACCCAGGTGCCCCCACACATCAGTAATTTTTTACTTTTTAATCTAGAAATAATTTCAGACTGCTAGAAAAGTTGCAAAAGTAAAAATAAGAACAGCCACTTGGTGTAAGTTTCAGACAACATTGCTCTCTATTCCCTAAATACTTCATTGTATATTTCCTAAGAATAAAGATGGTCTCTGACATAACCACAGTAATCTTTCAGTAAATTTAGCACAATATTTAGTACAATAATTTTTTTAATCATTTTTTAAATTTATTTTCAGCATAACAGTATTCATTGTTTTTGTACCACACCCAGTGCTCCATGCAATCCATGCCTTCTCTAATACCCACCACGTGGTTCCCCCAACCTCCCACCCCCCCACCTCTTCAAACCCTTCAGATTGTTTTTCAGAGTCCATAGTCTCTCATTGTTCACCTCCCCTTCCAATTTCCCCCAACTGCCTTCTCCTAACCCCTCATGTCCTCCATGCTATTTGTTATGCTCCACAAATAAGTGAAACCATATGATAATTGACTCTCTCTGCTTGACTTATTTCACTCAGCATAATTTCTTCTAGTCCCGTCCATGTTGCTACAAAAGTTGGGTATCCATCCTTTCTGCTGGAGGCATAATACTCCATAGTACAATAATTTTATTTAATCTGCCAGTTGTCCCAGTTGTCAAATGTCCATTGTAACATTTTCCTTTTCCTGTATAGGATCCAGTCTAAGAGTTGGCTTTCCATTTAGTGGTCACATCTCTTCAGCCTCCTTTAATGCAGAACATTTCCCTAGCCTTAAAACAATTTTTGCTTTGTAATATTGGCATTTTCTTTTAAAGGATGCAGTCCTCTCCTTTTTTAGTAGAATGTTCATCATTTTTGGTTTGTCTGATGTTAAGCATCTGAATTGGAGTAGTTGATATTGTGTCCTTCTCAGGGTGTCAACATCAGAAAACACACATCAGGGGCGCCTGGGTGGCTCAGTGGGTTAAAGCCGCTGCCTTCGGCTCAGGTCATGATCCCAGGGTCCTGGGATCGAGCCCCACATCGGGCTCTCTGCTCAGCGGGGAGCCTGCTTCCCTTCCTTTCTCTCTGCCTGCCTCTCTGCCTACTTGTGATCTGTCTGTCAAATAAATAAATAAAATCTTAAAAAAAAAAAAAAAAGAAAACACACATCATATCTCTCCTTTGTGAAATAAATTTTGATTTATTTTGGTTAAATATTGTTTAACTTTTCTCCGGTGTCCTCTCTGTTCCCTGTAACTTATAAGCACCTTGTAGGAGATATTTTTTTTTTTTTTTAAGATTTATTTATTCATTTGACAGACAGAAATCACAAGGAGGCAGAGAGGCAGGCAGAGAGAGAGAGGAGGAAGCAGGCTCCCCACTGAGCAGAGAGCCCGATGCGGGGCTCGATCCCAGGACCCTGGGATCATGACCTGAGCCGAAGGCAGAGGCTTAACCCACTGAGCCACCCAGGCGCCCCTGTAGGAGATATTTAAAAACCATTCAAATATTCTGCATAATAGGAGTGTTATAAGGACTAAATAGAACAGAGTCTGCTGGCTGGCTCAGTCAGTAAAGCATGTGACTCTTGATCTCAGGGTCATGAGTTCAAGCCCCATGTTGGGTGTAGAGCCTACTTAAAAAAAGAAATTAAGGGGCGGGGGTGCCTGGGTAGCTTAGTTGAGCGTCTCCTTCCATTCAAGTCATGATCCCAGAGTCCTGGGATTGAGTCCTTGGTCAGGCTTCCTGCTCAGCAGGGAGTCTTCTCCCTTTGACCCCCTCTTGTGCTCTTGTTCTCTCTCTAATAAAGGAATAAAATCTCAAAAAAAAATTAAGGACTAATTAGAAAAGTGCTTGTCCTAGTGACAGACAGTGTTATGCATATGGGTTTGTTAAATTTGAATCTGCCTGACGTGTAAGTACTGCTTTAGTGTATTTATTAATCTGGTGACTGTTAAACTGGATTAAGTGGGGGAGAAATTAAAGGCATTTAAATCATAGCAGGAGTAATTTAGATTGAATGTAAATTAAAATTTCTTGTTGAGATTTGAACTGTTGCAGAAAAGCAGTGAAACTCATTTTTCTAGGTCTCTTAAAAATAAGTCCCATTTTCTTCTGTGTGCAGTACTTAGGTGTAGCTGGTGTGGATGAGGAAAGTTAGATAAACAGCTTTGCATTTCCTGCTTTGTTAAGATTCTTTGTGATTACTGAGAAATGGAGTAAAAATGTTGGCATATGGTAGAATTTTTTGTCCAATTTAGCAAGGAATCTATTTCATTTTTCTGTTTATCTTCAATAAAAATAGAATGTGCATTCTCATGTTGTCTCCAAAAGCAACTACCCACTGAACATGTGAGAGAGGCCCCTGGCATCAAAGGAAAAAAGTCATGAGGGCTCCTTTTTTGTGTTAGTGAACCCCAGAGTGATAAAAAATGTGGTCAAGATATGACAGGAACAAGTTTGTGTTAGTGTGTATGTATACAAACTCTTTTCTCCTGAAAAAATATAAGTTAGGAAAGGCAGTTCTGAGCCTTTAGGAAATACAGATTTCCGTGAAAGGCCTGTTTTGTTTTCTCTTACTGCTTTCGTGGCTTCTCTTTCTGTGCAGTAAGTACTTACTTGGTTGGACTGGAGAACACATAGGCCTTTGGATTGTGTTTGGCTGTTAATTTTCTCTTGGAACTGTTTGGTTTATTAAATTTTTTACTTTATTATTTATTTATTTATTTATTTGACAGAGATCACAAGTAGGCAGAGAGGCAGGCAGAGAGAGAGGAGGAAGCAGGCTCCCCATTGAGCAGAGAGCCTGATGCGGAGCTCGATCCCAGGACCCCAGGATCATGACCTGAGCCGAAGGCAGAGACTTTAACCCACTGAGCCACCCAGGCGCCCCTACTTTATTAATTTTTTTAAAAATATTTTATTTAGAGCTCTAGTGGAGGGGAGGGGCAGAGGGAGAAAATCTCAAGTAGATTCCATCCTGTCCCAGGTGGGGCCCCCAGTGGGGTCCTGGGTGGGGTGGTCCCCTGGTGGGGTGGGGTGGTCCCCAGATCAGGTAGGGCAGGGGCATGGTGGCCAGGTGGGGGCTGGGGCAGGGTGGGGTTGGGGGGGTGGGGGGGTGGGACTGGGCCCCAGAAGGGGTGGGCGGGGTAGGGTGGAGGTTGATTTCACCATCCAGAAGATCACAACCTGAGCCAAATGCCTAACCTGCTGAGCCACCCAGGCATCCTGGCTTTATTAATTTTTACAGTGTTTTATTGTGAGTGACGTTGAGAAGAAAGGCTAGAGGACAGTGAGTGAGGAAGATCTGCCTAGAAGCTAAGGAGGGACTAGTCTTTGTACAATGGGAAGGTAGTTGCTTTTATATGTGATTAAAGGGGGGATAAAAATGATTTAATCAAAGGACTAGTCACTTAAATGATTTCTATTATGATTCAGATTTATAGGGCTTTCATTTACAGAAAGATAAAGGAAATCTGCTAAGGAGAAGGGGGTAAGTGATACAGATATAGACGTCTATGTCCACCTCATTTCAGTCATCTACACCCATGATCACATCATAAAGCATGTCACTCCTTGGAATGGCGCTCTACTTTTGGAATCTTAAATTTCATCACCTATCTGATTGTATTCTCCCATCTGTCTTTCTAGCTTTTAGTCTCACTGTGTTTTTCTACTGTAATATAGGGTAGATATTAAAAAGCTTTGGTTTTTAGGCAGACCTGAATTGGTGAATATACATCCCTACCGCTTGTGAGTTGTGTGCCCTTACATATGTTAATCTCATTGAATATTAATTTCCAGATCTTTAATATTCATATATCAGTTCTGAAAGTGTAAGTTCCTATTCTTTTTTCTTTGCTTGTTTTTCATTAAGCTTAGGCCCGACATGGGGCTCAAACTCATGATCCTGAGATCAAGAGCTGCATGCTCTGCTGACTGAACCAGCCAGGTGCTCCTTAAGTCCCTTTTTTTAATGGAGTTTCATTCTATTAATGGAAGATACAGAAATAAAATAAATGAATAATTAAGCCTAAGATAACGATACCTGTAGTGACAAAAGTGAGATAAGGGGCCAAGAGTGATTTGAGTAGAAGAATTATTTGAAATAGGATTGTCCAGGAAGGCCTCACTAGGGTGGTGGCATATGGGCTGAGACCTGAATGATGAGAAGGAATCATCAGTCAGAGATCTGAGGTAAGTTTTTTAAGCAAAGGGAGTTGAAAGCAAATATTTTGAGGGGAAGGACAAAAGGAATTATTGGAAGTTAGGGTGATAGGTAGGCAGGACTAAATCATACATGGTCCTATAGTTTGTACTAAAGAGTTTGATTTATTTTTCATTTTAAATTTTTTTTAAAGATTTTTTCTTTTTTTAAAATTTGACAGATACAGATCACAAATAGGCAGAGACGCAGGCAGAGAGAGAGAGAGAGAGAGGAGGAAGCAGGCTCCCTGCCGAGCAGAGAGCCTGACGTGGGGCTCCATCCCAGGACCCTGGAATCATGGCCCAAGCCGACCCACTGAGCCACCCAGGCGCCCCGAGATTTTTTTTTTTTTTTTAAGATTTTATTTATTTGAGAGAGAGAGCACAAGCCATGGTGGGAGGGTGGTGGGGACCGAGAGAGGGAGAAGCAGTCTCCCCACTGATCGAGGAGCCAGATGTGGGGGCTCCCATCCCAGGACCCCGGGATCATGACCTGAGCCGAAGACAGAGGCTTTAACCACTGAGCCACCCAGGCGCCCCTTATTAAGTTATAATTTAAAATGAAATGTTATTCTCTGGTCAATGTACCTCATTGAGTTGAGAATTAAATTCTAAATGAGAGCATATGTGGGAAAGTCCTTTGGAAGTCCACTTTTTCTCCATAGAGGCTTAAGTATTACTTTTGGATAGTCTACTTTTTCTCCATAGAGGCTTAAGTATTACTTTTGGATAGTCTACTTTTTCTCCATAGAGGCTTAAGTATTTTGAAATTTAAAAACAAAGAGGATGTGATCAGTTCCATAAACATTTATTGAACACTTAACTATGGGCGAGGCATTGAACTAGTCACCCTGAGTATATAAAAGTGAGTAAGAAATGGGCTTTAAGAAACAGCCAAGATGGGGAGATAGTTGTGTATACAACTAAATATGTTGCAGGATACATTTTGGTAATTTCTAAAACAGGGTACAAAATAAAATGGGGTGTAGAAATGAAGTGATTGATTCCATGTGAGAGACAGGAAAGGCCTTACTTAGCTGGGGGAGGAAGGAGGTAAAAGTGGAGTCAGGTGTTTCATTGTGGTGTCATTAATTGGAATATGAAACAAAGATTAACAGTTTTGGGGGAGATGATTTTGGTTTGGACAAGTTAAATTTGAGGGGCTTGCAGTCCATGTTTTACAGTTGGACATATGACTAGGTAGATCATGGTTAGAGGTGTGTAGATTCTTTGTGGATCTGTTGGGTGGAGGAATGGTGTCAGGGTGAACATTTACTTATATATATTATGTTTCATTGACTGTAAGAAGCCAGAGAGTGTAAGACACACCATTTTTTAATGTACCATTAAGAAAGAAATACTATTGATTGAACTACAACACATCTTTGACTTTTTTTTGCTTTAATTTTTTTTTTTTTTTTTTAGTTGAAATACAGTTGCTGCACAATGATATATTAGTTTCGGGTATACAGCATAGTGATTGAACAACTCTGTATATTCTGTGTTTATCACAAGTATAGCTACCATCTGTCACCATGCACTGCTATTACAATACCATTGACTATATTCCCTATGTTATGCCTTTCATCCTTGTGACTTATTCATTCTATAACTGAAAGTCTATATTTCCCACTTTCCTTCATCTCCTTCACCCATTTTGCCCATCCTACCTCCTTCCCTCCCCACCAGTTTGTTCTCTGTACTTAAGAGTCTGTTTATCTTCTCTTGTTGTTTGTAATTTTTTTTGAAGATTCCACATATACCTGAAATCATATGGTTTTGTCTTTCTCTTAGCAATTTCACTTAGCATAATACCCTCAGGTCCATACATCTTGTCACAAATAGCAAAGTCTTATTCTTTTTTTATGGCCAAGTAATAGTCCATTATATATATATACACACCACATCTTCTTTATCCATTTATCTATTCATGGACATTTGGGTTGCTTCTGTATCTTGGCTATTGTAAATAATGCTGCAGTAAACATGGGGATACACATATCTTTTTTTTTTTTAAGATTTATTCATTTGACACAGAGAGAGATCACAAGGAGGCAGGCAGAGAGGGGGGAAGCAAGCTCCTGCTGAGCAGAGAGCCCGATGTGCGGGGCTCGATCCCAGGACCCTGAGATCATGACCCGAGCCAAAGGCAGAGGCTTAACCCACTGAACCACCCAGGAGCCCCACATATATCTTTTTGAATTAGAGTTTTTGTTTTCTTTGTGTAAACACCCAGTAGCGGAATAACTGGGTCATACGGTATTTCTATTTTTAATTTTTGTGGAACTTCCATATTGTTCTCCACAATGATTGTACCAATTTACATTTCCATCAACAGTGCAGAAGGGTTCCTTCTTCACATCCTCTTCAACACTTGTTATTTCTTGTCTTCACAGTAGCCATTCTGACTGGTTTGATGGGATATTGCATCATTTTTGACTTTCATTTTTCTGGTGGCTAGTTGAGCATCTTTTATGTGTTGGTCATCTGTGTGTCATCTTTGGGGGAAAAAAACCTATGTAATTGATTTTAAGACACGTTTTGATTTCAGTTTTTTTTTTTTAAAGATTTTATTTATTTATTTGAGAGAGACAGTGAGAGAGAGCATGAGCGAGGAGAAGGTCAGAGAGAGAAGCAGACTCCCCGCGTAGCCGGGAGCCTGATGCGGGACTCGATCCCGGGACTCCAGGATCATTTCCTGAGCCGAAGGCAGTCGTCCAACCAACTGAGCCACCCAGGCGTCCCTTGATTTCAGTTTTTAAATGAGAAAATGTCCCCCTGTCTTAGAAATCAATGACATACTGAAACTAACATTTAATGAGCCTTTTTCTCTTTGCCAAGCTGCCTGCCAGTAAGTAGGTAAGCATTAACAATTTAATTCTGGGGGTGCCTGGATGGCTCAGTGGTCAAGCCTTCGGCTCAGATCCTGATCCCAGGGTCCTGGGATTGAGCCCCTCGTCAGGCTCCCTGATCAGAGTGAGGTCTGTTTCCTCCTTTCCTACTCCCCCGGTTGTGTTCTCTCTCTCTGTGTGTCTCTCTCTCTCTGTCAAATAAGTAAATAAAAATCTCAAAAAAAATTTAATTCTAATAATCTTGTTTATCTTTACTTTCTTTTTACAGATGAGGGCACTGGACTCACAGAAGTTACTACTTTAACATCCTGTAATGCTGAATTTAGATCTTTTTATCCTTAGTATAAGCTGAAATTAATAATACAGGATAATGCTTTGGAACATGAAAAAATCTATATAAATAATGTTTAGGGGAGGATAGCTTGGTGCACTCTTGCCTCTGAATCAGTCACTATAGCTGTGGTTTCTGTTTGCTTAGGATGTATTCGGGGCAGTATAATAACAGGTGTTTTATAGATTGGAGAGTTCATTATGGCTCTACTGTAATAGTGTTTACAACTTATATTCTTTTTATTCTTGGGACGATATGTGGTATAATGGGAAATCCAGGATTTTGGATTCGGGAGAACCCTGTTTTGAGTCTCACTAGGTAATGACTAAAATGTTATCTATTAGTCTTTTAACTTCATTCAGAATCATGTGTCAAATGGAAGAGATAAAACACATACCAGTCTTACTGGATTGGAGTGAGGGTCAGACTGACAGATTAAAAAAATACTGTGTAGTTTTGTTTTTTTTTTAAGATTTTATTTATTTGACAGAGAGAGAGATCACAAGTAGGCAGAGAGGCAGGCAGAGAGAGGAGGAAGCAGGCTCAGTGCTGAGCAGAGAGCCCGATGCGGGGCTCGATCCCAGGACCCTGAGATCATGACCTGAGCCGAAGGCAGAGGCTTAACCCACTGAGCCACCCAGGCGCCCCAAATACTGTGTAGTTTTAAAAAAAGACTCAGATAGTACAGACCGGTAGGTATAATTATTCTGAAAAGTTTAGGAGCTGGAAATATTCATAAAGCCTGACCTAAGGGGCACATGGGTGGCTCAGTCATTTAAACTACTGACTCTTGGTTTTGGCTTAGGTCATGATCTCGGGGTTGTGGGATTGAGCCTCCATCGGGTTCCATGCTCAGTGTGGAGTCTGGTTGAGGTTCTCCCTCCCCCCCCATCCCCCTGCTGCTCCCCTGGGTCCTATGCACGTGCTCTTTCTTTCTCTCTAAAATAAAATCTTTTTTTTTTTAAGATTTTATTTATTTATTTGACAGATCGAGATCACAAGTAGGCAGAGAGGCAGGCAGAGAGAGAGAGAGAGAGAGAGAGGAGGAAGCAGGCTCCCTGAGCAGAGAGCCGGATGTGGGGCTCGATCCCAGTACCCTGGGATCATGACCCGAGCCGAAGGGAGAGGCTTTAACCCACTGAGCCACCCAAGTGCCCCTCCAAAATAAAATCTTAAAAAAAAAAATTAATGGGGCGCCTGGGTGGCTCAGTGGGTTAAGCCACTGCCTTCGGCTCAGGTCATGATCCCGGGTCTTGGGTTCGAGCCCCACATCGGGCTTTCTGCTCAGCAGGGAGCCTGCTTCCTCCTCTCTCTCTGCCTGCCTCTCTGCTTACTTGTGATTTCTCTCTGTTAAATAAATAAATAAAATCTTAAAAAAAAAAAATTAAAGCCTGATCTAAGATATAAGAACTAGTTGGGAATTAATTGGGCTTCCACTGAAATACAGCAGCAGCCTTTCATGTAAAATGAGAAAGGTAATTATTATATTGGAACATTCTATACCAAGACAACTCAGGTTAAAACTGTAGACTTTCCTACTTGTTTAGGTCTGGCAAGGTGCTGGTTTGCTGGCCTTGGGCAAATGATACTGGTTTTGAATATACCTAGTTTTTTTTTTTTTAAACATTTTATTTATTTATTTGAGAGAGAGAGAGAGACAGTGAGAGAGAGCATGAGCGAGGAGAAGGTCAGAGGGAGAAGCAGACTCCCCATGGAGCTGGGAGCCTGATGCGGGACTCGATCCTGGGACTCCAGGATCATGACCTGAGCTGAAGGCAGTCGTTTAACCAACTGAGCCACCCAGGCGCCCGAATATACCTAGTTTTTAAAGGTTTTATTTATTTATTTGACAGAGAGAGGTCACAAGCAGGCAGAGAGGCAGGCAGAGAGAGAGCTCGCGGGGAAGCTGGCTCCTCACTGAGCAGACAGCCCTGATTCAGGCCTCAATCCCAGACCTTGAGATCGTGACTTGAGCTGAAGGCAGAGGCTTAACCCACTGAGCCACGCAGGTGTTCTTGAACATACCTAGTTAAGAGAACTTTCATATTGGTAGATGCATTCTTTTTTTTTTTTTTTTTAAAGATTTTATTTATTTATTTGACAGAGAGCGATCACAAGTAGACGGAGAGGAAGGCAGAGAGAGAGAGAGAGGGAAGCAGGCTTCTCGCTGAGCAGAGAGCCCGATGCGGGACTCGATCCCAGGACCCTGAGATCACGACCTGAGCCGAAGGCAGCGGCTTAACCCACTGAGCCACCCAGGCGCCCCGGTAGATGCATTCTATCTGTCTATCTATCTATTTATCTTTGAGAGTTTTTGTTGCTGCCAATCCAATAGTGTATTCAAGAAACTAAGTGCTCTCTTTGAAGTTAGCTCCATATGCCTGATTTTAGCTGAAGCATAAAGCTGCCTTAGGGAATACATATTAAGGCTTTATTGTATACATCATATTGTGTTGCTTACAAAGATAAAAACAGATGTGGTTCATCCTCCAACTAGTTTGCACTCTAACAGAGAAGACAAATATGAGAGAATATGCCTGACACCGAACAGAATGTAAGTAACATTATAGAGGAACAACTGAAATAGATTTCATCTGGGGAATGATAAGGGAATGCTCTTTGGTGACCATTATTTTTTCTCATATGGGTGATATATGTGCACTTCAGAAATTTTGGGAAATAAATCATCAAGAGAAAAATAAAAATAATTCCACTGGTCTTTTGTGTAGGGCATGTGTATATATGAACTTTTTTCTTTTACATAAAATTGTATCCTACTTTATGTAAAATTTACCCTGATTTCTTTTTCCTGGTGGGATATTATCATATAGATTAGAATTTGATAAGCCTTCTCCTTTACTTCTGTCTCTGATGAGGCTTCTCTCTTTGGAAATTGGAAAGGATTTTTAGAATCTAGTAAGCTAAAACTCTAGGAAGCTAAGATGTTCCAGGTGTGATGAGTTATTGAAGTTATGATAGCACTTTTTAAGCTATTTGAGAAAGTATATGAAAAATAAAATAGACAAGGGCATGTATTAATTGCTGTATTAATCTAATTTTCTTACCATTCAGTGATCACTGTAGTGAAGTAAACCACAATAAGTCACTGAAATGAAATGAGGTACCAATATTTGATATTAGAGGATGGTGCTAAACAACTCTTTGTGGTGTCAGTATCTGTTGCTCTGGTTGGAATGATCTAGCCGTTTCTAGCAGTACTGCAGTCTAGAGTCAGTACTGTAGTCTAGAGTCAGGGTGATAACAGGTATTTCTTGCTATGATCTGTGAGTGCTATTTTATAATGTCCAGAAAACTTGCTTTTCTATATTTCTTGAGATCTAAGTCTGTATATGCTTTGTTGCAACTAGAGAAGGGAGGTAAGCTACTAAAAATCACTAAAAAGAAAAAAAAATCCTTGTCAAGGGGTGCCTGGCTGGCTCTCTCTGCCTCTGTCTGCCACTCTGCCTGCTTGTGCTTTCTCTCTCTGACAAATAAATAAATAAAATCTTAAAAAAAAAAAACTTAAAAAACATCCTTGTTAATAAATTTCTGGTTGTATTTCTAATTATATCTCAAGGACAAAGTCCCAGAAGTTGGGATTGTTAAACCTCAATGAATATATATATATTTTAAAAGATTTTATTTACTTATTTGACAGAGAGACAGAGACATGGAGAGAGGGAATAGGAGCAGAGGGAGTGAGAGGGAGAAGCACGTTTCCCGCTGAGCAGGGAGCTTGATGCAGGGCTGAATCCCAGGACCCTGGGATCATGACCTGAGCCAAAGGCAGACGCTTAATGACTGAGCCGCGCAGCCACCCCAAATGAGTGTTTTTTTAAGGATCTTTTATAATTTGTCAAACTACTCTGTAGAAAAGGATTTTGTTTTATGTACTACCTCATACCAATTTATATTTTCATGAGTTGTGTGTAAGAGTGCTCATCTCCTTAAACCCTCACCAGCATCCAGTTTTCTGTCTCTATTACTGATACTTAATTTTTTTTTACTTAATTTTTTTTCTGATAATTTTTTTTCATGAATTTTTCTAAGTGTATTTTGTACATGTGTGAAGTTAAATTTTCATGTTAGAGTAGAAATTCATTTATCTTTTTTGTGAATCATCTATTTTTCCTTTTTCCCTGTTTTTTATATTAGTGTTTTATATTGATTTGTAAGCGGTCTTTATATATTATTAATTATTAATATTTTGATCTGTTAATGATTAATCAGTATGTTAATGACATATTTGTATATAGTACTTGTAAATAACATATACATTTTATAGTTTGCCTTTAAATTTTATTTATAATATTTATATAGCATCAACATTTCAAGGTATTAACCCAATCTAAACATAAAAAATAAAGCCACACAGACCTGTACTCCTGGGGCTAATAATACATTATATGTTTATAAAAAAATAAAAAATTAAATAAAAAAAAATAAAGCCACACAGAGACACACACAGATGTGTGCATTCCTCTCTGCCCTTGCGACTTGAGTTTTAGCTTGTAGCTAGTTTTAGTATCTTTTTTTTTTTTTAAAGATTTTATTTATTTATTTGACAGAGATCACAAGCAGAGAGGCAGACAGAGGAGGTGGGGGTAGAAGGCTCCCTGCTGAGCAGAGAGCCCAACATGGGGCTCAATCCCATAACTCTGAGATCATGACCTGAGCCAAAGGCAGAGGCTTAACCCACTGAGCCACCCAGGCACCCCTCTTTTTTTTTTTTTTTTTAAGAGTTTATTTGTTTGTCAGAGAGAGCAGAAGAGCATGGAGAGCTGTAGGCAGAGCAGGCACAGAGGGAGAAGCAGGCTCCCTACTGGGCAAGGAGCCTGATGTGGGACTCGATCCCAGGACCCTGGGATCAGGACCTGAGCCGAAGGCAGACACTTAACCGACTGAGCCACCCAGGTGTCCCTATTTAGTATCTTAAAGGACCCGGGAACCTTTTACAGGATAAGTAATGTTCAATAAACATATGATTTGTTTTAATATATGTATATACCAACAATTATCCTGTGGGCTTCTCTGTAGGATAATTACTGGATTTTAATAAAGACCTACTGGATTTTAATAAAGACCAAGAAATAGTTAGGAGTTATGAGCAAGATAAGGTATATTATTATAATGGTTTTAGTTATTGAAGTTATGACATTAAGCTAAGTGAATTAAATAATGTCCTGATTTTTCTTTATACTCCAGTATAGCCTGTAAGACAGTTGCCTAATGAAGGAATTAGGTGGCTAAATGGCTAGACTGACCTTGTGCAGTCCATGTATAACTAAGCTTGAATTATTTCTGATAAGTAGTTACCATAGAAATCTGATTGTATATTAATATAAACTCTATTCCATCTAAGCTTTATTTATTTAGAAAACATTTAAAAAAGGTATATTTGAGCACTTGTATGTGCTCAGTTATAACCTAGACTGTGTTTACTTTAGAATTAGTCATCGGCTTTGTTAGTTGAAGTTTGACGTAAGTACTTGTTTGTCTTTTGGTTTGAGAAGACGTTTATAGGTAGTAAATCTTGTTGATTCTTGCAGAAACTTTTTTCAAGGACTGAGTAGCATATTTATGTATTCTATAATAATATTCTATTTAAGTTATGACAAATAGCTATAAAGTCAAGTAGAGGCTTTGCAGTGATATTTTCGAGAAATGTGTATGAATGAAATCATAGGTATAATTACTTATTTGCAACTTTGATTTTTTTATTACTCTATACCACCGTATTTTTACAGAATTTGTTTGTCTTGTCTTGGTTTATGTGGGCATAAATTAAAGAATTGGCTATTTATTTGGTGTGATTTTGGCATTAATGTTGCAGGGAGAAAGCTGCAGACCACAAGAAGTATAGGCTTTTGAATCTGGATTTGAGTTTCAGATATCACTGTTTTAAGTCTGAGACCTTGGACAAGTTACTTAACATTTCTGTTTTAGTTAATCTGTAAAGTGGAAATTGTACACTCTATAGCAGTATTTTTTCAAACTGTAGGCCTGATTCATTAGTTCTGAAATAAGTTTAGCAGGTGAAAGGAGAAAAAGATACATAAACAAAGAGTTGCATTTAATAAGGGAAAATGCTATTTTGTGAGACTTTTGTTTCATAATATATACATGTATATAATGCATATGTGGGTAAGCATATGGGAACTTTGTTGCATTGTAAGATACATTGTAAGATATATTTCTTATCATAAACATTTTATAAATATTTTCTTATATGGTCATTAGGATTAAGTGCCTAACATAGATAGATAGACACTGAGAGAAAGATGGAGAAATCGTATTGGAGATTTTGGCTTTCTTGTATTTTGTTGCGTTTATACAGATTTGGTCTTTGTTCTAAGAGCTGTACAATAAAAAACTGGATTGTTACTTCAAATTTAGAAAATTACTTGACACAGAAAGGTTTTGGGAAAGTATTGTTTTGGGAACTCATACATGGTAGGTGGGAGTGTAAGTTTCTAAGACCACTTGGAGTGCAATTGGGCAATGCCTAGAAAAGGTGAAGACAAGAGTATGTTACAGCCTAGTGTTTTCAATTCTTGTGGTTGTGTCAAGGGAGACATGCAGGAGGATGTTGATTGCTGCATTGTTTATAATGGCAAGAACTTAAACGTCTTAAAAGTCCCATGCGTGCTATGTTAATCAAATGTGGATAATGTGATGTGTTAATCAAATGAAATGCTAAACTTAACTAAGTTAAAAGAATACAAAAAAAAATACACTAAACTTTATTTATCAATAATGATTGACTTCATATCAAAATGGGTAGAAAAGCAAGTTGCAGACAGACTACAGTATGACATTATATATCTATATCTATATATATTTTATTTTTAATTTTTGTTTTTTGGTATATATATGAAATATATGTATATATTTTAAAAAATTTTAATTTTTGTTTTTTTTGGTTAAGATTCATCTATCAGAGAGAGAGAGAAAGAGTGTGAGAGTGTTCATGACTGGGGGGCAGAGGCAGAGGGAGAGAAAATCCAAAGCTAACTTCACAGTGAGCACAGAGCCCTATGAAGTGCTTGATCCTGCGGCCCTGAGATGACCAGAGCGGAAACCGAGTTGGACACCTAACCGACTGTGCCACCCAGTTTCCCCAACACCATATATTTAACACTTAAAATCATTGAAAAACAGTACCATATATTGTTTATGGGTACAAATATAAAAATTTGGACTGGAATGATACATATTAGTGTCAGGATGATGGATAGTTAAAGGGAGGGAAGGAATGGGATTAAGTAGGGATTTTAGTTGTATCTGTAATAAATACTGGAGAGAAAAAAATCTGAATCAAATATGGCAAAATAATGGTCTGGCCAGTCTGGCTGTTAGGTATACGGGTGGTCTTAAATCTTTTTTTGTTTTCCCTGTATGTTTTAAATATTGAAATAAAAAACACAGTTCCTTAAAAAATTTAGTACCCAGGGGGTGCCTGGGTGGCTCAGTGGGTTGAAGCCTCTGCCTTCAGCTCGGGTCATGATCTCAGGGTCCTGGGATTGAGTTCCCTCATCGGGCTCTCTGCTCAGTGGGGAGCCTGCTTCCCTTCCTCTCTCTCTGCCTGCCTCTCTGCCTACTTGTGATCTCTGTCTGTCAAATAAATAAAATATAAAAAAAATTAGTACCCAATTCATGACACTGATAAAACACTCAGTGATATCTATTAAAAATAGCACATTGTTTTATGGTCTAGAGAATAATGAGTTTTCTACAAATGAGGGCTTAACCTACTTAGGTGATCTTCTAGGTTTTCCAGTAAGATCTTTCAACCTCCTTCCCTCCCTCCCTCTCTCCCTTCCTTTCTTCCTCTTAGATTTTATTCATTTGAGAGAGAGAGAGCACACATGAGTGCATGAACTGGGGGGAGAGGAAGAGGGAGAAGCAAACTCTCTGCTGAGCAGGGAGTCTGACACAGGGCTCTATCCCAGGACCCTGACCTGAGCTAAAGGCAAATAAATGCTTAACCAGCTGAGCTACCCGGGTGCCCCTCTAGTAAGATTTTAGTTCAATGTAGACATAGGTAAAAATATATCAAGTAGAATTAGTGGATGTATTTCCATGATAAGGAACGAAAGCTTCAACCTAGACATATTTCTTTGTATGAATCTATCTCCTTTCTGTGCATGTTATTTGCCCATTGCTCTACAAGCACGAGTCACAGTATTTGTGATTACCCTTAAGAGGCTCCTGTAGTTTTTCAGATAGACTTTTGTTATAGTTATGCTTCAGTATGTCTTGGCTCCTGCCTTTACTATGTTACATATGTCATTTGCTACATCATCATAAAGCAATTTCTTGACGATCCTGGTTAACTACTTGTAGTACTTACTCAAAGATCTGTTGTGCCAAGCATTATAAGGCTGCATTATAGATTCTCAGTATGTTCTAGTCCAGTGCTGTTGAATAGAACTTTCTGCAGTGATGAAAATGTTCCATGTTATTGCTCTTTCAGTATGGTGGCTGCTAGTCAGATGAAGCTATTCAGCTTTTGTACTGTGGCTAGTATGACCTAAGGACTGAATCTTTAATTTGATTTTGGTTAATTTAAGTATCCCTTTGGGGTTGTTGGCTACCATACTGGTCAGTGCTGCTCTAGTCTGTTGAAAAGAATGCTAGATTTGGGGTACCTGGCTGGTTCAGTCGGTAGAGCATGTAACTCTTGATCTTGGGGTTGTAAATTTGAGCCCCATGTTGGGTGTAGAGATTACTTTAAAAATAAAATCTTTTTAAAAAAAGTGGTAGGTTTGATTACTGACACATTAGTGAATTTCCTGAACTTGTTTCCCTGTGTGTAAAAGGGGACTAATAATTCTTGCCTTAACCACTTCTGGGGATCCTAGGGAAAAGTTAAAGGAGAGCCTCTTGAGAAAATACCAGTCAAATGGGATATTATATATTATATGCCGTTAAACTGTATTTTTTTTTACTGCAATTTTACTTCTAGGACTTTAACCTAAGAAAGTGAAATTTTTATATATCCCTTATTATCTTTGAGAAGAGTCATCCATGGTTATTTATAATTGTATTAATTTTCTAGGGCCATCAACAAATCCCACAAACTGTGAGTGGCTTGAACAACAGAAATTTGTCTCACAGTTCTGGAAGCTTGAAGTCCAGGATCAGGGTGTCTGCAGCATACTTTTGAGGGTTGTGTGAGAATCTATTTCATGCCTCTCCCCTAGTTTCTGCTGGCTTTCTGGCAATCAGTGGCATTCCTTGGCTTGTAGAAGCATCTCTGCCTTATTTTCACACAGTATTCTCCTGGTATGCATGTCTCTGTGTCCAAACTTCCCCATTTTATAAGGATATGAGGCATAATGGATTACGGTCTACTCTGAAGACTTCACCTTAATTAGTTATAGCTGCATGATCCTATTTCCAAATAAGGTCACGTTCTGAATTCCTTGGGGTGAGGACTTCAGTATTTGAGTTTTAGGGGAATACAATTCACACCATAACAATAATATCTGATAATTGAAAGCAAGGTAAAAGTCCTGAAAGAGTGAACAGTATAAATACCATTTATGCAGCTGTTTCAGCTTGGGCTACTACAACAATATACCATAGACTGGGTAGCTTAAACAACAGACATTGATATTTCTCAATTCTGGAGGCTGGAAAGTCCAAGGTCAAGTATCTAGCATGGTTGAATTCTTGGTGAAATCCATCATCTTGGCTTGCCGGTGGCTGCTTTCATTCCTCCTATGGTAGAGAGGGAGAGAGCTAGCCTTTTGGTTTCTTCTTATAAGGATACTAATCCCAGTATGAGGACCTTACCCTCATGACCTCATCTAAACCTAATTACCCTAAAAGGCCCCACCTCCAAATATGATCACATTGAGGGGACGCATTCAGTCCGTAACAGCTAAAAAAATCACGTTATAAATGAATATCTAGTAACATTGAAAGGTGTTTCATAAAACATTGTTAATGGGGAAAAACAGCTTGTAAAACCAGCTAGGTACAGTAAATTCCAAACTAGCTAAGTAAAACAAAAATAATGTATATTGATAAAAGACTAAAAATATGTACATAGTAATGTTAAAATGATTAACATGGTAGAACTGTGGAAAATGTTGATCTTTTATGATGTTTTTTTTTTTTTTTAAAGATTTTATTTATTTATTTGACAGAGAGAGATCACAAGTAGGCAGAGAGGCAGGCAGAGAGAGAGAGGGAAGCAGGCTCCCTGCTTTGCAGAGAGCCCGAAGCGGGACTCGATCCCAGGACCCTGAGACCACGACCTGAGCCAAAGGCAGCGGCCTAACCCACTGAGCCACCCAGGCACCCCTATGATGTTTTCAATGACTATATACCAGTTTCATAATAGAAAAAAAACCATAATACATTTCTAGATGTGGAATTGTTAGGTTAAAAGCAAAACATTTGAACTTTTTATAGTTTTTTTAGTCATCTCTACACCCAGTGAGAGCTCAAACTCATGACCCCAAAATCAAGAGTCTCATGCCCTTTGGACTGAGCTAGCCAGACACCCTAGAATTCGAACTTTTTTTATTTTAAATATTTTTATTTTAGAGAGTACATGAGGGAGTGGCAAGTGGGGGGAGGGGGAGAGGGAGATAGAGAGACTCTCAAGCTGACTCCAACATGTTGTCCTGTGCAGGGCTTGATCCCATGAGATCATGATCTGACCTGAAATCACTGGTCAGATGCTTAACTCAGCCACCAGGCACTCCTCCAAGCTGGTTTTTAAGTGTTGAGTTTATGCTAGTTATTCCTCCTTTTGAGTTCATTCTCCTAAGTTCTTACCATTTTACTCTTCTCCTTTTAGTGTTCCTTTGTCTTGAACATTTCTGTGCTCTCCATCTAGATGTTTTTTTACTGTATTAGGGGATGTAAGAGAGACATATCCAGCAGATGATTCATGTTAATAAACACTCTTTATTCTAAACCAAGGCATCTACCTTGATTCTTTTTTTTTTTAATTTTATTTTTTTAAAGAATTTTATTTATTTATTTGACAGAGATCACAAGTAGGCAGAGAGGCAGGCAGAGAGAGAGAGGAGGAAGCAGGCCCCCCGCGGAGCCAAGAGCCCAATGCAGGGCTTGATCCCGGGACAACCACCCGAGCCGAAGACTTTAATCCACTGAGCCACCCAGGCACCCCTCTACCTTGATTCTTTATCTGCTTTCCTTTTCCAGTGAGGAAAGTAGGTATCTGAGGAGATCTCAGTATTCACAGGTCCAGGCCCAAGTACCTACTTGATTATTTTTTTCTGGCCCTAGAACTGCATAAATCCCATGGGCCACAGGGGTTTCCTAAAGAGAAGGCATTATTGGTACTGTGTCAAAAGAGTACAGAGATGAGAAAATAACCACTTTCTGGTCTCATAATTTTGTAATTCTTTTAGTCTGCTTATTTAGATTCAGAGAAGCAGTATCAATCATCAGATTGGCAGGAGTGAGGCCAACAGACACGTAAAAAGATGCTCATCATCACTTACCAGGGAAATGCAAATCAAAACCACAATGAGATCTCACTTCACACCTGTCAAAATGGCTAAATTAAAAAACACAAACATCAGGTGTTGGCGAGGACGTGGGCAAAAAAAAGGAACCTTATACTGTTGGCAGGAATGCATACTGGTACGGCCACTCTGGAAGACACTACGTAAGTTTTTAAAAAATGTTAAAAATAAAGACTATACTTTCAGATCATTTCTATAGTTTGTTACTAGAGAAGTTTCTTTGAACGTGTAGAATACCCCAAAAAGTTAAAAATAAACTAGTCTGTGATGCAGCAATTCCACTACTGGGTTATTTACCCAAATAATACAGAAACACTAATTCAAAGGGATACATGCACCTCGTGTTTATAGCAGCATTATTTACAGTAGCCAAGATATAAAAATAACCTAAGTGTCCATTGATGAGTGGGTAAAGAAGATGTGGTATTTGACAGAGAGGTATTTGACAGCCATAAAAAATGAAATCTTAACATTTGTAACAACACAGATGGAACTAGAGAGTGTAATGTGAAGTGAAAGAAGTCAGAGAAAGACAAATACCATATGGTTCCACTTATATGTGGAATTTCAGAAACAAAGGATCAAAGGGGAAAAAGATAAACCAAGGAACAGGCTCTTAACTGTAGAGGACAAACTGATGGTTACCAGAGGGAGGTGGTGGTGGTGGTGGTGGGGGGGGGGGAGGGTTGGGTGAAACAGGTGATGGGGATTAAGGAGTGCACTTGTTGTGATGAGCATTGGGTGATGTATGAAAGTGTTGAATCACTGTATTTTACACCTGAAACTAACATGTAACACTATATTAACCAACTGGAATTAAAATAAAAACTAAAAAAAAATAAATAAATAAAAGGAGGGGCTTCTGGGTGGCTCAGTTGGTTAAGTGTCTGCCTTTGGCTCAGTTCATGATTTCAGGGGCCTGCAATCTAGCCCCACATTGGGCTCTCTGCTTAGTGGGGAGTCAGCTTCTGTCTCTGTCAAATACATAAAATCTTAAAAAAAAAAAAAAGTAAAAGTACAAGAAATTGTAGGAATGAGTTGAATACCTGAAAATATGAAATGAAAGGAGCCAAGGAACCCAGTTACAGGTTGGGAAGTTAAGTTGAAGATGGGTCTAGCATATAATTCAGGACTGAGTTGAGATATCAGGTCCTTTGCTGGTATTTTGTTTGCATTTTTTTTTTTTTACAGATTTATTTTGTTTTATTTTTTAAAAATACTTTATTTATTTGACAGAGAGCTCACGTAGGCAGAGCAGCAGTCAGAGGGGTAAGGAGAAGCGGACCCTCCCCTGAGTAGGGAGCCCGATGCAGGGCTGGATCCCAGGATCCTGGGATCATGACCTGAGCTAAAGGCAGATGCTTAGCCGATTGAGCCATCCAGGCACCCCAGATTTATTTATTTTACAGAGAGCATGTGAGTGGGGGGTGGGCAGAGAGAGAGAATCTCAAACAGATTCCCTGCTGTGCGCAGAGCCTGAGGCAGGGTTCCATCTCACAACCATGAAATTATGACCTGAACCAAAATCAGGAGCCACCCAGGCATCCCCCTTTGCTGTTTTTTTTTTGTTTGTTTGTTTTGTTTTGTTTTCATTTTTTGTTGGATTTCAAAATAAAAAGAGTTGACCATAGGAGCCCTTCGTGGGCCCGGATGCTAATTAAATGGTTGTTTTGATACTGAAACTGGAGGAAGAATGTCCTTCAGCTGTGATAGTCAAACAGAATCTGGGCATCAACAGCACACTGTCTGGTGCGGTCATTGCCTTATTAGATTCTGAGATCCTTGAGGGCAGAGACAGTATCATTATCTTTCTTAGTCTAATATGTAGCACATTGCCTGATAATAGGCATTCGATATTGAAGGCATGAAAAATGAAGAAGGAAAATGGAAAGACATCTGTGTATCAGAGTCTGTTAATGCTCATCTGTTCTGCCTTGGCTCTAGAAGCAAATTCATAATCCTTCACAGAATTTATTTTCACAGATCTTTCTTCACCATCTCTGCCTCTACTACATTAATGCACATTAAGTCACTATCATCTCTTGTCTGGACTACTGAAATAGCTTTCTAATGTATCTTTTTTCTTTCATTTGTGCACCCCCTTTTTTACAGATTTTAATAATTTGAGAGTCTGAGTGAGCACAAGCAGGGGGAGCAGCAGAGGGAGAGAGAGAAGCAGACTCCTCACTGAGCAGGGAGCTCAATATGGAGCTCGATCTCAGGACCCTGTGATGACCTGAGCCTAACTAAGGCAGCGACTTAACCAATTGAGCCACCCAGGTGCCCCTCATTTGTGCTTCTCTGGGGTACATTCTCCAAACAATAGTCAGAGCTATCTTCTAAAAATGTAAATTGGATCATGTTGCCTGTCTACCCCGATCTTCCAGTGACTTCTCATTATATATCTTACACTTTTAAAATCTGTTCTGGGGCACCTGGATGGCTCAGTGGGTTAAAGCCTCTGCCTTCGGCTCAGGTCATGATCCCAGGGTCCTGGGATCAAGCCCAGAATTGGGCTCTCTGCTCAGCAGGGAGCCTACTTCCCCTCTCTCTCTGCCTGCCTCTCTCCCTACTTGTGATCTCTGTCTGTCAAATAAATAAAATCTTTAAAAAAAAATAAAATAAAATCTGTTCTATTTACTGAATTAGAAGAACTGATATTCTGATACTGAAGGATTCTTGTATATTTCTATTCCCCATCTCTTCCCTCCAACCCCAAAAATATACCTGGAAAAACAACATTGGCAGGGAGAAAAGCTTCAAAAGAGCTTCAAAACAAGTATATTTTAAGACTCAAGATCCAATTAAAACATGAATGGGAATGTTCTTCTACCTCTTTAACCACCTAATCCAGTTCCTCAGGAAGGGTTTCTAATATATATACACGACAGGCACCGACTGAGCCTTCCTTTCTCTAGGTCTGAAGGAAGAAATAATTACTAAATTCCTTAAGCCTTTTCCACTCAAAATGAAGGAATCTAACAAGGATACCTATCCATACTATCCAGGCCATGAGAATGGCAGTCTACCGTATTGATTAAGAGTATATGTAGAACTTGAATTCAGATTGCCTGAATTTGAGTCCCAGCTCTTTTACTATATAACTTTGGGCAAATTGTTTAAACTCCTCTAAGACCCAATTTCCTTATCTATAACATGGAAATAATACTGCTGCTTATCTGTAAGTTTCTGTAGGGATTAAGAGAGCATTTAAGAGATTAAGTACAGTTAGTGTGTTTTCAAAAATGTTAGTTGTAGTTACTGTTTTTACGGTTTTCACTATTACCACTATAATCCTACCCCATTCCAAGGAAGTGTAGTATTTATTTCTGTTATAGCATTTGTGTTGTAACTTTCTGTTTCTACATTTATTTTCTCAGACACTTTAAGAGACTCATTTTAAAATTTGTATTCCATGGTGCCTAGTATACTTTTTTTTTTTTTTAAGATTTCATTTATATATTTGTGGGAGAGGGAGAGCATAAGCAGGGGGAGCAGCAGGCAGAGGCAGACGGTGAGGGAGAAGCAGGCTCCCCGCCGAGCAAGGAGCCAAATTCAGGACTCGATCCCAGGACCCTGGGGTCGTGACCTGAG
This sequence comes from Lutra lutra, assembly GCF_902655055.1. NCBI lineage: Eukaryota > Metazoa > Chordata > Mammalia > Carnivora > Mustelidae > Lutra > Lutra lutra. The sequence goes on from NC_062290.1 coordinate 58,879,582, forward strand.
ACGAAGGCAGATGCTTAACCCACTGAGCCAGCCAGGCATCCCATGCCTAGTATACTTGACATGCCATCTATATTTGGATTAATCTGAATAAGACTAACATTGAGTTCTTCTAAATTAGTGGACTTTTGTACAGAGTACACAGACTTACAAAGGATTGATAAAAAAAGCAAGCTTTAATATTGCTTACCGAGATCTAGTGGGGAAGAAAGGGATAATTCCTTTGCTAAATACAAAAATCAAGAGTCACATATTTTTGCTATATACTGACATCAAAGAAAGATGGGTAGGTTTCTTTTGTCAGCCTTTGGGTCCCCAAAGAACCTTAGCCCTTCAACCATCAGTTCCATTGTCTATAGTTGTCCCAATGAAGTGGCCATTGGTACTTTTGTTTTATGGAGCCAACTACATGTGGTCTAGACTCTTTTAATATGTCCGGGCATTCAGGGACTGGGCACAGATAATCCCTTGCTTCTTGAAAATACTGAAGTAAAAAGCCAATCATATATGTTATATGTAGCATTGGCACTTAAACTCAAAATTGCTTTACTATAATTAGATTGCATCAACTAATTTTATATGTAAGGCCCACAGATTTCTAATTACTTTAGGGAATTGTTAGTTGGGTTACTAAAGAAAGTCTTGTGGCAAAAAGACATTTATGTTATTTGGAAGAGTGTTATAGGTTCCAAAAAAAGAAATTGTTTCAGGGACTTCTTAGCAAAATTATACTCAACAAATTTTTAGAGCAATGATATGATGGGAAAAAAAAAAAAGAATCCTGTCCTTAAAGAGCTTTTGCTCATTATTGGAGTTAAGATTTTTTTTTTTTAAAGATTTTATTTATTTATTTGACAGAGATCACAAGTAGGCAGAGAGGCAGGCAGAGAGAAAGGAGGAAGCAGGCTCCCTGCTGAGCAGAGAGCCCGATTCGGGGCTCGATCCCAAGACCCTGGGATCATGACCTGAGCCGAAGGCAGAGGCTTTAACCCACTGAGCCACCCAGGTGCCTCTGGAGTTAAGATTTTGATATAAAAGCTGGGTGAGGGGAGAGAAAGAAAGCAAGAGGTACATAAAAACTGCTATGGTAATTTGGAACAAAGAGACAGTATTTTTGACTGATAGTATTTGGGGAAAAAATTGGGAAGTTTAGTAGGAGAGATAGTATTTGTGTTTGGTGTTGAAAAATGAGGAATATTTTGAACATGTGGAAATGAAGTATACTGTGACTGTCCTTATTAAGGACAGGAGTCATATTAATAATATGTAATCTAGGAGCACCTGGGTGGCTCAGTGGGTTAAGCCTCTGCCTTCAGCTCAGGTCATGATCTCAGGGTCCTGGGATTGAGCCCCGCACATCGGGCTCTCTGCTCAGCGGGAGCCTGGTTCCCCCCTCTCTGCCTGCCTCTCTGCCTCCTTGTGATCTCTCTTTGTGTCAAATGAATAAATAAAATCTTAAAAAAAATATGTAATCTACTTCTTGGCTATTATTTTTTGAAAAGATTTGTTCCTTTATTTTAGAGAGAGAACGTGAGTGCAGGGGGTAGGAGCAGAGGGAGAGGGAGAGAATCCTAAGCAGACTCCCTGCTGAGCACAGAGCCCAGTGTGGAGGCTTGATCTTACAACCCTGAGATTTTGACTTAAGCCTCCATAAAGAGTTGGAAGTTCAACTGACTGAGCCACTCAGGCGCCCCCTTCTTGGCCATTTTTGATATGAGTATATTTTGATAGGAGATTATGAGTAATCCTTGTAATAGCTGACATTTATTGATTGCCTATTCTATGCCAGAATCTGTTCTAAGTGCTTGACATTTATTAACTCAGTTTTCACAAACCTGTTATCTTTATTTTAAAGGAAATGAGACATGAGGCCCAGACAGATTAAGTAATTAACTTGCCCAAGATCATATGGTAATAAATGGAAGTAGCTTGGGTTCCAACCTCTGTAGTCAGATTCTAGGACCAACCACAACTGACTATTAAGCTGGATGTTTCTCTCTCTCTCTTTCTTTTAATGATTTTATTTATTTATAGGAGAGAGAGCAGGGTAGGAAGAGAGGGAGAAGAATAGCAGATCCCACATTGAGTGCATAGCTTGATCTCAGGATCCTGAGGTAATGACCTGAGCTGAAACCAAGAGTTGGATGCTCAATCTACTGAGCACTCCAGGTGCCTCTAAATATTTTCTCTTTATAATCTTTTTTTCCTGCCTTTTTCTTCCCTGCTAGATGTTGCTTTAAAAAAAAAAAATCTATATATATATATAGATATATATGCATATATCTATATATATATATAGATATATATGTATATCTATATATATATATATATTTTAATCAAAGTTACATGTGCATATAATTTAAACAGCCAATCAGGGGCACTTGGGTGGCTCAGTGGGTTAAGCCTCTACCTTCGGCTCAGGTCATGATCTCAGGGTCCTGGGATGGAGCCCTGCATCAGGCTCTCTGCTTGGCAGGGTGTCTGCTTCTCCCTCTCTCTCTGCTTGCCTCTCTGCCTACTTGTGATCTCTCTGTCTGTCAAATAAATAAAATCTTTTAAAAAAAAGTAAACAGCCAGTCAGTAAACATTATAAATTTTGTTAGGACAAACATCAGTCCCCCCCCACCCATCCCTTCCCATTAGAAGTGTAAGTTTAGTGCTTGCTATTGTATGCAAGGTATGGGAGGAGAAGCTGTGTACCTGTTCCACTCTCCCCTTGAGATAATTACTGCTTGCTTTCCTTATGCTGTACTTCACCTTGGGGTGTAGGGTGGCTGGCATTCAGTGCATCTCCAGTTCTATATGGAGATGCCAGCCATGAGTTATAGCAGTTGCTCAGCTCTCCCAGTCTTTGACTTTCCTGTTAAGAACTTCATCATCTTTTCCTTCATCTCTCTTCTAGGTACAGACTGCTATCCTCTCTAACTTGGGATTCTACAACAGCTTTTTTTTTTTTTTTTAAGATTTTGTTTATTTTTGTGTGAGAGAGAGCGAGTGAGCACAAGCAGGGGAGTGGTAGGCCGAGGTAGAGGAAGAAGCAGGCTCCTTGCTGAGCAGCGAGCCCTTTGCAGGACTGGATCCCAGGACCCTGGGATCATGGCCTGAGCCAAAGGCAGATGCTTAACTGAGCCACCCAGGTGTCCCTGCAACAGACTTCTTATTGGTCCCCAACTTGCCTTCCTCCAGTTTATTCTCTGTACTGTAGCCAGAATAAATTTTCTAAAATGTGAATCTGATCAGGGCACTATCCTGCTTAAAATCCCTCAGATTCCTAATGTGGTTTACAAGGCCCTTCACGGCTGTCTCTGGCTTTCTCTTTAACTTTTGCCATTTCTTACCCTCACTCTTTAAGTTCTGATTATAATCAAACTACCAGTGATTCCTCAAAATACTTTTTTCCCACTCACCTTTGATGATATATCTAAAAGGAAAGATATGAAGAGAACTGTCAAATGTTCAGCCTAGCTTCATGAAAACCCCCAAAGCCACACAACTAGGAATCAGTCTCTGAGTAGAGAGAACTTAAAAGTTTGGAAACTAAAAGGTTGTTCAGGAATGAATGCAATTCTAATAAACAGGCTATCTTGTTAACCCTTTAGCCTCAGAAATTTGTCAATATGGAGCAAAGACAGTGTTTTTTTGTTTTTGATTGCCCCCCCACCCCTAATTTGGCCTTACTCCCAACTCTCAGACTTGTGTCTGTGAGTTACATTTCCCCTAAGTGGCTGATTGATTTGGTCAGTGATTGCCCCTTATAAGTGTTTACTTTTGGCATAGTTTTTTCTTCAGGACATTTGTTGAGCTGCTGCTGCTTTGTAGCCTTTGGGCTTGAGAATCACCCTTGGTATAATCAAAGGAGGACAGGATGTTAGGGTTACATTTTGGGCACAAGTACTTAAAAATATGAAGAATTGCACTGGGCTTTTTTCCTTAGCTCAGGGCCAATGATGAGGTATTTATTTTAGTGAGGCACCTAGAGCATAATGGGCTCCTTTTTCATATATGAATGGTTTTAACTGGGTGGGCAGAGAATTCCTTGCTTGTAATATTTTGTTGTTAGAAGCTGTAGATAGATGGTGCTTTTTTTCTTTTTTAAGATTTTATTTTTAAGACTGGTCAGTGGAGCATGTGACTCTTGATCTCGGGATTATAGGTTCGAACCCTGTGTTAGATGTAGAGATTACTGAAAAAAAAAATAGTCTTAAAAATTTTTTTTCCCCTCATGTTTACCTCAGTATACTTATCTCACTGAGCTTCCTTTTTATTTTTGTCTATCTCTTATCAAGCTTCCTTAGTATTTTAGTCTTTTGTTTTACCTTTTCTCTTTTACTTCTATGACTCCATTAAGAAAATAACTAGAGGCTCTGGAATACTACCTAGAATCTTCTTTTTGCAATCCATAATTTCAAAAGTGTCTCTTTACCCTTGAATGTTATGTTCTTACATGGTTTTAGAATCATTTCATGGTCTGTTTCTTTTTTTTTTAATGGTCTTTTTATTTATTTATTTTTAATTTTTTAAAAAAGATTTTATTTATTTATTTAACAGACCGAGATCTCAAGCAGATGGAGAGGCAGGCAGAGAGAGAGAAGAGGAAGCAGGCTCCTCACCAGTGGAGAGCCTGACGCGGGGCTCGAACCCAGGACCCCGCAGCCACGACCTGAGTTGAAGGCAGAGGCTTTAACCCACTAAGCCACCCAGTCTCCCCTCATGGTCTTTTTAGAAACAATTTAAATGGAGGCTCCTGGGTGGCTCAATCGGTTAAGCGTCTGACTCTTGATTTCCGCTCAGGTTCATGATCTTAGGGTCCAGAGGCTTTAACCCACTAAGCCACCCAGTCTCCCCTCATGGTCTTTTTAGAAACAATTTAAATGAAGGCTCCTGGGTGGCTCAGTCGGTTAAGCGTCTGACTCTTGATTTCCGCTCAGGTCATGATCTTAGGGTCATGAGATCAAGCCATGCATTTGGCTCTATGCTGGGCTTGGAGCCTGCTTAAAATTCTTTCTCTCCCTGTCTCTCTACCTTTCCCTCTCTAAAAACAAACAAAAACAGTTTAAATGTTCTTTTTTTCTTTCTATGAATAATGAGATTTTCATTCATATGTGGCTTTCCCCTCATCCCTCTCTCCCCCTCAAAACAGGCAAATGACCATTTCTTAGATAATGTCACTTCCAGTTCCTCTTAGATTTTAACATAGGATCCTCATTGCCGGTTAAGTAACGTGGCAACCTCAAGGGAATGAGGAGGGAACCCTGGCTGCAAGGTACTCTTTTAGGGGAAACTTAACTTTTTGTAGGATTTTGTTTTTGGAAAAGTTGCTATGTCAGGTTCAGCTCTAATACGGCCACCCCACTGCCTTGTATGGCTCTGTTTCGTGTAGCTACCTTTGCTACACTAGAAAATGGTTTGCCACTTGTGCAACTAACGTTCATGCCCCAGGCTTTCTGATATAACTACCCTCAAATTCTGCCAAGTTGATCTCCAGGTGCTGTACCTCACCTTATGAGAGGAGGGTCCCTCCCACTGCTTTAGTAAGAATGTTCCTCCAATGCCAAGACCCTCTTTGAGCTCCTGTCCACAACTCTTCTCAAATCCTGCTAGTTTGCTACTTCCTTGTGTATGGTATGTATCAAGAATTCCAAAAATCTTAAACATTTTGTGCACTTCCCTAATTTCAGGCTTTCCCCTGTTTTGTGTGTCTTTGCTTATTTCAGTAAGAATTTATCAAGTGATTTATCAGGGCCAAGTAGGAGTCAGACTTGCATTCTCAGTCCGTGGTCCCAAGAAGTCTTGCAAAGTACTTTTGATAAAGAAAGTTTTTTTCTTTTTTTAAAAGATTTTATTTATTTATTTGATAGAGACACAGTGAGAAAGGGAATACAAGCAGAGGGAGTGGGAGAGGGAGAAGCAGGCTCCCCACTGAGCATGGAGCCTGTTGCTGGGCTCTATCCCAGGACCCGGGGATCGTGACCTGAGCCGAAGGCAGACGCTTAACGACTGAGCCACCCAGGCGCCCCAAGAAACTTTTTTTTTTTTTAAAGTTTTTATGTATTTCTTTGACAGAGAGAGAGCGTGCACACACAAGCAGGGGGAGTGGCGGGCAGAGGTAGAAGCAGGCTCCGCAGGGAGCCTGATGATGATGATGATGATGATGATGATGATGGTGATGAGGTACTCCATCCCAGTACTCTGGGATCATGACCTGAGCTGAAGGCAGATGCTTAACCAACTGAGGCACCCAGATGTCTTTTAAGGACCAAATTTCATTTTCCCTCATAAAAATGAGTAGCTTAAGACAGTGTAAAAAAATAATTTGTAAATGTAAATTCATGGGAGAATGATTTAATATATAATATGGTACTTAGAACATGATTATTTTAGGGAACCATTAAAAATGATAGTTGTAAAGACTGGATAGACGTGAAAAAATATTTGCTATCACTTTAAGAGGAAAATGATTTTTCATTGTATAGTTTTCTTTTTAGAGTGTTCAGCTTTGCTGGTTACTCATAAAGGAGGGGAGAGGAAAAAGGACATCTTGTTAGCCAGTCATAACAGCTAAGTCAACTCCTATGGTCAGTTGACTGACAGAAGTCACAGTAGTGCAATTTTATGTCCAAGTATTTGACAAATGTAAAAGTGCAATACAACAAAATATACAAATTGATAATTGCAGGTATACATGTATGCACACATAAATATAAAATGTGTACCATGCCAGATTGAAAACAGCAGTGGGATTATTGTTTCTTGAGTGGGACAAGCTTGAACAAGGCAGGTTAGCCATTCCCTATGTCTGAGGAACCAGGTCACCGGATGCAGACTCAGTGTGAATAGGATTATTTCCTGTAATCTCACGGGTGCCAGTTGTAGATTTGATTCTTCAGCAAGGTCAGAGAAACTCAAGGGCTGAAGTTAATGGTTTGAGGGTTAGGCACAGTGTATCTTCTCTTATTTCTGCTTTTTATTTATAAGGAGTTTGGGGCCAAATGCTCTTCCTGTGGACTCTCTCTTTAGTCCTGACTTCCAGGGTTTCCATGTTTGCTGGAGTATTAAAGGGCCTAACTGTTCAGTTATGACTTTTTTTTTTTTAAAGTACATAATAGTAGTGTGAAATTAGATGATAAAAGGGGATTGGAGCCCTTCCCAGTTTTGTCTGTGAGAATACTACTTTTAAATTAGTTTTGTAATTAGATAGATACCAAGTTTGTTTATTCATCTGTTTTTTTAACGATTTGAGGAAATTGTTGATAATGTAGAGTTGTATAATGTTTTATTTTAAATACGTATTTAATGCTTTTCAAACTTTAAACCTTTCAGACTTCCAAATTAATACCTGTTTGTTTTAATAAGTGGACAATATGAAGATATATAAGGATTTAAAAACTTTAAAAAATTTGATAACCTTACATCTATCCCTGTCTCATTTCCTGAGGTAACTAACAGCCAACATGACGTGTATCTTTCTACGCCTTTCTTATTCCTATTTGTAAGAAATATACAAGCATATATACATATATTATATCTTAAAGATTTTTATTTAGTTATTTGACAGAGATCACAAGTAGGCAGAGAGGCAGGCAGGCAGGCAGTGGCGGGGGGCGGGGCGGGAAGCAGGCTCCCCGCTGAGCAGAGAGCCCAATGTGTGGCTTGATCCCAGGAACCTGGGATCATGACCCCAATGGAAGGCAGAGGCTTAACCTACTGAGCCATCCAGGCACCCCTACATATATATTTTTGTTTCCTTTTTTAAATAACAGGTTTTTTTTTTTTTTTTAGGTAATTCACATACTGTACAATTTATCCACTTAAAGTTTACAGTGCAGTGGTTTTTAGTATATTCAGAGTTGTTCAACCATCAGTGCAATCAGTTCTAGAACATTATCACCCCAAAAGAAATACCTTACCCATTAGCAGTTACTCTGCTTTTCCCCTCCAATCTCTCTAGTCTTAGGCAGCTGCTAATCTGCTTTTACTCTTCATAGAATTACTTTTCTGGATATTTTATATAATGGAATTATTCACTATAATTGTCTTTTATGGCTGGTTTCTTTCACTTGGTATAATGTTTTTGAAGTTTATTCAAGTTTTAGCTTTCATCAGTACTTTTATCCCTTTTATGGCTGAATGAGATTACATTGTTTGGATATACCATATTTTGTTTTCTGTTCATCTGTTAATAGACGTTTGGGTTGTTTCTGCTTTTGAGTTATTATGAATAATGCTGCTAAGAACATTTATGTACAATTTTTTAAAAATTGAGGCAGAACTCATAAAACATACAATTAATCATTTTAAATTAAAATCAGTGAGATTTAGTATATTTAAAATGGTTGTACAATCACCACCTCTCTGAAGTTTTCAAACTTTTTCATCATCCTAGAAAAATACCCCATAATTATTAAGTAATCACTCCCTCTTCCTCTATCTCCTGGTAACCACTAATCTGCCTTCTGGCTTTTCCAATTTTGGATATATTGTATCATGTAAAAGGAATCATGCAGTTTGTAGTCCTTTGTGACTGGTTTCTTTTATTTAGCATAATGTTTTCAACCTTTTTGCATGTTGTAGCATTTATCAGTAGTTAATTCTTTTTTTTTAAAATATATTTTATTTATTTATTAGAGAGAAAGCATGAGAGGTGGGAGGGGCAAAGGGAGAGGAGGAAGAAGCAGGGTCCCGGCTGAGCAGGGAGCCCTATGTGGGGCTGGATCCCAGGACCCTGAGATCATGACCCAAGCTGAAGGCAGACACCCAACCAACTGAGCCACCCAGGTACCCCTCAGTATTTCATTCTTTTTTATGGCTGAATAATATTCTGTATGGATATATCACATTTTATTTATCCATTTATTAGTTCATGGACATTTGGGTTGGATACTATGAATATTGCTTGATATTATGAGTAATGTTACAAACATTTGTATACATGTTTTGGTGTGGGCATGTGTTTTCATTTTTCCTGGATGTATACCTGAGAGTGTAATTGTTCCTAGGAGCCAGATGGTAGCTCTGTGTATAATGTTTTGAGGAACTGTGAACGTTTTTACAGTATCTGTACCATTGTACATTTCCAACCAGCAGTGAATATTGATTCCAATTTTTCTATATCCAAGCCAGTAGGGTATTTTTTTTTATTTTACCCATCCCATTGGGTGTGAAATGGTATCTCATTTGTGAATACTAATTTCGATTTACATTTTTGTTTTGTTTTCACATACATTTCCCTAATAACTAATGATGTTTAACATCTTTCATGTGTTTGTTGGTCATTTGTATATCTTCTTTGGAAATGCATCTATTCAAATTCTTTGCACATTTTTAATCAGTTTATTTTTATTAAGTTATAGAGGTTCTTTATATATTCTAGATACAAAACCCTTGTATATGCTTTGCAAATATTTTCTCCCATTCTCTGGTTATATTTTCACTTCCTTAATCATGTCCTTTGACAAGAAAATTTAAGTGTGAAGTTCAATTTATTTTTCTTTTGTTGTTTGTGTTTTAGGTGTTTTATATAAGAAAACATGACCTAATTTAAAGTCATAAAGATTTACATCTGTGCTTTTAAGACTTTTCATAGTGTGAGTTCTTACAGTTAGAGGTCTTAGATCTATTTTGAGTTAATTTTATATATGGTGTGAGATTTTTTGTTTGATTTTACAAAATAATTACATGAAGTGTATTATATATTTTTACTTGATAATACATCCTGGATATCTTTTCTGGTCATTTATATCTTTTGTATTTTAAAAGTCTATGAATAGGGGCGCCTGGGTGGCTCAGTGGGTTAAGCCTCTGCCTTCGGCTCAGGTCATGATCCCAGGGTCCTGAGATCGAGTCCTGAGATCGAGCCCTGCATCGGGCTCTCTGCCCAGCGGGAAGCCTGCTTCCTCCTCTCTCTCTCTCTGCCTGCCTCTCTGCCTACTTGTGATCTGTCAAGTAAATAAATAAAATCTTAAAAAAAAAAGTCTATGAATAAAAAAAAGTCTATGGATAAAATAAGGTGTTAACTTTTCTAATTTGTAAACTTCCCATTCTGGAGCATTGATATGATATGGCAGTCACCTTTGCCAGCTGTGTATTGACCCAGACTCTGTTCCAAACCAAACTTTAGACCACTTGCTTTCAGGCTGTACTTTGATTTCCATTTTAATGTATCCATACATTTTGAGCTAAACTAAAACATTGGTTTTGTATGGTTAAATGCTACTGGGGAGGCGTAATCTAAGACATATTTGGCCTTTCTTATAAACCATTCATATTATGACTATCACTCTGATTATTTCAAGGGAATATTTTTGCTGCGTTGTGTTAGATGATCAACAAGTGCCAAACCTGAGATGATACAGTTATTAGAATCACCTGACAAGGATTTTAAAACTGCCATCATAAAAATGCTCCAGTGAACAATTATAAATGCACTTGAAATAAGTGAATAGTTAGAAAATCTCAGGAAAGAAATAGAAAATCTAAAGAAGAACCAAGTGGAAATTTTAAAGAAATAAAAAATACAATCGCCAAATAACCCTCAATGAATTATCCCAGTGGCAGAATGAAGAGAGCAAAGGTTCAGTGAACTTGAAGATAGGATAATAGAAACTGTGCTCTTTCAATAAGAGAAAATAGACTAAAAAAAGTGAAGAGAACCTCAGAGACCTGTGGGATTACTGGAAAAGATCTGATACTCATGTCATCAGAATTTCAGAGGGGAAAAAGAGGATGGGGATGAAAAAGTATTCAAAGAAACAATGGCTTGAAAGCTTTTCAAATTGGCAAAAAGCATAAATCTACAAATTTAAGAAGCTTGAACATAATAAAAGAAGTCCACACCGAGACACGTCATAATTAAACTTTGGTAAATTAAAGACAAAAATATTGAAAGCAGCAGAAGAGAAATATACAGAATAAAAACAGTTTAAATGACAGTGGATTTCTCATTAGAAACCATGGAGACCAGAAGGAAGTGGTACAACACTTTTCAAATTCAGAAAGAAAAAGGCAGTCAACTCAAAATTCTACATTCAGTGAAAATATCTTTGAAGAATGAACATGTTCTTAGATGAAGAAACTTCTTCAAACAGTAAGGAAATGATAAAAGAAGAAATCTAGGAACATCAGGAAGAAAGAACAATGGAAAGAGAAAAATGTGGATAAATAAAATAGGCTTCTTGAGTTTCTAAATTATGTTCAATAATTGGAATATTGTTCTATGTAGTTCTTTTTTTTTTTTTTTTAAAGATTTTAGTTATTTATTTGACAGAGCGGGATCATAAGTAGGCAGAGGGAGAGAGAGATGGGGAAGCAAGCTCCCTGCTGCGCAGAGAGCCCGATGTGGGGCTCGATCCCAGGACCCTGAGATCATGACCTGAGTGGAAGGCAGAGGCTTAACCCACTGAGCCACCCAGGTGCCCCTGGTTCTTATCTTTGTATTGGAAATATTTAAGATCATTATAATAGAAGTAGAGGAATGGTAAGGTGACTTAAAGGCAATATAACAGCTTCTATACTTCACTTGAACTGGTAAGATGTTGATAACCTTAGACTGTGATGTTATATGTGTAAGATGTAATATTAAGGGATACTGCTAAAATCTGTACCAAGTGATACATTAAAATATGCTATAAATAAAAATGGAGTTCCAAAAAAAAATGTTTAGTAACCCACAGGAAGTCAAGAAAATAGAAAAAAAACCTGAGAACAAACAGAAAACAAAAAATGACAGACTTAAGCCCTAACAGTTTAAGAATTACATTAGATGTAAATGATCAAGGTATATAAGAGTTTGGCAAAATGGATGTAAAAACATAGCTCTATATTAATACATAGAACAGCTTGGATGGACCTCAGGGTCATTATGCTGAGTGGAAAAAGGCCATCTTGAAAGACCACTTTCTTTTATTTTTATTTATTTTTTAAAGATTTTTTTTTTTTTAATTTGATAGGGAAAGACAGAGAGGGAACAGAAGCACAGGGGGTAGGAGCTGGAGAAGCAGGCTTCCTGCTGAGCAGGGAGCCCAATGTGGGACTCGATCCCAGGATCCCAGTATCATGACCTGAGCTGAAGGCAGATGCTCTACAACTGCGCTACCCAAGCGCCCCAATTTCCTGGTTTTGATATTGTAATATCATTGTGTATGATTATATAAGATTTCTGTAAGATTTAACTGTTGGGGGAAACTGGGTAAAGGGTACCTTGGATCCCTCTATTATCGTTGCAACTCTCTGTAAATCTATAATTATTTCAAAGTAAAAGTCCTATAATAAACATTGTGTTCAATATTGAAACGTTAAAAAATTATTTATGTGTATACACACACACACACACACACACACTCACAAACACATAAAGGAATCACTTAGCCATAAAAAGGATGAGATGTTGCCATTTGCGACAACATAGACCTAAAGGGTATTATGCTGAGCGAAATAAGTAAGAGAAAGACAGATGCAATACGATTTTACTTGTAAATGGAATCTAAAAAATAAATGAACAAACAAAACACAGAAACAAACTCATAAATACAGAAACAAACTCATAAATACATAAACACAAAAACAAACTCATAAATACAGTTATGTGAGGGGGTTGGGATGGTGGGGGAGATGGGCAAAATGGGTGATGAGGAGTAGATGAAAGATAGAGGCTTCCAGTTATGGAATGAATAAATTATAGGGATGAAGGAAAGATAAAGCATAGGGAATATAGTCAATGTAATTGTAATAGCAATGCATGATGACAGATGGTAACTACACTTGTGAACATAAGAACTTGTTGAATCATTGTTGTACTCCTGAAACTAATGTAACTATGCATTATACTTCAATAAAAAAATTGAAGTTCAAGGTGTTAATTTTTTTTTTAAAGATTTTATTTATTTATTTGACAGAGAGAGATCACAAGTAGATGGAGAGGCAGGCAGAGAGAGAGAGAGAGGGAAGCAAGCTCCCTGCTGAGCAGAGAGCCCGATGTGGGACTCGATCCCAGGACCCTGAGATCATGACCTGAGCCGAAGGCAGCGGCTTAACCCACTGAGCCACCCAGGCGCCCCAAGGTGTTAATATTTTAAAACTCCTGCTTGGGACACCTGGGTAGCTCAGTCAGTTGGGCATCTGCCTTCAGCCCAGGTCATGATCCCAGCATCCTGGGATCAAGTCCTGTATCAGGCTCTTTGCTCAGCAGAGTGCTTCTCTCTCTGCCTCTGACGGCCGCTCCCCCTGCTTGTGCGCACACTCTCTCTGTGTCAAATAAATAAAATCTTAATAAATAAAATCTTAAAAAAAATCCCACTTAAAATCAAACAATTCAAGGGTGCCAACTTTTATTACTTTCAGTAGTTTATTAGAAGTCCTAACCTCTGCCATAAGATCAGAAAAAGAATGGAAAATTTTAGGTGGAAAGAAAGAAAAAAATGATAGATGGTGTGATTTTCTGTAAAGAAAACTAGAGAATCTTGGGGCGCCTGGGTGGCTCAGTGGGTTAAAGCCTCTGCCTTCGGCTCAGGTCATGATCTCAGGGTCCTGGGATCGAGCCCCACATCGGGCTCTCTGCTCAGCGGCGAGCCTGCTTCCTCCTCTCTCTCTGCCTGCCTCTCTGCCTACTTGTGATTTCTGTCTGTCAAATAAATAAATAAAATCTTAAAAAAAAAAAAAAAGAAAACTAGAGAATCTAGGCCTAAAAGAAGAATGTAACAGAATTATTGGACTTAAGGTAGTTTTCAAAAGTTAACTACATTTCGGGGCACCTGGATGGCTCAGTGGGTTAAGCCTCCGCCTTTGGCTCGGGTCATGATTTCAGAGTCCTGGGATCGAGCCCTCTATCGGGCTCTCTGCTCAACAGGCAGCCTTCTTCCCCATCTCTCTCTGCCTCCCTACTTGTGATCTCTCTCTCTGTGTCAAATAAATTAAGTCTTTAAAAAAAAAGTTAACCACATTTCTATGTAGTACAAATATCAGTGGCAATAGCAAAAAAAGAGTTCTGTAGTGAGTTCTAGCAAAAGATGTATGGGGCCAAATTAAATTAATTAAACTAAGACGTTAAAGAAGGGTTAAATAAATAGACATGCTGTTTTCAAGTATAAGAAACCTAAAAATTTCTGTTCCACCCGCCAGCGGAAACCTAAATATTTTTAAAATGTAAAGTTTGCTTATTTGATTTATAGATGTTAAATGCAGTTCTGATCAATCTTAACACTGATTTTGGGAACTTGCCATTTGATTATAAAATTTATAAAGGTTTGGTTATCATCTGAAAACCTGTTTATGTAATAGCAACATTAAGAAATTAATGGGGAAAAACCTTATGTTAAGAGATGCAAAAAAGGAGTAAGCAAAACACTAAAGAACTAGGCAGGAGTCTCTTGCCTTAGCTGGTATCAAGATTTTAAAAATAACATTATAGTTATATAAAGAAAAGTACGTGATACTTAAATATACATATATATTATGACAAGTAAAGAAAAGTAAAAAATAGGACATAGGTCAACTTTAATATAGCATTCTAAGATTTAAAATAATGATAGCTGAAGCAATCTTTGTTACTCTCTATGTATAAGTATCCAAATTCCAAAATAAATCAGTAAAACTAGGTCACCAGGACTTCTGAGGATCTTATTTTTCAAGTAACTCCAGTGCAGTTTGACTTTTCAAGTGAATTTTTGTGCTGTTGCTTTTACTAAAATATGCATGTCATGAAAACATTTTAATTTGTAAAAATAGGAGTTAATTTAAAAATGGGAACTGAAATAAATGCTTTTTTACATTTCACTGTCCTTTCACATCAATTCTTTTATCTCCCTCTCTCCCCATTTACACAGAAACTCAATATGCAAGAACTTTTATTTTCCAGAACAGACATAATATTCACCTTCTATCTGAAAACCCTGAGGGCTAAGATAATGCTTTTTTTTTTTTTTTTAAATCTAAGGGCCCACAGATGAGCCGTGTCAGAACCAGGTCTAGAATCTAGGTCTGGTTCCTTGTCCTGTGCTTTTCCCAAATAACTGCAATGGTTTTCTAGCATTAGCTGCTGCTATTTTTGTTCCACTTCTGTAGAATTAAATGTAACATTTCAAGAGTTATCATTGAAATGTTGGGAAACACTCAGATTTTAGGTGCCGTATCTTTATGACAAATACTTAGAAAAACATGTTCCTGTGATTTTCTCAAGGGCCTATGTTCATTATTCCTACTGCTAGAGTAGACCCTGAATTAGAATTGATTCCAAAGAGATAACTTGCAGACACCATGGGCAAACACCATGTCATTAGCCCATTTTAATAGAGCAAATAGACATAAGACTAGTCAGTAAAGTAGGCTTTTGCAAATATAAACTAGAAAAATCTAAGGAGAATGACAACATTGGTAACTTTAGCAAAAAACAATTTTATTAGGAGATGATCTTAAACTGCATGAATTTGCCCTTGATATGCACATTGTTTTGTGGATACATGTGCATTTTTCTGGAGAGCAGATCTGTAGCTTTTGTTGAATTATCAAAGGAGTCTAATTTTTAAAAGGTTAAGAATTTATGGTAATACACAATGGGAGGGAAGGCATGTTGGCACAGTTTTAAGGAGGAGCAAGTAATAATAAAAGAGGAAGAGAGGGACTATACCTAGAAAAAGCTGAAACGTGAACAAAATGTGTCCACTTCTACTTTCTGGTATCCTTGTGCTGTCTTTCCAAAGGAGATTTAGAAAGATTTCCTTTTTTTTTTTTTTTTTTAAGATTTATTCTTAAATAGGAAAAACTCTGGATTTAAGATACTATAACTCCTTTGTTTTAGTTCCGTGTCTAACTAACCCCAAATACCTGTACCCAAACTCTTGGAGATTTTGTGGGGCTAGTGGACTTTGCCTGCCTTTGGAATGTTGGGAAACACTCAGATTTTAGGTGCTGTTACCTTCATGACAATGTAGAAAAAGATGCTCCAGTGATTTTTTTCCCATGCCTTTTTAATGCTATTTCTTTTTTTTTTTTTTAAAGATTTTATTTATTTATTTGACAGAGAGAGATCACAAGTATGCAGAGAGGCAGGCATAGAGAGAGAGAGGAGAAAGCAGGCTCCCCGCTGAGCAGAGAGCCCGATGCGGGCCTCGATCCCAGGACCCTGAGATCATGACCTGAGCCGAAGGCAGCGGCTTAACCCACTGAGCCACCCAGGCGCCCTTTAATGCTATTTCTTATGTCTCTTTTCTTATCTATATTTTACCCATTAGAAGACTTTGATTACTATCCCACCCTCCTCATTGATCTTTTCTTTGTGGCACATTTCACCCAAACACTGGTTTTTGGTTTCTAGACTCACAATGAATTTTATGATTGGATCTTTCCTCTGTGTGCTTGCATTTTTTTTTTTTTTCTTTCCCAACTTCCTTAGCATAGAGACTGTAGTTTTTCATTTTTTCTTTTCCTTCTGCTGCTGCTTTGGCATTCTGGTGAAATGGGAAGAACTAAATTTTTAGTCAGAAGACATAAATCCTTTATCAAGCTCCATTACTTATTATCCATATGATGTTGCCAACAGATTCTTAATCTGACCCTTCCATAGAAGCTCTGTGAGCTTGAATTTTGCTAATCTGTAAAATGGAGATAAAAAGGAAAATTAGCATAAGCTCCAAACATCTCTTAACAGGAAAGGTCCATTGGGGTGCTCTAACACTCTGGAAATTTACTGTTGTCCTTTAGAACTCTTCTCTGCAGCTTTCTCTAACCAACCCTGTATCTTTGTTTCACTCCCTCAAAATTGAAGTTGGGAGTATGTGATTACAGCATCTATGTCAGTTGCCTTTGGCTTCTGTAGTGTGTTTTAGGTCCTGTCTCCCATCTCTCTCAGGATTACTTCAGAAGGAGAGTGTTTTGATACTAAGGAGCCCAGAAGACAAATAGCTACCTCATCCATTTAATTCAGTTTTTAGGCAGTTTTTTCCTTGCTTAACACCATTGTTTTAATTTGTAATTCCCTAATGACATATGATATTGAACATCTCTTCATGGGGTTACTTGCTATCTTGTATATCTTCTTCTTCTTTTTTTTTTTTTTTAAAGATTTTATTTATTTATTTGAAACAGAGAGAGAGATCACAAGTATGCAGAGAGGCAGGCATAGAGAGAGAGAGGAGAAAGCAGGCTCCCCGCTGAGCAGAGAGCCCGATGCGGGCCTCAATCCCAGGACCCTGAGATCATGACCTGAGCTGAAGGCAGAAGCTTAACCCACTGAGCCACCCAGGCGCCCTCTTGTATATCTTCTTCAGTGAAGTGTCTTTTAATGTCGTTTGTTCATTTTTAAATCAAGTAGTGCAGGGTGCCTGGGTGGCTCAGTGGATTAAAGCCTCTGTCTTTGGCTTGGATCATGATCCCAGGGTCCCTGGGGTCGAGCCCCACATTGGGCTCTCTGCTCAGCAGGTAGCCTGCTTCCTTCTCTCTCTCTGCCTGCTCCTGATCTCTGTCAAATAAATAAATAAAATCTTAAAAAAAAAAATCAAGTTGTGTGT
Source organism: Lutra lutra (assembly GCF_902655055.1). Taxonomy (NCBI): domain Eukaryota; kingdom Metazoa; phylum Chordata; class Mammalia; order Carnivora; family Mustelidae; genus Lutra; species Lutra lutra. Next base: position 58,897,074 of record NC_062290.1, read on the forward strand.
TTTCTTACTGTTGAGTTTTAGTAGTTTTTCGTGTATTTTGGATAACAGTCCTATATGAGATGTGTCTTTTGCAAATACTTTTTCCCATTCTGTGGCTTATCTTCTCATTCTTTTTGGCATGGCCTTTCACAGAGCTGTTTTTATATGTGCTGCCGAAGCGAGCGTTCACAGAGCTGTTTTTAATTTACTGAATTTCCCCTAATCAATTACTTCTTTTGTGAATTGTGCCTTCGTGTTGTGTCTAAAAAAGTCCTAATCATACCCAAGGTCATCTGCGTTTTCTCTTATGTTATCTTCTAGGAATTTCATAATTTTGTTTTACATTTAGGCCTGTGATCCATTTTGAGTTAATTTTTGTGAAAGTCTGTCTCTAGATTTTTTTTTCCCACCATGTACACATCCATTAGTTACAGCATCATTTGTTGAAAAGGCTATTGTTCCTCCATTGTATTGCCTTTGTTCCTTTGTTGAAGATTAGTTGACTGGGGCTCTTGGTTGGCTCAGTTGGTGGATGGAGCAGGTATCTCTCAGGGTTGTAAGTTTGACACCCACATTGGATGTAAAGGTTGCTGAAAGATAAAATCTTAAAAAAAAAATTAGGTGGCTATATTTATGTGGGTCTGTTTCTTGCTCTTCTGTTCTGTTCTATTTGATCTATTTGTCTGTTTTTTTCACTAAAACCATACTAGCTTTTATTAGCTTTATAGTAAGTCTCCAAAATTGGGTAAAATTGGTCTGGAACTTAGCATAGAGTTGGCTGTTGTGGGTGTTATGCTTTTCCATATAAACTTTACAATCAGTTTGTCCATATCCACAAGATAGTTTGCTGGGATTTTTTTTTTTTTTTTAAATAGCCTTTTACTTTATTTTGAAAGTAGCAAGCCAATGAATGAAGGAATAAGTGACATTTTTATTTATTTATTTATTTATTTGACAGACAGAGATCACAAGTAGGCAGACAGGCAGGCAGAGAGAGGGAGAGGAAGAAGCAGACTCCCTGCAGAGCAGAGAGCCCGATGCGGGACTCGATCCCAGGATGCTGAGATCATGACCTGAGCCGAAGGCAGTGGCTTAACCCACTGAGCAGCCACCCAGGCGCCCAATAAGTGACATTTTAAAGGTTAGCAGACTATGACGGTCAGAATTCTGTTTAATTACATCATTACGTTTACATACAATTACCATTACATGGTAATACAAATATAAGTGACTCATATAATATTATGGTGCTAACAATATTAAATAACTCATGGGTAAAAATCATCAATTTAGATGTTCAAAATCTTAGTCATGCAGGGTTGTAGTGTAAAGTATTATTTTTGAACTGCTTTTTTTAATGATGCAGGAAATTTTAATATTAACTTGCTGGGATTTTGATTAGGATTGTTTTTTTTTTTTAAAGATTTTACTCATTTATTTGACAGAGAGGGATCACAAGTAGACAGAGAGGCAGGCAGAGAGAGAGAGAGAGAGGGAAGCAGGCTCCCTGCTGAGCAGAGAGCCCGATGCGGGACTCGATCCCAGGACCCTGAGATCATGACCTGAGCCGAAGGCAGTGGCTTAACCCACTGAGCCACCCAGGCGCCCTGATTAGGATTGTTTTGAATCTCTAGGTTAAAGTTGGAAAGTACTGACATCTTGATAATACTGACTCTTCCTATCCATGAGCATGGATTATTTCTCTAATTACTTCTTTTATATCTTTCATCAGAGTTTTGTAGTATTCCTCGTCTAGATCTGGTACATATTTTTTAGGTTTATACTTAAGTATTTAATTCTTTTGTGCTAATGTAAATGTTAAGTGTGTTTTAAAATTTTTTTGTTTTGTTTTTAAGTAAGCTCTACACCCAGTGTGGGGGTGAAACTCATGACCCATAGACCAACAGTCACATGGTCTACCAACTAAGCCAGCCCAGTGCCTTCCTTTCTACAGTTTTTAAATGTGGGTTCTTGACTTCTTAATATTGAGTTTTGAGATTTCTTCTTATAGTCCTTTATCAGTCTTACCATACATGTTTTGCTAATATTTCCTCCTAAACTTGCCTTTTTTTTTTTTTTTTAAAGGTTTTATTCATTTACTTAGAGAGCATGTGTGCGAGCCAGGGGAGGGGGAGAAGGAAAGAAAGAATCCTAAGCAGACTCCCAAGCAGACTCCATGCTGAGTGTGAAGCTGGACACAGGGCTTGATCCCATGACCCTGAGATTGTTACCTGAGCCGAAATCAAGACTCAGAAGCTTAACTGATTGAGCTACCCAGGTGCCCCAGACTTGCCTTTTTATTTATTTATTTATTTTAAAGATTTTATTTATTTATTTGACAGAGAGAGATCACAAGTAGATGGAGAGGCAGGCAGAGAGAGAGAGAGAGAGGGAAGCAGGCTCCCTGCTGAGCAAAGAGCCCGATGCGGGACTCGATCCCAGGACCCTGAGATCATGACCTGAGCCGAAGGCAGCGGCTTAACCCACTGAGCCACCCAGGCGCCCCCAGACTTGCCTTTTTAATAGTGTCTTGAGGAATGCATGTTTTAAATTCTCAGTCTAGTCTATCCATTTTTTTCTTTTAAAGTTCATGATTTTTTTTCAATTTAAGAAATCTTGGCCTAGCCCAAGATCACTAAGATTTTCCTTTTTCTCCTAGATATTTTATAGTTTTAGCTCATATTTAGTTCTGTTCATGATCCATTTCAAGTTTTACATGTATATGAAGTAAAGATAATGTGTTATAGTTATATATCTTATATATATTTCAATTTTATTTCCTTGATCTATGTCTATTTTTGCCAGTGCTATGCTATCTTTATTACTGTAGCTTTATAGTAAGTCTTAGATTAAATGAAACTATTAAAGAATAATTGAATAATTGGGAAGAGGGATTGATGTGAGACTGTAAGGGACAGTCCAGTGGGAGACATACTTTGATTCAGTAAAATAGATTTTAGCATTAAGTGTTAATGCTAAAGTTTCCTGAAATCTCCTAAAAATGGAGAGGGTCTTGTAAAAAGGTGCTGAATTACCCATTCTCTTGGATGTGTTAGGAAGAGCTTGGATATCAGCTAAGGAGAAGCTTTCAGTTGTCTTGGGATTTCTTTTTATTCTCCCCCTATCCCTGCACACTTTGTCCTACTCTTCATTAATGGGAAAATGTTTCATGTTTACTGGAATTTAGCAGTTCTCCTGCATGTTTGTTGTCTTCGACCTTTCCTAGAAGCTGGCATGCTGCAATCCTAGTGAGGGCTTTTTTCTTTGCAGTCCTGCGCTGAGGTTTGGTGAATAGCTCTTTGTGATCATTTGGATAGGAGCGTCTCTTGTTAACTTGTTTATTCCCAGCAAGAAATTACTTCTCCCCAATGTTTAAAATCTGTTGTTTAAATCTGCCTGTTGAGCTTGTCTTTTGGCATGAATGAAATGGAGGGAGTTTCTATGATGGGCTTTAAATGAGAAACATATAACTTAAACCTTAGATATGTGACATGAAACTGGTTGCCTGCCATAGGAGTAATTTAGTTTCCTCTATCTTGTTGTCAAGAGGCTGTAAGAGATTTCTGTGTTGAGGAAGAGATTGGATGATTTGTAAAGGCCCTTCTAACTCTCTGCCTTCAAGCTTTGCTCAGATGTCCCAGCATCTTTTCTCTTAGACTTAGACTTACAAATCTAGTTCTAACTCTACCATTGGTATATAGTAGATGCTTAAGAAATGTTGGTTTAGTTAATGAATTTGTAAAAATTCTTCATGGTGTCCTCTTTTTTTCTCTTGCAGTTAAAAGAGCCAAATTCCAGGGCTCACCAGGTAAGGCCAACCTTTAATTATTATGTCTTTTCCCTTCATACTTGCTGTGATTTAAAATCTTTAAAAAAAAATCAGTCTTTTAAACAGTCATTAATTTCATTTAACTCACTGATTAAATTCACAAAATTTATTAAATTATTCAAAATCAATATGGGGAGATGTTGGTTAAGGGGTACAAAGTTTTAGTAATGCAAGATGAATAATTTCTAGAGAATTAACATACATGTTCATAATTAATGATTACTGTATTCTTGAAATTTGCTAAGAGAATAGATCTCAAGTTGTTGTGTACATACACAAACTTGAAAAGAACATGGTAATTATATGAGTTGTGATGAATACATTAATATATATTAATTAGCTGATTATGGTGGTTATTTCATAATGTGTATCAGATCAAGTCATATACCTTAAATATATACAATTTTAAGCTGTCAGAGTACCTGACAACGACGACTGTGGCTCAGTTGTTAAGCGCCTGCCTCGGCTGAGGTCATGATCCCAGTGTCCTGGGATCGAGCCCCGCATCGGGCCTGCTTCTCCCTCTCCCTCTGCTTATGTTCCCTCTTTTGCTGTGTCTGTCTCTGTCAAATAAATACACAAAATCTATAAAAAACAAAACAAAACAATTTTAAGTTGTCAATTATACCTCAGCAAAGCTAGAAAAAAATCAATGCTGTTGTAAAACATTAAAGAAACATATCTAGTGAAAACTTAAAGTCCCCTTAACTCTTGGCCAACTCAATTCTACTTCCCCGTAACTCTCTAAAGGTTTGTATATACCTTCTCAAATTTCTTCTTTGTATATGCACGTATAAACAAATAGATTAACCTTGTTCAATCTGCTTTTATTCCAATAACACATCACTTTTAGTGTGTGTATACATATATCTAGTTCTTCTTTTTTATTTTTATTTAATTATTTAGAGTTAACTTTGGGTGCATCTGGATGGCACTCTTGGTTAAGCGTCTGACTCTTGGTTTGGGCTCAGGTCGTGATCTCAGGATCATGGGGCTAGGCCCCACATCAGGCTCCATGCTCAGTGCAGTTGGCTTGGATTTTTCTCCCCCTCTCCCGCTGTTCCTCCCCGCTGTGCATGTATGTGCATGCATGCTTTCTCTGTCTAAATAAATAAATGAGTAAATCTTAAAAAAAAAATTTAACTTTGTGCGCATTGTGAGGTTCGAACTCATGACCCCGAGATCATGAGTTACATGCTCTACCAACTGAACCAGGCAGGCACCCCTCTGGTTCTTTCTATTAAAAAAAAAAATTTTTTTTTTTTAAAGAGTTTATTTATTTACTTGACAGACAGAGATCACAAGTAGGCAGAGAGGCAGGCAGAGAGAGAAAGAGAGGGAAGCAGGCTCCCTGCTGAGCAGAGAGCCCGATGCTGATGCCGATGCCGGGCTCGATCCCAGGATTCTGAGATCATGACCTGGGCTAAAGGCAGAGGCTTAACCCACTGCGCCACTCAGGCACCCCCTTTCTTTTTAAGTGTACAGAATTTTGTTATAAATTTGTACCCTAGGAACCTGATTGATGAATATTTAGGTTGCTTCCATTTTTTACTATTATAAGCAATACATGTTTTTGTGCATTTATTATTGTCTGCTTTTGTAAATGTATCTATACACTGGAGTCCAGAAGTAGAGAATTGCTGGGACAAGAGTATGCATTTTTAAAAAATATGGTAGCTGCTGCCACATTGCACTTCTGAAAGTTTTGGGGAGATTATACTTAAAAGTATATGAGTGTTGATGAGCACTGGGTGTTACATACAACTAATGAGTCATTGAACACTGCACCAAAAACTCATGATGTAGTTTATGTTGGCTAACTGAGCGTAATAAAAAAATGAGTGTTTATCCAAATTCTTATCCACATTAGGTAGTATGAAACTTTTTTTTTAAATTTTTTAATTTATTTATTTGACAGAGATCACAGTAGACAGAGAGGCAGGCAGAGAGAGAGAGAGAGAGGGAAGCAGGCTCCCCGCTGAGCAGACAACCCGATGCAGGACTCGATCCCAGGACCCCGATATCATGACCTGAGCCGAAGGCAGCAGCTTAACCCACTGAGCCACCCAGGCGCCCGAAACTTTTTTTTAAAAAAGATTTTGTTTATTTAACAGAGAGATCACAAGTAGGCAGAGAGAGAGAGGGGGAAGCAGGCTCCCCACTGAGCAGAGAGGCCGATGGGCTTGATCCCAGACCCTGAGGTCATGACCTGAGCTGATGGCAGGGGCTTAACCCACTGAGCCGCGCAGGTGCCCAGTATGAAACTTTTTAATCTTTACTCATCAGAAGGTGAAAATAGTCTTTACTTGTTTTAATATACATTTTCTTAATTGTGAATGTCAAGTTACAGAGACTTATTTTGTTTATTGCTGGGGAAAAGGGAAGGTACTGTGGATTACGGGGGAAAAGTGAACATGATTAGGAACCCATGGAACACTGAAAAAACCAAACCTTGGGTACAATAGGAACTAGAACAGTTACTGAGCCTATTGTTCTCTCCACTAGCGAGGTCTCTCTTTCAGAGAATCTGTTTTATTTTCCTTTCTCTTCTAGCTGGCTTTCTTTGCTTACCTGTTGTGTACATAGCCCTTGATGGCAGCTCCAGTGGAGTATATATACTTCTTTGAGCTTCAGCACCAACCACCAATTGTGTCACTATTTCTTTATTTTCCTTATTTAAGATCTTTTGAGAGGGAATTGGATTTTTTTTTTTTAAAGATTTTATTTATTTATTTGACAGAGAGAAATCACAAGTAGGCAGAGAGGCAGGCAGAGAGAGAGGAGGAAGCAGGCTCCCTGCTGAGCAGAGAGCCCGATGTGGGGCTTGAACCCAGGACCTGGGATCATGACCTGAGCCGAAGGCAGCGGCTTAACCCACTGAGCCACCCAGGTGCCCCTGGATTGGTTTTTGTTTTGTTGACCACTTCAGGGATTAGCTGCTCTTGGGTGGCATCTAAACCTGCTCTGGTCAGCTGTGGTTGGATGTTGGGGGGTGGAGTACAAAATCATGATAGGAAACATAGCTCAGTGGTCTATTACACTGCTACTGAATATGGATGGGGATTCTCTCATGTAGACAGACTTATATTTTCATATATCTTAGGTATAATTCTGGTAAACTTCTAATGTCTAAGTATAAAACTATGTAATTTTTTAAATGATTTCATAAGGATTTAATGATAGTCCTAATAGTTAAAATGGCTATGATTTATTGAACACTTGCTATATCAGGGTGTTGCCTAAATACTTTCACAAATGTCTTATTTAATTATCACAACAAACTTAGAACATTGTATTATTCTCACTTTTATTATTTACATTTTTTTGAGAGGGGAGAGACAGAGGGAGAGAGAGAGGGAATCTCAAGCAGGCTCTATGACCAGTGCAGAACCCAACATGGGGCTTAGTGTCACAGCTCTGAGATTGTGACCTGAACTGAAATCAGAGTCGGACACTTAACCAACTGAGCCACCCAGGCACCCCTAAAAATTTTTTTAATGAGTATAGTTGACATACAACGTTATAGCTTTATGTGTATAATGTCGTGATTCTGTAAGTTTATACGTTACGCTGTGTTTACCACAAGTGTAGCTACTGTCTGTCACCATATAGTAGTATCCAATACCTTTGACTGTATTCCTTTTGCTGTGTTTTTTATTTCTGTGACTTATTCATTCCATAACTGGAAGCCTGTATCTCTCACTCCCCATTTTATCCTTTCCCACCCATCTGGCAACCATCAGTTTGTTCTCTGTGTTTTTGGGTCTGATTCTGCATGGTTTTGTTTTGTTTTGTTTTTAAGATTTATTTATGAGAGAGAGAGAGAGGGAGGGAGAAAGCAAGTGAGGGGAAGGGCAGAGGGAGAAGCAGGCTCCCTGCTTAGCAGGGAGCCTAAATTGGGACTCCATCCCAGGACCCTGAGATCATGACCAGAGCCAAAGGCAGCCACTTAACTAACTGAGCCACCCAGGTCCCCCATGATTCTGCTTTTTGTGAGACTGCACAATTTCTAACAATGCTTTAGAGAAGATTTACCTTCTGTTAGAAGTGCATATCAGGGCCTATTAACTCATACCCCTAACATTAGGTAATCATTTTAAATAATCTTTGCCTATTTGAGGAGTCAAAAATGATATTCTTTTTTTCATTTTAAAATGTTAAGATTAATTTCTTACATAGAAAAGTAAACTATTAGTTCAGTGCCTCTAATCATGGTTCATGTCAGTGTATTAGGGGGCATGATAAAGGTGCTGTGTTTAAGCAGTAGTACTCAATTTATATTCTCAGGTTAAAGAATCTCCTTTTCCGAACTCTATAATAATATTGCTTTTTTTCTTTTTTAAAGATTTATTTATTTGAGGGGAGCCTGGGTGGCTGAGTTGGTTAAGTCATCAACTCTTGGTTTTGGCCAGGGTTGTGATCTCGGAGTCCTGGGGTTGAGCCCTGTGTCAGGTTCCATGCTCAGCATGGAGTGTGCTTGAGATTCTCTCTCTCTCTCTGCCCCTTCTACTTGTGCTGCCCCTCTCTCAAATAAATAAATAAATAAATAAATCTTTTTTTTTTTTAATTTATTTATTTGAGAACGAGCGTGAGTACACAGTGGGGGAGGGGCAGAGAGAGGGAGAGAGAATCCCAAGCAGACTCCTGCTGAGTGGAGAGCCTGTGAGGATAGAGGGGAGCTCAATTAGACCTGCTGAAACCGAGTCAGGTGCTCAATGGATCGAGTCACCCAGGTGCCCCAGTATTGCTTTTTATGTAAGTTGTGTTTTAGGACAGCCTGAATAGATGAAGCTTGGAATCCCTTTCTTTTATGAAGGTTTTTTTCTCAATTCTTGTCCCTTTCAACAGCTAGAGATAATCCTTTCCTCTCCTTCAATCTTTACCATTTTTTCTCTTTCTCTTATGGTACTTACTCATTTTGTTAATTTATGTATCTTTTCTATTAGATCAATTAGATTTGTTTTTTTCAAACTGAAGATTGGCTATAAAATCAATTCAGTTGGTTATGATTAATGTTTTAATAGTTTAAATAAATTAGAACAGGAAATATCAATGTATCACATCATGTATTTCATGAAGCTTTGTTTTCATTTGTGTGTATGTGTATCTACAGGGTCAAATATGTATTTCTAAAATTTGAAAAACTATTATAGCTTGTGCTTTTGAGAATGTGTTTAATAATGTGTTTTGAGAATGTGTTTAATAATCTTTTATGGCTCTGTATGCTTAGAATGAGAATAATGTGTTTTGAGAATGTGTTTAATAATCTTTTACGGCTCTGTATGCTTAGAATGATGCCATATAGTACAATATATACTTTTATTTTTTCTTCATCATATAATACTTTAATTTGGGTTACTCAGTTCCAAAGACTTTGTGAGATTAACAATTTGAGCACTAAGTATTACATCTTCACTGTGCATTTTTTTTGCAATTTTTTAAAGATAAATTTAACACATATGTGACCCTGAAAGTGCAGAATGTGAAGAGCACAACTGTAGCAGTTCGTGGTGATCAACCTTCTTGGGAACAAGATTTTATGTTGTAAGTGCTTTGCAGCAGTAGCTGCCTACAGTATTCTTTATGAAAACTACAGAGTTATAAGAACAAGTGAGGGGTATGGTGGGGTGAAGTAAATCTGCAGTTTTGTTCTCTCCTGGGTTTGTAATTGACCTACATTATGCGAATTATGAATGTAAGTAAACTCCCAGTTCATTTATGTGGGTAAATATACTGCCTGGTCAGATTTTCCCAGTGGTCAGAATTAAGATATAGTACAATATACTTTGCATGAAAGTAAACATAATTTGAATCTTGCTTCGATTCTCAGAAGGCTCCTTGAAGGAATGTGTTATGTGTGCTCATGCGTGCATGCGTGTGTGTGTGTGTGTGTGTGTGTGTGTGTGTGAGAGAGAGAGAGAAAGAGAGACAGAGAGAAAGACAGAGAGAATGTGTATATGTGTGTGTATATCCACATTACCTGCTATAGAAGATAAGGATTTCTGTGCTTAAAATCCTTTTGCTTTATAGAGTGAAATGTCCTACCTTCCCCTAATTAATAGAAATGAGTAACTATTAGAATTTCTTACGTATTACACAAAATGTAGTACATTGTAAGCTCTGGCTTTAAAAACCTGACATTTCCCTTTTTTCCTCTGAAATTTCAGACCTTTTTTTCCTGCTCTGGAAAAGGGGAAAATGTAGAATATCATTTTGAAGGACTGTACAAATCATTGAACTTCTCTGAGTACCAGTTACTTCACCTATATAGGTGTATTTTTCTTACAAGGTTATGCTTGTTTTCTGGGAACTTAGGCATGCGGGTGTCAAACAAGAAAATGTATTAAAATTGCTGTGAATTTTGAAATGGAAGTGAAATTGCTTTACAAATTTTGTAGTGCACCTCAGAAGCACATAGGGATGATTATTTTCTTGTAGATATGTTCCAATCCTTTGAGCTTTTAATGTATTACTTCTTATAGTACCATTTAGGAAACTAGATTGTAAATAAGGGTGAGATTATGAACAGCTGGGTTAATAAGACAGTAGCAAAAGGGATAGAAAAAGATGGAAAGAAGGTGTTAAGGAGGTAGACTTGTCTTGCATAATTGGGTAGGTATTGTATTACTCATTACGATAGAGGATAATAATAAGATCAGTTATGGATGAGCTTATATTTGAGGTTCTTACAGGACTAATAGGAAGAGAGGTATAGAAGATAGTTAAGAACTTGAACCTGGCACTTGGGAAAGAAGTCAGGGTTGGAGAAATATTTTGGTCGGTTGGAACTGTAGATGTAGATGAGGAAGCTTAGGGAGATGCTAAGTAAATTGAGAACAGGGCTTGGGGTAAAGCCTGGAAGGGCACCAGCATTTTAAGTGGGACAGAGGGGGCTAAATAGGAATGAACAGAGAGAAGGAGAAACAAGAAGCTGAGAGAGAATTGGGGCTTCAAGAAGAGAGAGGGCCAGTGTTGTCACATTTCTCATTGGTTGCCTCTCTCTCAAGTTTATAAGCCTCATTCATTCCCTTTCTCAGTTACAGTGATGTTAGAGTGAGACTGTGTGTTTCTTTATACCTGTAGTGTACATAGTCAGCTATGAGGGTTTATTCAGGTCTCTTCCCATGGCTATTTGGCATATAAAATCCAGAAATTCCACTTTATTCTGACTTCCATTTGGCAGTAATATTTACTGTTACAACTGTTCCCATTGTATGAAACCTAGCAATCTTCTGTAGCCTCTCATCAGCATAACTAGCTTTATTCTTGTGTGTTTATTTTCTAATTACCCATAGCACTTCCTCTTTCAATCCTTCTGTGATATGAATTTTTTTTCATCTCCCACCTTGAGATGCTGTGTGAATTTTACTCTGTCCCCTGTTATACATGAATTTTACTAGCTACATTTTCCTCTTTTCTGCTCCTATTCCTTATTCCTCCTACCCTGTTCTTTTGTTACTGACAGCTCCATTGCTGGTCTCTTGTCTCCCTTTCTCCTTTTTCCTTCTTCCTGATGTATTATATGGTGGTATCTAATAGTCATTCTTGTATTTTTGTTATTTATCTTTAATATTTTTGTATCTTATTTCTAGGACTAGATTATTCATATAAGGGTAAGCAGGGCATCTTTAGTTACTGTGAATTTCCCTAGCCCCAAATCTTGTATATGTATATACATATATACTTGTTGATTAATTAATAGAGAAAAGAAGTTTCCCCAGAGCTTTAGGGATGAGGCATGAACAGAACTCTCAGACTTCTTTTAAGTTGGGCCTGTTGAACACACATAGATGAGTGAAGAAGCTTCTTATAGGAGATAGCCTCATTGAGTTTTATTACCCAGAGTTCCCTAAAGAACTTTATTCTGTCCCAGTTAAGCTGTAAAGACCTCTGGCTATTTCTTTCATCTATTGGATTGATATGTTGCTTAGGACTTGCTTTAGGAACATTATGTATGTATCTCCAACCAATTTTTCTTTTACATATTCAAAAGATTTGGGGTTGTCAGATGTCTTTTCCAAGGCTAATTGATTAATTAGGTTGAATGAAACTGTGTGACAAAAGCTTAGTTTCCTCACGCCGTGAACACCTTAGTTTACTGGCTGGGTTTAGTCACTTTGTGATTTTGAACAGCTCTCAAGATAGCTTAGAAGGTTTTAGAGATAGGAATTAGGTCCTATATAGTGTGTCTTGCTCAGAATACCAAACCATATGTATTTTATGTGCTGAGGAAACATTAATTAAGTGAAAAAATGAACTCAGTACATTCTCTGTTCTAGTGTATTTATGTAAAAGGGATGACTTTTCTTTGCTTCACTTGTTTTCAACATACTTGATGAGAAGTCTTTGGCTCTAATACCACATCCTAAACTTGTGATTCTGAGAATGTGTATTTTTTTTTAAAGATTATTTATTTATTTGAGAGAAAGAGAGGGAGCACACACAAGCAAGCAGAGGGACAGAGAGAGAGGGAGAAACAGACTCACTGTTGAGTAGGGAACCCGAAGTGGGGCTTGATCCCAGGACCCTGTGACCTGAGCCGAAAGCAGATGCTTAATAGGCTGAGCCACCCAGGTGCCCGAGAACATGTATCTGACTAGAAGAGGGAAACCAAACTTTCTCTAAAGTGTGAATTTCCCTTTTACCAAGACGGCACTGTAAGGCTAAGAAGGAAGCCCCTGCTCCTCCGAAAGCTGAAGCCAAAGCAAAGGCTTTAAAGGCCAAGAAAATGGAGCTGAAAGGCATCCACAGTCACACATTTTTTTGTCCCACACGTCATCTATGTTCCAACGAGCCAAGAATCTGTGTCTCTGAAAGCAGCCCAAATATCCTCAAAAGAGTACCCTTAGGAGAAACAAGCTTGATCACTATGCCATCATCAAGTTCCCCGACTGTTGAGTCAGCCATGAAGAAAATAGAAGACAGCAACACACTTGTGTTCATTGTGGATGTCAAGGCCAATAAGCACCAGCTCAAACAGGCTGTGAAGAACCTCTATGATATTGATGTGGCCAAGGTCAATACCTTGATGAGGCCTGAAGGAGAGAAGAAGGCATATGTTTGACTGGCTCCTGACTGTAATGCTTTGGATGTTTCAAAAAAAATTTGGATCATCTAAACTGAGTCGAGCTGGCTAAATCTAAATACAAATTTTTTCACCATAAAAACAAAAAACAGAAAACTGCGAACTTGAAACTTCATGTAATGAATAGCTTTTGTCTCACTGAGAATACCTTTCTACTTTTTCTGCTAGAATTTTTTTTTTAATGTTTCTTGCATTTCCTTTCAAATAACTCTCTATTTCAATAAGAGCTTTCTGGAGGATGTTTTTAGCATAATATAAGTGTTTGCTTGTTCCCCTTTAAGACTATAATTATATTTAAGTTGGCCCTTCCAAGCTGATATTCTACCATGTATGATGCTGTTTTTGCTTAGTGGTTAGTGGCCCTTTCTGGAATTTCTTTTCAAAAATTTTTTTCCTAGTTATTACAGGATAATCATTGTGTTTATCACTATCCTCTGACAAACATTTTGTTTAGAAGGAACAGTGTCTGTTTTAACTGGGTGTTCCAGGGGCTGAGTGGAGTGAACTGGCATACTTTAGTGTTCCTTACCTGCCTCTGACCACAAGTTCCCATCAGACTTAGATCTTCTCAAGGGCCTATTTACTTCTGCTTGGAATCCCTTTTATAAGTCTTGTAAAGAAGGCTTGCCTTTTCCTATGTTTCCTATATATAGTTTGTAAGTGTAAGTTGAGGGCAGTGTTACTATTAATAATAAAACATATAAAAGTGGTTAGTAAGGGTAGAGATTATAGACTTGCAGGCCTGGCAGTAATGCCCTTATTATTTACCCCCTTTTTTTTGTGCAAGTGCATTAATCTAACCATATTTGTAATTCCAAAGGAGAGGAGACGGATGGACAAAGGCATTTTTGTATAGATAATTACATAGTTTTCTAGGAACCTGAAGAATGGTTGTAGCATTCTGGGACATTTTGATTTTTCCTGACAATAGGATCCTGGTGAGAAAGTATTCAAGGTTTAGCAAAACAGGAGATGTAGATGTAGGAGATACATATTTCATATTATTTGGCTTTCCTTTTTTTTTTTTTTTTTCAAATTTATTTATTTATTTTTTAGTGATTTCTACACCCAGCATGGAGCTCAGACTTACAACCCTGATATCAAGAGTCATATGCTCTTCCTACTGAGACCACCTGGCACCCCTATCTGGCTTCTTTAAAGGGCTTTCTTCTTTTCCTTCAGTGAAATTAGTCGCCTGGACCTAGGTCTAAGTGTGGAGGTATGGAACAAAGGACTGATCTGGGACACCATGGTGGGGACCGTGTGGATTGCACTGAAGACTGTTCGTCAGTCGGATGAGGTCAGTCAATGCATTGCCCATTTGGAGGTACAGTTCTAGCCGTGCTTGTCCCGGTCCTGGCTCCGTTCAGCTAATGTTCACACCATGCATCTCAGATTGCTCTGTCCCCCTTCCTAATTTGTGAGCGTGCAACCAGCCTATTCCTAACCTCACACAGAGGTTCAATAGATTTTATTTAATTCTTGTTTTCTCTCTGTTTTATGACTGAACTCAGAGGTGCCAGAACATCTTTTTAGAACATATTAGGTAGATAGCCCCTTCTGAGTACTGTGTATGTGGGAGAGAGAGAGACAGAGAGTTCGGAGGGAAAAGGAGAGAAGAGGGGGAGTAAGTGTATGTTTGTGATCTAGGATACCTCTGGTTTCTGCATTCTCCTCTAAGATGCTATCCTGGGAGAGGTTCCATTAAAATTCCTTAGCCTGGATCCCATTCTCTGCTTTATTTCTTTGAGTCACAAATTGCCAGGGAACTGCTTTTAGTCTTCCATCTTCCACATGTAACCCTAACAGAGTTTAAGACATTAACATGGATAGCAATTGTTATTCACCCTGTCTCTATACATTATTTCCAAGAGTGGTTTTCTACTCCATTTTCCCAGATTAAAACATAACTCAGCATCATATTCCCATACACACTCACTTTCAACCTGGAAAAAAATGTATTATATTCCTGTTTGGCTTTAACATTGACTATGTGCTTTCTCTGGGAGTAGAAATAGTGAAGGTTTGCCTCTCTTTCCTAAAGTCTTTTAGTTCTAGCTATCTCTACTTCCCTAGGCAGATGGACAGTTCGTTTTTATTGTGGCTCCAGTTCAGGTCTACTTTAAGTAGCAATGTTAGTAGCTCTTTACTGATTAGAAGTAGTAATACATATTAAGTGATACAGCCATTAAAAGTTGTGCAGATTAAATATTGATCTATTGAGATGTTTGGTTTTTGAGTTTGGTACTCCAGAATTCTATGTTCACTGGGCTTGCAGAGAGCTGAGCATGGTGTAAGCTGCTCTTCCACCAAAGAGGGAGAACAGAAGCCACATAGCAGCAGAGACAAGTGGTGACAGTGGTGTGTTTGCCTCATCAGGATGTGAGTGGTCTCCAGGAGCTCTCCAACAATGACATTCAGAAAAAAAACACCCAACTCTTAAAACAGGAGGAGGGGAGTCATGAAGAAATAAAGTTTAATCTTAGATCCTCTGTTTTCTAGGAAGGGCCTGGGGAGTGGTCCACATTGGAGGCAGAGACATTGATGAAAGATGATGAGATCTGTGGAACGAAAAACCCGACTCCTCATAAGATTTTGCTTGATACAAGATTTGAGTTGCCTTTTGGTGAGTCTATTGAATTAGACTTTAAAAACCACTTAACACTTTTTATCATATTGTTAACAATTGTTTGCTAGTCTGATTACTGTATTTTTTGTCTTGTCAGCTATCTCCTTTGAGGGCATTCTGACATCTTCTACTTTAGTCATCTACCTAGCCCAGAAATGGTGCAGACTGTAGAGTGGTACTCATTAAAGAATCCATACTAAGCGCATTCTCTTCAAGTCAATAGGTTTCTCTGACATTTTAATGACAGGAAATACTTGCTTATTAGAGAACAAAGATTTATTCTTTTGATAATTTAATATTCATTGTCTTGAAGTGAATGTATACCTTGTGATTTGTCAGTTAAACATTGAAGTAGCATTAATAAATAGAAAAATATTTAAAAAATAATTTTTAAGTCAGAAAAACACAAATACCATATGATTTCACTCATATGTGGAATTTAAGACACAAAATAGATGAACATAAGGGAGGGGAAGGAAAAATAAAATAAAAACAGAGGGAGGCAAACTGTAAGAGACTCTTAACTCTAGAAAATAAACTGAAGGTTACTGGAGGGATGGTGGGTCGGGAGATGGGGTAATTGGGTGATGGGCATTAAGGAGGGTACTTATGTAATGAGCACTGGGTGTTATATGCAACCGATGAATCATTAAATTCTACCCCTGAATCTAATAATATACTCTATGTTAACTAAATTGAATTTAAATGAAAAATAAAAATAATTTTAATAAAAACTGAAAAATACATGATCATGGCAAAAATAGTTTTTTTGTATATATACAGTTTTGCTAAAGAGTGGATCTGTGGAGCTCCTCACACTGTCAATCCATCCCTCATTGCATTTTATTTTACTTATTTATTTTTATTTTAAGTAGGCTTCATGCTTAACATAGGGCTTTTGAATTCACGACCGTGAGATCAAGAGTCATGTGCTCCACAGACTGAACCAGTCAGGCCCCCCGCTGCACCAAGGCATTTTAAAAAGACATTCTTCTCTTTAAACACTGTATCACTTACATTGTGTCATTGGTGGCTGTATACATTTCTGTCTAGATTTCAGTTTCATGAGGGCTCTTGTGTATTTTATTTTGGTATCTTTTGAGTTGCTTGGCACATAATAGGTGTCTGATAAATGGGTTTTTGAATAAATGTTAAGGTAAAACCTCAGATAAGTGAATGTGAATGTGCCAAGCTTGTGCCTCTATGATAACCACATTTGGGATTCAGTTTTATTTTTTTATTTTTTCATGTTTTTGGGGATACAGTTTTAAAAGGCTTAAGAAAGGGAGGTGCCGGGGCGCCTGGGTGGCTCAGTGGGTTAAAGCCTCTGCCTTCAGCTCAGGTCATGATCCCAGGGTCCTGGGATCGAGCCCCACATCGAGCTCTCTGCTCAGCAGGGAGCCTGCTTCCCTCTCTCTCTCTGCCTGCTTCTCTGCCTACTTCTGATCTCTGTCAAATAAATAAATAAAATTAAAAAAAAAAAAAGAAAGGGAGGTGCCATAAAAAATAAATAAATTAATTTAAAAAAAGAAAGGGAGGTGCTTGGGTGGCTCAGTCAGTTAAGGCTCCAACTCTTGTTTTTGGCTCAGGTCATGGTCTTAGGGTCATGAGATAGAGCCCCAAGTAGGGCTCCCTGCTCAGTGGGGACTTTGCTTCTCTCTCTCTGTCCCTCTGCCCCTCCTCCCGCTTGCATGCATACACTGGCTCTCTCTCTAAAATAAATAAATAAATCTTTTAGAAAACTAAAAAGGCTTAATAAAGGGTCTTTCTAAGGGAAGAATTTTAGCTTACAGTTTGCCGTATTTTGGCAATGGAATTTTCTTTTGGATAATTCAGAAACCTGTGAAATATTCTATTCAGTTATATACCATTATCTTTTAAAAATAGTAACATGATTTATTATGTTGAAAGTTTAGAAAATATAGGTATGCAAAAAGAACATGAAAATTTCTTACGACCTCATCAACTAGAGATGTTTTTTACATGTTGATATGTTTCTTTTTATTTTTTTTTAAAACTTTTGTCTATTACTTTTTTAAAAAAAACATTTTATTTATTCATTTGACAGAGAGAGAGATCACAAGTAGGCAGAGAGGCAGGCAGGGAGAGAGGGGGAAGCAGGCTTCCCGCTGAGTAGAGAGCCCGATGCAGGGCTTTGATCCCAGGACCCTGAGATCATGCCCTGAGCTGAAGGCAGAGGCTTAACCCACTGAGCCACCCAGGCGCCCTGTGTTTCATTTATTTTCAAAAAAATTTTTAGGGACATCTGGGTGGCTCAATCATTAAGTGTCTGCCTTTTGCCTCAGGTCCTGCGGTCCTGGGATAGAGCCCCACATAAGGCTTCCTGCTCAGCGGGGAGCCTGCTTTTCCCTTTTCCACTCCTCCTGTTTCTCCCTTTCCCGCTCCTCCTGTTTGTGTTCCTACTCTTGCTGTCTCTCTCTCTGTCAAATAAATTTGAAAAAATCTTTTTTTTTTTTTAAGTTTTTTTTATTTATGTGAGAGAGAGCATGAGCTGGGGAAGGGCAGAGGAGAGGGAGAAGCAGCTCCCTGCTGAGCAGGGAGCCCTATGTAGGGCTCAATCCCAGGACCCTGATATCATGATCCAAGCTGATAGCAGATGCTTAACTGACTGAGCCACCCAGGCGCCACAATAAATAAAATCTTTAAAAAATTTTTAAAAAAAATTTATTTATTTGAGAGAGAGTGAGGGACAGAGAGAGAGGGAGAGAGAGTTTCAAGCAGACTCTGCACTGAGCGTGGAGCGCAACAAGGGGCTTGATTTTATGGCCCTGAGATCATAGTCTGAGCCAACACCAAGAGTTGGATGCTTAACCATCTGAGGTACCCAGGTGGCAAGATTTCATTTCTTTGATGGCTGAGTAATATTCCAGTGTGTATATGTGTGTCTGTGTGTGTATACATATACCACATCTTCTTTATCCATAGAATGGGGTTTTCTGTTTCTGCAAAGAAACATCATTGAGATTTTGATAGCGATTGCATTCAATATATAGATCACACTGAGCAGTGTTGACATTTTAACAATATTAAGTCCTCTGATCTAATGGGAATAATAGTACCTTATTTTGGTTTTTTTGTGAAGATTCAAGATGAAGTTCATGGCAAGAACCAAGCCTTCCAGTAAAATTAGTCCATCACTTTCTAACTTTGATTATTTGATGGAATAAAGGACTATTGAACCATGATTAAATTAACAACCTAGTAATTTAGTTTCTTCTTTTTCATGGTAGATATCCCAGAGGAGGAAGCCAGATATTGGACCTACAAGTTGGAACAAATCAATGTCTTGGGAGCTAATAGTGAGGTAGGAACTGCCTTATATGCAATACAGAAAGATGGGGAAAATTTCTTTCTAGGACACTATAGTTTGCCAAGGGAGGACCTAGGAGCATGTTAAAAAATGAAAGAATTTAAGCTGCATTAAAGAAAGAAAGCAACTGGAAGATCACTGGACATTCATTAGAAGGATCTGTTTCCCACTTCTTCTGTTTTTCTCATTGTCCCCCATCAATCGCTGAGTTGGTATTTAGTCTGACTGAGGACTCTTGAGTGGGAGCTTATACTAGGGAAACTGTCCTCTTGTTACACAGGTGAGTGAAAAGCATTTCTTCTGCTAATTCCCAGATTTTGGGATATACAACTGACTGTTGAACAACAGGAATTTGAACTGTGTGGGTTCACTTGTACACAGATTTTTTTTTTTTTAAGATTTTTATTTTATTTGTTAGAGATGGTGGGGAGAGAGAGAGAGAAAGAGAGTGAGTGCACAAGCAGGGGGAGTGGTAGCAGAGGGAGAAGCAGGCTACCCGCTGAGCAAGGAGCCTGATATGGGCTCAGTCCTAGGATGCTGGGATCATGACCTGACCCCAAGGCAGATGCTTAATTGACTGAGCCACCCAGGTGTCCTGTACACAGATTTTTTAAAAAACAAATACAGTACTGTAAATGTATTTATTACTTTTGTGATTTTATGAACTTTTTTCCCCCTCTAGCTTGTAAGAATACTGTATATAATACATATAACATACAAAATATGCTTTAATTGACTGTTAATTATTAAGGCTTCCAGTCAAAAGTAGGCTTTTAGTGGTTAAGTTTTTGGGGGGTCAAAAGTTATATGTGGGGCGCCTGGGTGGTCTGTTGGTTAAGTGACTGCCTTTGGCTCAGGTCATGATCCTGGAGTCCTGGGATCGAGTCCCGCATCGGGCTCCCTGCTTGGCAGGGAGTCTGCTTCTCCCTCTGACCCTCCCGCTTCTCATGGGCTCTCTCTCGCTCTCTCTCTCTCATTCTCTCTCTCTCTCAAATAAATAAATCTTAAAAAATAAAAAAATTATATGGAAACTTTTGCCTGTGTTGAAGGTCAGTGCCCGTACCCCCCCCATTGTCTGAGTCAACTGTATATTGTTATTAGTATGTTCTTTTTAGGGATGCTTAGAGTATTGCATTGCTTGATCCTGTCTTATCTCTACAGAGAAGTCTGGTGTACAGAAGGGAACACAGTCAACTCAGCCTGGGCAGTCAGGAATGGGGAATGGTTTTGTTATTGGTGGTGAAGGGAAAAGATAAGATTTTCATTTTGGGGCATGTTGGGCTGTTAGAAAATTGGTCTGATTTTAAGGTAGAATTTGGAGTGCCAGCGGATATTTCAATGGAAATGTCTGGTAAGCAACCTCATGAAAGAATATGAAACTCAGGGTTAGATAGGGTTAGGAGCTATAGGCATAGAGTTTGGATTCATGAACACGATGGTAGCATTTGGAGTCCCAGGAATAGAAGAATTCACTCAGGTAGAATATATAGAAGGTATTGAGGAGGAATGAGGACAAAACCTTGGGGGAACATCAAAGATAGAATATGGAAAAAACCAAAGAGGTGGAGAAAGAGTTGCCTGAAGAGAGTAAGTGGGAGAAAGAGAAAAAGGTTCATGGAACAAAGGGTTTTAAGGCAGAGATTCTTTTTTTTTTTTTTTTAAATTTTATTTATTTGTTTGAAAGACAGAGGTCACAAGTAGGCAGAGAGGCAGGCAGAGAGAGAGAGGAGGAAGCAGGCTCCCCGCTGAGCAGAGAGCCCGATGTGGGGCTCGATCCCAGGACCCTGGGATCATGACCTGAGCCGAAGGCAGAGGCTTTAACCCACTGAGCCACCCACGCGCCCCAAGGCAGAAATTCTTGATACTGTCAAGTGTTATTGAGAAAAAAGATGATGAGGAGTGAAATGGAGCTGTTGCATTTGGTAATTAATAACCAATATCTCTGGATTAGTGCGGGAAGCCAAAATGAAATATTTTGATGAGTGTATTTGTTTCCTAGGGCTGCCATAACAAAGTACCACTATCTAGGTGGCTTACAAAAATAGAAATTTATCTTCTCACAAATCTGGAGGCTAGAATTCTGAAATTAAGTTATTGGCAGGGACTTCTGGATGCTCTAAGGAATTGTCTTATGCCTCTCTTCTGCCTTCTGGTGGTTTTCAGTAGTCCTTGCTGTCCCTTGGCTTGAAGACACATTGTTCCATTCTCTGCCTCTGTTAATCACATGCCTCTCTGTCTCTCAGTCTGTCCTCACAGTGTGTTCTCTTGGTGTGTCTCTGTCCAAATTTACATTTATGTTGTAAGGGCAACAGTCATTGGATTAATTGGATTACATCTATAGAACCCCGTTTACAAATAGGGTCACATTCATAGGTACTGGGGATTAAGACATTCATTTAAAAAAAAAAGATTTTATTTATTTATTGGACAGAGAGAGATCACAAGTAGGCAGAGACCAGCAGATAGAGATGGGGAAGCAGGCTCCCCGCTGAGCAGACAGCCCAATGCGGGGGGTCGATCCCAAGACTCTGGGATCATGATCTGAGCCGAAGGCAGAGGTTTAACCCACTGAGCCACCCAGGCGCCCCTTCATATTTTTTTGAGGTACACAGTTCAACACACAATGAGTTAAATCAAAGATGAAGAAATAGAATTTGTGATAATTGCAAATTACTCTTGTCAGGGTTTTCTCTTAATTTAACTGAATCCTCTTTAGGCTTCCTATTATTAAACTTTGTAACTCTTCTCATGTCCAAGCCAACACCTCAACTTTTTTTGTTTGTTGAAAGCTTCAATCTTTCTTCATCCCTTGATAAATGCCACATAGACTCTTATCATTATATCCACTTTACCCATTGTGCTTTTTTTTTTCCCACAGCCTGGGTGTAGACTGGTATACAGTTTTCCAAACTCCCATCTTCTTTTTTTCCCTCTTAAAGAAACACATTTCTGAATGCCTGGCTGGCTCAGTTGGTAGAACATGCAACTCTTGACCTCAGGGTTGAGTTTGAGTCCCACACTGGGTGTAGAAATTACTTAAAAATAAAATATAAAAAAAACCCCACATTGTACTTTTGATTTTATAGGCTTACTGTGTGTCACTATGCAGAATCAGATGAAGAAGTTAAAACAATAAAAAACCGAATGTAACTTATACAAGTACTGCAGAATTTTACAGTTCTGAAAATGGTGATTCTTGGTCTGTGGTTCTCAACTTCTTCTAAGATTTTTGCTTTTTGTTTCTGTTCTAGGATTCAGAGTTCACTCAGTTTACTTCTTTCATCCCTTCCTTTATAACCCTCTTCTTGTTGTTTTTAAAGATTTATTTATTTAAGAGAAAGATAAAGAGAAAGCAGGCGCAGGTGTAGAGGTAGAGGCTGAGAGAGAGAGAGAGAGAGAATCCTCTAGCAGACTCCCTGCTGAGCATGGAGCTGGATCCCAGGACCCTGAGATCATGACCTGAGCCAAAATCAAGAGTCAGCTGCTTAACTGACTGAGCCACCAGACGCCCCACCCTCTTGTTATTTTTAAAAGCTTTATTGAAATAGGGTTCACATACCATACAATGCATACATTTAAAGTGTACAAACATATCTTTACATATTAACATTATAATACTTATATATTATAGATAAATAATGTGATGGATTTGACTTAGTAATCTCTTCAGAATTGTCCACTTATATTCATGATGAGATTGGATATAATTAGGATTATTTTTTTTCCTGTGTGTGTATGTGTGTGTGTGTATGGTTTTTTTGTTTGTTCATTTGTTTGATGAAGTAAACTCTACCCCCAATTTGGGGTTCAGACTCACAGCCCCAAGATATCAAGAGTATGTTCTAATAACTGAGCTAGCTAGGTGCCCCTCTGTTTTTGTTTTTGTTTTGTTTTGTTTTGTTTTGGTACATATGTATGATAGATTTTTCCTTAGCTCTTTTAATATTGTTAATTAGGCTTTAGTTGGTTTTCCATCTTTCTGCTTTGGGCCTAGAGGATATTCATGAAATATGTCTTCTGAAAATATCTGCTATTGTCTTTTTTTTTTTTTTTTTAGCGTCTTTTTAATATTGTCACAAAGGGAGAGCACAAGCTGAGGGAGAGGCAAGCAGAGGGAGAAGCAGACCTCCCCACTGAGCAAGGAGCCTGATGCAGACAGATCTCAGGACTCTAGGATCATGACCTGAGCCCAAGGCAGACACTAAAGTGACTGAGCCACCCAGGCATCCTTCTACTTTCATTTCTTAAATCTGAATTCTTCTAGTTTAATATTTAAAGTTATAGAATTTTGGGGGTTCCAGGTTGGCTCAGTTAGTAGAGCATGCGACTCTTAATCTTAGGGCTGTGAGTTCAAATCCCATTTTGGGTGTGGAACCTACTTAAAAATAATTAAAAATTAAAGTTACAGAATTTTCTCACTGATAGATCTGTGTACTACCTATAAAAATCATCCTCATTTGTAATGGTTACTATTTATAACCAAGTCCATTTTTTACCTTTGGTGGGTTGCTTAACTTTCAAGAACTTTTTGAGCATTTTTTTTTTTTTTTAAAGATTTTACCCATTTACCTGACAGAGAGAGATCACAAGTAGACAGAGAGGCAGGCAGAGAGAGAGAGGGAAGCAGGCTTCCTACTGAGCAGAGAACCCGATGCGGGACTCGACCCCAGGATCCTGAGATCATGACCTGAGCCAAAGGCAGCAGCTTAACCCACTGAGCCACCCAGGCGCCCCCTTTTTGAGCATTTTTATGATTGGCAGATTTACTATTACTATTATTTAGGTTGTGCTTGACTTCTCATTATTCTCTATTGGAATTAGTAATGGCAGTATCTAACTCTGATATTTGTATCATAGTTAATCGTTTATAAAGTACTTCACATATAAAACTATATTTACATACAAAAAGTGTTTTGTATTTTGTGTTCAACTACTTGAGATGTCCTTTACCATTAATAACTCCTATGTAAGCCACCATAAACTTTCATCTGGATTATTGCAGTAATTAGTCTTTTCCTCTTGTTCCCTATAGTTCACACTCATATGCACTAGCCAGAAAGACTTTTACAGTGTAATCGAATCATATCCCTTTTGTGTCTAAAATTATAAATGGCTTCCCAGTACACTAGAATGAAATCTGAATTCCTTACCATGATGTACAAACTCCATCAAGGCCTTTGTAGATAATGGGTTCTTAAGAACTTTATGCTGAATGAGTGACTTATTCGTTGGCAGTGTTAGAGAACTGTCTTGCCCAGTACATCAGAGCATAGTAATAAGTGGCAGAATCAGGATGAGAACTCCAGATTTCATATTTGCAAATTGCTGGACCAAATTATGTCTTTTGAATCCCCCAGTAGGCTCTGATCAAAATATTTTGTTTTTCAGACTGTGTACCTTTGTTAACTTGTTTATGCCTTTCTCTTGTTTTGCCTTTACAAATCTTGCCCATCCTCAAGACTTGCATTTAGTTATGCTCTCTTTTACAGAACTTTTTTTTTTTTTTTTTAGTGGCTTCAGTAATCTGTATTTGTTTTTTTGGTTGTGATGGTGGTATTGGGTTGGGGAGGCTAGAATGGAAAGGGAACTGTAGTAGGTATGAGATGTTGCATTACATGCTTAAATAAGTAATTTTACTTCCCACATGCCCTTGTGAGGAAAGAAGCACGATTATGTTTTTAAAGACGGGAAAACTCCCGTTTCAGAGAGGTTTTCAGTTCCATCACACCAAACGGAAATCTGTATGTTATCCATAAGAAAACTCAGAGGACTGAGTTCTCTAAGCTCTCTAAGGCTCCTCGAAGCCTTCCAGGGCTGTCTGGCAGAGCTGGTACGTACCCAGGTGCCCTTGATCAAAACAATCTCTCTGCTCTCCCGCATTAGTTAGCCTGTTAAATTGGGCAAGGGCCATAATCTGACATATAGTCTGGCCTATATATCAGGATCATACAGGGAAATCAGCAGGATGACTTGTTTCTGTTAAATAAAAATTTAACTCTAGTCAAACACTAAATCTTTTCACAAGCAGCTGTGATTTTTTTTTTTTTTTTTTGCCTGTATTTGGGCCTCTTATCAGTGTTTTTTTTTTCTTTCTCCTTTTTGCTTCTAGTGTTCCAGTCAAGAAGAAAACCAGAGGAAGCCATTGCCCACTGCTGCCGCCCAGTGTTGTAAGTGAGAAACTTGTCTTTGAGTATCATTGATCTAAGCTTTCTGTCAGTTCTCCAAACATGGCTTTTTTTGAGTTGGGGAGGGTGGAGATGTCAACAAAAGATATTCTGGAGGCATACCTATTCAGGCCCATATCTGCAGTGGTTATCTAGTCATTAGTGTTTGGAAGAGTCCTTTTGGTTTTGTGTGGCTGTAAGCAGGGCAGTGGTGCTCATCTTTTATCTCCATGTGAAAGCTTTTACCATGGGGGAATGATTTTTTTCCCCATTGTATCCCATTTACCTGTTAGTGTCCTTTAAAGTTAGTTCAGTTTCAGTGTCATCACCCCTGGGAAATCTTGCTGTTTCCTCCCTACCCCATGTCTAGTTTGGGTGTCTCTCCTCTGCTTCCATAGTATCCTATGCATACATTAATCGTATAACCCATTATATATTATAATCTGTCTATATTTCTTTGGTAAGAACACAGTTTTTATAGGCATAAACATTCTTCTGTTTTATATTTCTAGACTCTTTCTGAATACCTGAATCATAGTACAGAAAGCCACAATAAAGTTTGATGAATGACTGAGAGAATTTGTCATTTCTCTTGAGATTAATTTATCCAGACTACAAAGATTCACTCTTGAAATGAGCTGTGTTTTGTTGGTGTAGTTTTCCCTTCTCAGTGTCTCTCAAAATAGCCTGAGGAGACACTAAAGGACTGACTTGTAGTCTTTGTCTTTCACTTTTTCACCCGCTCTGTGTGTGTGTTTTGTGCTTCTTTTGTGTTAGTATAGTTTTTCTGAACCAGATGCCAAATTCTAAATAGCTGCTGGTTGAAAGTTGTTGTAGTAGTTGTAGTAGTTATTGTAGCAGTTATTGTAGTAGTTGTATTGTTGTAGTAGTTGTATTGTTGTAGTAGTTATTGTAGCAATAGTGGTAATAATAAGAACCATAGTAACCATAGTAACATAAATTGAGGTCTTATGGTATGCCAGATGCTGTCATCAGAACTAAAATGTACTGGGGCGCCTGGATGGCTCAGTGGTTTAAGCTGCTGCCTTCGGCTCAGGGCATGATCTCAGGGTCCTGGGATCAAGTCCCACATCGGGCTCTCTGCTCAGCAGGGAGCCTGCTTCCCTCCCTCTCTCTGCCTGCCTCTCTGTCTACTTGTGATCTCTCTCTGTCAAATAAATAAATAAAATCTTTAAAAAAAAAAAAAAAAAAAAAAAAAAAAAAGAACTAAAATGTACTAATTTATTTAATCTTCACAATAACCCTAAGACATGGTTTTTACTGTTGTCCCATTTTTCAGATGAGGAAACTGAGGCATAAAGAGATTGAGTAATTTGACACAAATCAGATAGGTAGTAGGTAGTTAAGTAAATATTCTAACACAGACTACCTAACTCCACAGCCAATACTTGGAACCATTATAACCTTCATAGTGTTTCTGAGAAGGAAAACCTCCATTCATGGTTTGTCAGTCCATTGGTTGTCTTCCATTTTATAGGCTTCTTTCCTGATAAAAGTATGACCAGTGGCAGACCTCAACATTTTTTCTTTCTTTAGAGAAAGTCTGCAATTTTTCATTTTACTTATTGCTAACTTTTTTTTTCCATATAGGACTTCGAATTTATCAAACATTTAGGGTCATAAGAGACCAGAAGAATCTAAATTGAAAACCAGGCTGTAAATTAAAGTCTATAGGTCCTTTCCAGAACTCATTCTAATGAGTTAGTTTTGACCTTTTAAGTTATTTATTTATTTAGTTATTTTTTAGCAAGATAGAGAGAGTGAGAGGGCAGAGGGAGAGAGAGAAAATTTCAGTCAGCTCCATGATCAGGACAGAGCCCAACATGGGGCTTGATCTCACAACCCTGAGATTGTGACCTGAGCCGAAATTGAGTCAGTTGCTTAACTGACTGAGCCATCCAGGCACTCTTGACCTTTTTAATCTCTTCAACCTTTCTCCAGGACTGCTAATGAGATGTGAAATGGAGTGATTGAGATTTCACTTCCCTTTCCTTCCTGCACCCTTTTTGAAGTTCAGTTGAAGTGACTGGAGATCAAATGCCAAAAGAGCTGGTAGAAATAAAAGGCCATAAATAATCAATAGGTTTGACATACTTGGGTGGCTCAGTCAGTTAAGTGTCTGCCTTCGGCTGAGGTCCTCATCCCAGAGTCCTGAGATCCAGTCCGACATTGTGCTCCTTGGTCAGTGGAGACCTTGCTTCTCCTGCCACCTTCTCCCTCTGTCTGCCACTCCCCTGCTTGTGCTCACTAGCTCTCTCTGACAAATAAAAAATAAATAAAATATTTTTTAAAAATAAAAAAATTTTAAAATTTTCATATGTTTATTGGCTAATTTATTTTTCTGTGAATAGTCTGTTCCTATCTTTTGGGAAAAGAAACACCCCAAAACAGAAAAGTTGACCGTATAATGAGGACCCATTTATCCTTTACTAGATTCAGTGGTAAACATTTTGCCACACTTGCTCTCCCTTGTCCCAACCTCTCATTTCTCTCTTTCTATGTATATGCATACACAAAAATACACGTATTTTCTGAATCATTTGGATATAATCTTTTTTTTTACAAGTGACAAATGTATTTCTTTCTATTGTTATTAAAGTTTTCTCCAATGTAGTTCAGTAAATGAAGCATTTAATTTTATTTTATTCCACTGTTAGTCATAGTTTGAGCCCTACACACTCCCTTCCCTTTCACCTCAAAGGGAGCTCCTTTGTATGTAGCCACACACTCATCATTAGTAAAGAGATTAGGCTGGATCTGCTCCCAAATCATCTTCTTAGGATTCAGCTCCTTGTCAGGCTCTCCAGGAAAAGCATCAAAAACAATTCTGTCTCCAGGAACAGACCCATTAGGAGGTGTCAAGATTTCAACTTTCTCAGGTGAACTAGCACACATCACCATTGCTTGAGATATTATCCCCCTCATCTTTACAGGTTTCAGGTTACAAAGTAAAATCACCATCCTATTTTTAAAAAATATTTTATTTATTTATTTGACAGAAATCACAAGTAGGCAGAGAGGCAGGCAGAGGGAGAGAGAGGGGGAAGCAGGCTCCCCGCCAAGCAGAGAGCCTGATGTGGGGCTCGATCCCAGGACTCTGGGATCATGACCTGAGCGGAAGGCAGAGGCTTTAACCCACTGAGCCCCCCAGGTGCGTCTCACCATCCGATTTTGCATATGTTCAAGAGGAACATGATTCACCAGGCCACTGACAACTGTACTTGGGACTGTTTCTCCAACATCTACTTCTTCCACATATAAAGAATCTGCATCGGGGGGTTTTCTGGCAGGGATGATACAACCAACTCGAAGACCCAGACGAGAAACATCTACTGGCTTAGAGTCAATGCTTCCTGCTACTGACTGCTGTTTTTTCTCCTTTTTCTCTCCTTTCACTTCAGTTTTCTCTTTCATCTTCTTTTCTTCTGCTTCTCTTCCTATCTGTTCTTTGGCACCAGCAGTTATAGTTGTTATTGGTCTAGACTGTATCACATTTTCAGAAACTGTAGAATTAGCTTGCAGCAGATAATCAGATGGAAATGGTATTTGTTTCACTCCATTTTGAATTTCTGCCTGAATTAGCTCTTGTTTCAGTTCTTCAATTTCTTTCTTTAATTGGGCATTTTCAACTCGAAGTTTCTTCTCTTCTCTCAAAGTTTCCTGCAAAATTGCTTTCTCTTTAAGAAGAGCAACTTGCTGCTTTAAATATTCAATAATTTGATCTACTTCTGCACCCTTCTGTTCCAGTCTCTTCAGAACAGCACCATTAGTTGCCATTTTTGCCAAGAAATGGCAGAAAATCATGAATCGGTGGACAGAGCAACCTGGTGAACCTCATCCAGGCAGCCTCAGTATGGAGCCGTCCATTTGGATGTAATCTTCAGACTTCATGACACATCAGCATGTATCTCCTTAGAGCTAGGACAGTCTACATAACCAAATCACCATGATCAGAATCAAGAAATTTAACACTGACACAATAATATTATCTAATATATGGTGCATATTAAGAATTCCCCAGTTATCCCCCAAGTATTTTTATAGCTCTTTTTTCCCTCATTGTATGATCCAGTCAGGAATCACACATTTAACTTAGTTGTCCTGATTTTTTAATATACTTTAATAATCATAAAAAAATCCTTGCCTTTTTGGTCATTTATTATAGTGGTATATATTTTTTTCCAATCAGAAGATCATTCGGTTCAGTCATTGAATTTTTGGGAGTTTATTATAAGTAATCAAAAAGCAGATAAAGGGGGCGCCTGGGTGGCTCAGTGGGTTGAGGCCTCTGCCTTCGGCTCAGGTCGTGGTCTCAGGGTCCTGGGATCGAGCCCCACATCAGGCTCTCTGCTCAGCGGGAAGCCTGCTTTCCCCCCTCTCTCTGCCTGCCTTTCTGCCTACTTGTGATCTCTGTCAAATAAATAAATAAAATCTAAAAAAAAAAAAAAAAGATAAAGATTTGTGTATAAAGATGTTTACAGAATATTTAAATATAAAGTTAAAAAATGACTATAGTTAATAGTAAATGATAATCATAAGATTGAGTATTATGCATTAATTAAAATTATGCTTTGAATAATAATAGAGACCGTTTTATGAAACTTTAAAGGGGCCCCTGGGTGGGTCAGTTGGTTAAGCGTCCAACTCTTCCCTCTCCCTCTGCCCCTCCCCACTCATATACTCGTCTTTTTCTCTCTCAAAATAAAATAAAATCTTAAAAAAAGACCTTTAAGTTAAAAGGTATATAAAACAGGGGTGTCTGCTGGCTTAGAGGAATGTGTGACTTTGATCTTGGGGTTCTAAGTTCAAGCCCCAAGTTGGGTGTAGAGATTATTTTAAAAATATCTTTTAGAAACTATATAAAACTTCCTGTATATATGTGTATATATGCCAGTTTCAACTAACAGAGACAAAGAGGGAAGGAATGAAGGCTATTGGACTTCTTGGATTCTACAGGATCAGACCGTAGCGTTATTTTGGTGTGAACATGTGCTTTTCTTGAAGAAAGGGAAGAATGACCTGGAAGGTAATTCAGAGAATATCAGCGCTGCTACTCCCAGCACAGGCCCAGTGAGGCAATGCTCTTCTGTTTCAGAGGGAGGCCCCTGAGGAAAGCCATGTGGCAGGGCCATCCTGAAGAGCTGTGGGGGTGATGCTGCTAACCCAGTGGGTCTGGAAGGTGGGACATCAACCAAAGAGAATTTTTCTACAGCTTTAACATCTAATATAATTTACCTTGCTAGGTTTTGGACTTGTTTGGGATCTGTCAGCTCTTCCTTCTTTCCTTTTTCTTTCTTGTAGAATGGGAATCTCTCACTTATTCCTGTCCCTTCCACCGTTGTAACTTGTTTGGCTTCACAGGTTCACAACTGGAGAGGAATTTTGCTTCAGGAGGAATCATACCTGGAGTCTCACTAATATCTAATTAGTTGCTATTTAAGTGAGACTTTGGATTTTAGACTTTAGGGTTGATCTGGATTTGAGACTTGTGGGGCTGGTGAGATGGAAAACATGTATTTTGCATGTGATAAAGACATGAATTTTGAAGGGGCCAGAGGTGGAATGCTGTGGGCTGAATTGTGT
Organism: Lutra lutra; assembly: GCF_902655055.1. Taxonomy (NCBI): domain Eukaryota; kingdom Metazoa; phylum Chordata; class Mammalia; order Carnivora; family Mustelidae; genus Lutra; species Lutra lutra. The sequence goes on from NC_062290.1 coordinate 58,927,695, forward strand.
TCCCCTAACATTCGTATATTGAAGTCCTAACCCCTAATGTGATTGTATTTGGAGAGAGAATCTGTGAGGAGGTGTTAAAGTTAAATGAAGTCATGGGGGGACCCTAATCTGAAAGGATGGGTTGCCTTTTAAAAAGAGGAAGAGACACCAGAGCTCTCTCTCCCATGTGAGGACATAGCAGGAAGGTTGCCATTTGCAAGGTAGGAGAGCTCTCAGTAGAAACTGAACTCTACCAGAACCTTGATCTTTGACTTTCAGCCTCTGGAAACTGAGAAAATAAATTTCTGCTGTTTAAGCACCCAATCTGTGGCATTTTGTTATGGCAGCCCATGCAGATTAATACATGTATATAAATGTATTTATATAATTAGGAGAAAAATACCTGGAAATAGAAGTACCAAAATATTAATCAAATTTGTCTCTGGTATGAGGGATTGACATTTTTTTTTTTGTCCTTCCAATTTTAACCTAAAAGAAATCAATAAGTAGTTCCAAATGAAAGTCCAGCAGGTTATTTTGTCTGACTCTTTTTTTTTTTTTAAAGATTTTATTTATTTATTTATTTGACAGAGATCACAAGTAGGCAGAGAGGCAGGCAGAGAGAGAGAGGAGGAGGCAGGTTCCCTGCTGAGCAGAGAGCCCGATGTGGGGCTCGATCCCAGGACACTGGGACCATGACCTGAGCCAAAGGCAGAGGCTTTAACCCACTGAGCCACCCAGGCGCCCCCCAGCAGGTTATTTTGAAGGACTCAAACCTCAGAACATTTATGTGGTACTACCTATTGTTTTCCTTCTTGTTTTAATTCAGATAATTAACATAAAGTGTTATATTAGTTTCAGGTATTCAGTATAGTGATTCAACAATTCTGTACATTGCTCATTTACTCATTGCTCATCATGATAAGTATACTCTTAATCCCTTACTGCTATTTCATCTATTCCCCCACTCGCCTCCCCTCTGGTAACCACCAGTTTGTTCTCTGTATTTAAGAGTCTGTTTTTTTGTCTCTTTTTTTCTTTGTTCATTTTGTTTCTTAAATTCCACATATGAGTGAAATAATATGGTATTTGTCTTTGACTGACTTACTTCACTTACACTTATATCCTCTAGATCCATCCATGTTATTGCACATGGCAAAATTTCATTCTTCTTTATGGCTGAGTAGTGTCCCATTATGTATACCACATCTTCTTTATCTGTTCATCTATGGCATTATGACTTTTTTTTTTTTAAAGATTTTATTTATTTATTTGACAGAGAGAAATCACAAGTAGATGGAGAGGCAGGCAGAGAGAGAGAGAGAGAGGGAAGCAAGCTCCCTGCTGAGCAGAGAGCCCGATGTGGGACTCCATCCCAGGACCCTGAGATCATGACCTGAGCCGAAGGCAGCGGCTTAACCCACTGAGCCACCCAGGCACCCCGCATTATGACTTTTTAACCCCCTTTTTGCATCTTACATTTTCTAAATACTTAATGATGTACTACTTTAAAAAAAAAATAATCTCTACACCCAGTGTGGGGCTTGAACTCATGATCCTGAGAGCAAAGTTCACAGGCTCTACTGAATGGGCCAGGCGGGCACTCCCAACAGTGTACTACTTTTTTTTTTTTTTTTTTTAATTTATTTATTTGTCAGAGAGAGAGAGCGAGAGCGAGCACAGGCAGACAGAGTGGCAGACAGAGGCAGAGGGAGAAGCAGGCTCCCCACAGAACAAGGAGCCCGATGTGGGACTCGATCCCAGGACGCTGGGATCATGACCTGAGCCGAAGGCAGCTGCTTAACCAACTGAGCCACCCAGGCGTCCCCAGTGTACTACTTTTAATAGCTAAAACTTTCTAAGAAGAGTAATGGAATAATTAGTCCTTGTTCTAAATTTGGGTTTGCTGCTATCTCTCTGAGTGACTCTGGAAGTCTTCTTGTCTGCTTCAGTTTCTTGATGTATAAAAGGGGAGAGTTAGTCTAAATGGTCTCTAGGTCTCTCTTTTTTTTTTTTTTTTGGCGGGGTGTTGGGGGCAGCAGGGGTGATAATGTTTTTAATTCCTGTACGTGAGATAAACCGGGGTGCTTGGGCCAAACTGGTATTGGTCTCCAACGTCTGGCCAGGGGGTACAGCTGGCCCCTTAAGCAGACCTCAGTAGCCATCATCGGCCCAGGTGACCTCGTAGTCAGGGTACATGGCTTTGATCTTCTTGGTGGAGATGGAGTGTTGGGCATGACCGTAACCCATTGAATAGACATACATGTAGATCTTCTTGTCCTGGGTCTGGTGGGAGATGGGCCTGCTTCCCAGGCACTATAGCTCTTCTTCTGTGTCTTGCCCAGTACTTTGTCACAGATGTCAGTTGAAGACGCCATGAGAATTGATGTTCACATCTGTGATCTTGGCAATGTCTGTTGCCACCATGTTCCCCACGGCCCACCTGTCCCTGAAGACTGTGTCTCTAGGTTTCTTTTAGCTGTCATATCACATGATCCTGTAACTTCCTAATCCTGAGATACCTTCACAGGTCCCTCCACTGCCTTTTCTTTAAGGGTCAGTCTTCTGCAGTTACTTGTGAGATGCCTTCAAAATGTTTTCACAAATGACTACTCCTCTAAAGAAGCCCTTACTCTTAGCTTTGCTGTGAAGGTTTCTCTGACCCCAATTATTTGGATATACTTTTTTTTTTTTTTAAGAGAGGGAGTGAGAGAGAGAGTGCAGGGGGTGGGAAGGGGCAGAGGGAGAGGAAGAGAGAGTATCTTAAGCAGGCTCCATACCTAGCATAGAGCCTGATGTGGGGCTTGATATCACAGCCCTGAGATCATGACCTGAGCTGAAATCAAGAGTTTGATGTTTGACTGAGCCACCCAGGCACCCCTCATGTATTCTTTTTTTAACTCAGTGTTTTATAATATAGCTCTGTTACTGTCTTTGCTCAAATTTCCCCAAATTTGGCTTTTGAGACTCCCTTTAAACCAGATCCTGTGTCCTTTTGACATGGCCCCATCATTCTTTAATAAATCCTTCCTTTCTCGGTGGTAGATGTTCCATGCTCTTCATGTCCTTTCACTGCCTCAGTCTTAGAATAAGTTACTTCTCCAGCAAGCCCTGGTTTGTTTTAGTGGGGAATAGTATTTAGAAATCAAGATCTTGGAACTGGTCATGCTCTACCTAATGACTACATTAGGTTATTTGGGAATAGCGGTGCTTGCAGTGCTTGTGGACAGTCGATCCCTGCGAGCAAACTCGTCATGAGAGCCCAAGGCAATGTGTATCATCTTAAGTGTTTTACATGCTCTACCTGCCGGAATCGCCTGGTCCCGGGAGATCGGTTTCACTACATCAATGGCAGTTTATTTTGTGAACATGATAGACCCACAGCTCTCATCAATGGCCATTTGAATTCACTTCAGAGCAATCCACTACTGCCAGACCAGAAGGTCTGCTAAAAGGTCAGAGTAATGCAGAATGCGTGCCTTCATCTCAGATTTCGTTCATCACAGGTGGATCCCATGCGTCTTCAGTAGACAAGTCACCTTTGTAGCTAGCCACCAGTGCCAGCTCTGTGCATTGCACCTTCTTTAGTCTTGATTGCCCTTCCCGCATTTATTGGTGTATTAAAATGACTGAATATGAAAAAAAAATGCTACTGGAGTAGTATTGCTTTTTGGTTCTTTGAATGGACAGAACTAGGAAAACAAACATACATACCTAACTCATATGTTCATACTGTTATTACCAATTAACACTTTCATGACAGGGTTTTTCCTCACCTTCTGCCATTCCATATTTGTATGTTCCTTTTTCTCTCAGTGAGAACTCTTGTTCCCAAGAATATCAAATTATGTACTCATTTGCTTTATCCTATCATGTGCACAGGCAAATTTCAGGATTAATGTACCAATGCTATTAGTAACAACAGGCCTACTAATTAAAATTCAGTGTTCTTGAAAGTTTTTTTTTTTTTTTTTAAGTTGTATTTTACCTTAGGGTATAATTCACATAGGATTACAAAACTATCACACCTAAAAATTTAACAGAATTTCATAGTGGCTTCTGATGTCTACTCTTTATACAAAAATTCTCTAATTTTCCTAAAAATATTTTTGCCCTTTTTGTCCTAATTTAGGCAGGCAAGAATTCTACCACTGAACCACCAATGCCCTGCCGCCTTTTTGTCCTAATTTAGGATCCAACTAAGGTTCATTCATTGCCATTTGTAGGTGGTGTGAATTAAGGGTCTAAGATAATCTTTTTGCATGTGTGTATCCAATTGTACCAGCATCATTTGTTAAGAAGGCTGTTATTTTTTTCCCCCACTGAATTGCCTTTATATCTTTTTTTTTTTTCCCCAAGTTAGAGTATTTTAGTTATTAGCAGTGGTTACCAAATAAGCTGAAAGTGAATTTCTTCCAAGGAGCTGCTCAAAATTTGCTTTGTTGAGAAGAGGCGAGGAGCCATTTCAGCGTTCCTCTATAAGATGATGCAAGTTTTTTTTTATCCTTGAAAGGGTTTTCTGAGGTCGGTATCCCTATCAGCAAAGGGTCGCTCCTGGCATGCTCCTCACAGTAGGACATGAGGTCCGCTGACGCCTTTGAAACCTTTATTCTCTCGATGGAGGCTTGCATTCTCAACTGTTGCACTGTCCTCCTGGCCTGGGCGATGTTGTTGGTGCTTGCTGTTTTGCTGGACATCTTCAACTATTGTTTCTACCCGAAACCAGTAAGACTTCCGGGGGCCCACCGTTTTCAGGTTGTAAGTGGTGGAATGAATCTGCCGATGCGCTCCCCCCGCCGCCGCGACCGGGGACTCGGTCTCTAAGGGCTCCTGAAGACAGCTCCGACCTCTCCTCCGCCTCCCGCTCCTCCGGGCGCCGGCTCCGCCTCGCTCGGGGTAGGCGGGGCGGACAGCCCGACGGGCAGGGCAGCAGCGGGCAGCGGCCCGTACTCCTTCCTCCGGCCCTGGCCCTCCCACCCCGCCTTTATATCTTTTTTTGACGTCATTCTCAGTACCAGCACAACAGCCCATTACTTTTGTTCTAGAACTTTTTAGCAGATTTGATCTTATAGGGTCACATAAAAGAGAGTACACTTAAAAAAGAAAAAAGATTATTTATTTATTTATTTGACAGAACGAGTGAGCAGGCACAAATGGGGACTGGCAGAGGGAGAGGGAGACGGAGAAGCAGGCTCCCCACTGAGCAGGGAGCCTGGTGCGATGTGCGGCTCAATTCCAGGACCCTGGGATCATGACCTGAGCAGAAGGCAGACACTTAACCAACTGAGACACACCGGTGCCCAAATATACTTTTGTTTTTAGGATGTGTTCCTCAGATATGTCCTCAACTGAGGGTTGGTGGCAGATACCAACAGATGCATGCTTTTTGCATGTTTGAACCTCATATTTACTTTTGCAGGTCTTATCTGCATGCCAGCTTTTTCATATTTATATCATTCTTGTTCAATTTATTGAGCTATTCTGAGGCTCTGCAATTTGGTCTGCAGATTAGATAGAAATCTCATTCGCAACAAATGGTATAATGTGAATTTACCTTAGTTACAACATTAAACATACAGGAAGGTGGTGTAGAGAGATAAACTGGTTTATTCCTTTTCCAAAGGTATTTAAATTTTCTAAGGTATTCAAACTTCATTCTTCAGTAAGGATATTTCTACCTATGTCTTGTCAAAGAATGAAACAGCACACCATGTTGCCACACCAAAATGACCTTAGGACTACTAATTTTTACAACTTTCTGCTATTTTCAATTTTTTTTAAAGGCTGCATGCCCAGCATGGAGCCCCTCAACACAGGGCCTGAACTCATGACCCTGAGATCAAGACCTGAGCTGAGATCAGGAGTTGGACGCCTAGCTGACTTAGCCACCCAGGCATCCCCTGCTATTTTCAGTTTTTATACATGTCTGGTTGTTATAACACACCTGCTGTATTATTAATGATGGTATCACTGGTTGCAATTGAGAAGTGAGTCAAAAGTGATTTAGTATCTGGCATGGATTTGCTGGGATGACTACTCACACATTCTCTCGGGGTGTCTAAGTTAGCACAACCTTTCTAACTCAGTAATTTTACTTCTAGGTGATATTCAAGGAAAATAAGTTGAGATGCAAAGGAACATTTATATATAAACTTTAATTATAGTGGAGAAAAATTGCAAAAATTTTGAAAGAATGGGTAATTGTGGCATTTCTATGTGATGGAGTATTATGCTTTTAAATAGTTTAAGATATGGGAGATATCTATATGAAGAAGCTTTAGGGGCGCCTGGGTGGCTCAGTGGGTTAAAGCCGCTGCCTTCGGCTCAGGTCATGATTCCAGGGTCCTGGGATCGAGCCCTGCATCAGGCTCTCTGCTGAGCAGGGAGCCTGCTTCCCTTCCTCTCTCTCTGCCTGCCTCTCTGCCTACTTGTGATCTCTGTCTGTCAAATAAATAAATAAAATCTTTAAAAAAAAAAAAGAAGCTTTAAAAAGGAGGATCCTAAGGTGATAAATAGTATGATCTCAGTTATCTAAAGAATAAATTATATAAAAAAAGAATACATTATATACAGCTAAGCATAGGAAGAAAAGCTCTAAGGAAATACAATTTAGTTGTACTTTTTAAAGGTTTTATTTATTAGCATTTTGTTTCTTTATTTTATTTATTTATTTGACAGAGGGAGATACAGTGAGAGAGGGAACACAAGCAGGGGAAGTGGGAGAGGGAGTAGCAGGCTCCCTGCTAAGCAAGGAGCCCAATGTGGGGCTCGATCTCAGGACCCTGGAATGACAACCTGAGCCAAAGGCAGATGCTCAACGACTGGGCCACCCACGCGCCCATATTTATTTATTTGACAGAGAGAAAGAACAAGCAGAGGGAGAAGCAGGCTCCTTGCTGAGTAGGGAGCCCTATGTGGGGCTTGATCCCAGGAGCCTGGGATCATGACCTGAGCTGAAGGCAGATGCTTAACCAACTGGGCCACCCAGGTGCCCCTAAAATACAGTGTTAATGTGGCTCTCAGGGTTAGGATTGTAGGGAAGTTTTACTTTTTTTCTTTATACTCTTTTGAACTTTGCAGTTTTTCTCCAAATGCATTTTGTATGTGATAATTTTAAAAAAGCAATAAATATCAGAAAATGGTCCTAGGCCTGACATTGTAGAGGCAAGTCATGTAGATTTCCTTTTTCAGTTTGGATTTGAGACTTAATTGAACAATAGTTGGTTGTTGAGGTTGACACAGTTTAGTTTGATAATACTAGTGATTGATTCCTTGATTGAGAGTTCTAAGTAGCTCTTTTTTTTTTTTTAAGATTTTATTTATTTATTTGACTGAGAGAGATCACAAGTAGGCAGAGAGGCAGGCAGAGAGGGGGAGAGGAGGAAGCAGGCTCCCTGCTGAGCAGAGAGCTCGATGCAGGACTCGATCCCAGGACCCTGAGATCATGACCTGAGCCAAAGGCAGAGGCTTAACCCACTGAGCCACCCAGGCGCCCCGAGAGTTCTAAGTAGTTCTTGAAGTTTCAGTATTGCTTTTATTGGTGATTATTCCTAAGGTCTCTCCTAATCAATTACTGTGTCTGAAATAAAAAGGTTTTGGGGTTTATGTTATTTCCATTTGTAATATGACCTTGAAGGTAGCTTGAACTTTTGAGATACAGCCCACCATTGGTGTTTCAGAGATTTCTCTGATTATCTGTGAAGGATGTGTTTCACTGGTTTTATTACAATATTTCTTATAAATAGTGACATATCAGGTCATAAACCAGAATTTCTTGAGTATGAATCAGTCTTTTAAATTAGTAAAATAGGGCATAGCTCAACATATTGTTTAACATTTTTCTTAAAAGTATGAATCAGTTCAGAAGAGTGGATGTGAGTCACATCCATGAATAATAGTGACCAAACATTGAGAAGTAGAATCAGTATCAACTTAGCTACTAAGTTGTGACATCTTGGCCACCACTAATTTCAAAAGGGTCTTTTTTGCCATCATACTGAAAAGAGACATATTCTTATAAGATGACTTACCCTACCTTTTCAACTTTCTGTTATATTTCCTGGCGATCCATAATACTGATATTGTTGATTCCTTGATAGAAAGCTGGAGCTAGTGGGAAGTACTTCCCACTACTATTAAGCCATCAGGCCTGACATGCAGTATCCCTAGTCTGTACTACATTCCAATAGTCCTCTAAGATTCTCCTATTTTTCTTGGTTTCCATCTAAAATTGTCCACTGCCATGCTATGACTTACTTCTAATATACCTTTTTGGGGAGGCAGAGAAATGGGTCATTCGTTATATATAACCAGTTATTCCCCATCTGGAAGATTAGATTCCAGTGTACTATACAGATGATGGTATAATTCCTTGAGCAAAATCAAGCAGACACAAAACAAAACTCTGGGCTGATACTGCCAGTGCTGCTCTTAATCTTAGTTCTCCCCCTACCATAAAAAAGACTATCTTTAAGCTTCTGGGGTGTTCTGGTTTTCTCTCCGTGGGGACCAGGACTTGTTTTCCCAGTCAGGTGATGGTGGATTCTAATAGGCAGGAAATTTTATTTGTGTCTGATTAAGAATTTCCTTCTTTCATTCTGGACCCAGCCCTTGCCAGAAGGAGTAGACCCAGTTAGCAAGTACTTACTGTGTCAGGGTGTGATCATATGGAGTAGACCATGAGACTGTCACTCCAGCATTTTATACCAGAGGACACCAACTTGCACGTCATGACTCTCAGACCTAACCACCTTGCACAGCTGCAGATAAAAAGGAAGCTTGGCTGGCATCAGGTCCTGTGGCCTGTTCTCCAGCAATTTTCTTTTCTGTATTACTATTTCCAGATGACAGTGGCTTCCATGCTGGTAGCCTCTACCTATCAGGAGATCTAAATCTTAGAGAACTTTGTGGCTTCACAGTCTCGACTAGGAGTAGCATCCTTTTAGGAGCATATGCTGGGTGAATCTGTTTCCCACAGTGTCTTGAAGAGATCAAGAATCCCTCACCATAACTTTTGAACGGACAGAACTCAGCTTGTCCTATGTTTTGCAACGCCATGTTGCTATTGCATGGCAGGATCCTTCCATACATTAGCACCGTATACTAAGACTTCAGATAGCTTTCTTAAACAATGCCCTGCACTGAAATTGAGTGATAGGTGTCCAAGATAGTCCTGGGACACCTAGAAAATTATTGAATTCCTGTCCCAGGTTCCTCTTGGACACTGTCACTTTTGACTTAATCACAAATATATTCACTCCCCAAGCCATAATACTTATGCTGTTCACTTAAATTCAAAGCCTGATTAGTGGGCTGTTTAGTCCCTCTGCCAGCTGGCTTTTAGCTCCATCCATTGTGGTGCTACCTCATAAACTGTCCCAGTTGTTTTTGTCATAATGTGGCTTTCAATACATATCATGAATTTTGAAGGTTCTATTCAATGTCCTCAATGTTAAAATTTGGTCTCATTTCAAGTCACTTGTATTAAAAGTTGGGCAATGTATTGCTTTTCTTGTTAAAATCTTGATGGCCGGGGCGCCTGGGTGGCTCAGTGGGTTAAAGCCTCTGCCTTCAGCTCAGGTCATGATCTCAGGGTCCTGGGATCGAGTCCCACATCAGGATCTCTGCTCAGCAGGGAGCCTGCTTCCTCCTCTCTCTGCCTTCCTCTCTGCCTACTTCTGATCTGTCTCTGTCAAAGAAATAAATAAAATCTTTAAAAAAAAAAAAATCTTGATGGCCACTTTGCATGGTAGCATGAAGAAAGCAGCCCAGAGTCTTTTTATCAGGGCTTCTCACCGGTTACCTTCTTTTGTGCCACTTGTTTCTAGGAAGTGTGTGAACTGGGGTTAAAACCTTGGTCTATTTGACTCTTAAGGTCCATGTTCTTTTCCCTATATGACCTCTTGATGTCAAAAATCTAATGTGATATAATTCAGAAAAATATGCTCTTCTTATTTGCCTTCTGCCTTTTGTGTTATTTTAAAGTTACTTCATTAAATAGGAAATATGCATATGCCACACAAACTTTAAAATATTAAAGAGAATACAGTAAAAAGGTCTCCCTTCCATTCCTATACCTAGCTATTTGGGTCTTCTCCCCAGAAGTAGTCATCATTAACAGTTTCTTATTAATAATTTGAGAGATTTTACACATGTCAAAATGTATGTGTGCATACATCAGAGAAACGTTTTGATTATTTTTTCTATCCTTTGACTTGATCTTAGAGTACCATGTGTTACAAAAAAAATATTCAGAGCTAACTTGGAGTTGAATACCCCTTTTGAGTTGAATACTCCCTTTTGGGTTCTTACTATGTTTTAAAAATTTCTTGAAGTCATAAGGAATAGATTGTTTATTTTTTGGGTTGCTTGCCATGGCAAAGATCTGTTTCCCTGAAATCCTGGCCTTGACTACAGTAGGAATTTTCCTCTGTCCTCATTCACCCTGATAGAATGAGTTTCACACGTTTGTTACTGGGTTAAGAAATTCTGGCAGTTCATGTCCAGATAATGTGTTGGAATTTAAAATTTGTGTGGAAACTTTGTGGTTACTTTGCAACGTGTTATAAAGCATTGTTGCCCCCCGCCCCAGCATACTAAATCAATTCCCTTTTTAGTCTAAACTTAAAAACCCAAAATACATAATGTCTTCTCTGTAAAAATTTTTAAGTGATTGAGAAATGTGTATTATAAACAGTTATAGTTATCTATAATACTCCCTCTCCAGCCGACTCCAAGATAACTAGTTTTCACAATTTGGAGTATACTCTTCCAACATCTTAATTTTTCTTTAAAAAAAAAAACAACTTAGATTTTATTTACTTATTTTAAAGTTTCTATTTATTTATTTGACAGAGAAAGAGACAGTAAGAGAGGGAACACAAGCAGGAGGAGTGGGAGAGAGAGAAGAAGGTTTCCTGCTGAGCAGGGAGCCTGATGTGGGGCTCCATCTTAGGACCTTGGGATCATGACCTGAGCTGAAGGCAGATGCTTAACGACTGAGCCACCCAGGTGCCCCATTAAAAAAACAAGTTAAATTTTAATTATGCACGGGCCATCTGGGTGGCTCAGTACACAGAGTGTACTGGGAGTCTAAGCGTCTGCTTTCAGCTTGGGTCATGACTCTGGAGTGGAGCATCAAGCCCCCTGTTGGGCTCCCTGAGTGGAGGGTCTGGTTTTCCCGTTCCCTCTGCTTCTCCTCCCTGCTTGTGCTCTCTCCCTCTTGCTCAGTCTCTCTCAAACATATAAATAAAATCTTAAAGAAAACGTTAAAAATTTTTAATTATGCAGTACCTGAATATGTGAGAGAGTACTTGTAACACATTTAAGTTTTGGAGAGGAATAAAGGAGCTAATTAATACCCATGAGCCCACCACCTCTCATTATTTTCTAGTAGAGTTTAGTGTGATGTACTCTACATGTTTTCTTAGACTTTCCTTTCCTGGTTGGTAGGATTTTTTCTCCACTAGACTGGTGAATTGCAGGAGCAAGGACTTAGTCTTCTGTTTCTTTTGGAATTTGCACAACTATATCTCACTCTGTGATATGTTAGGTACCAGGGAGTGAAGCCTGGCTTTTTGCCTCTGAGAGACCTCAGCCCATGTGGATTTTGGGGGAAAAGTTTTCTGGAGAAAAAAGAAAAAAGAAAAATGATTATTGAAAAAGTATAATTTGCATTATTTATTGGAAGGAAGTATTCTTTTTCTTTGGGAAAATTTAGTTTCTTCAGAATGTGTAGATTTCTGAGGATGCTTCTATAATAGGACTGATATTAAGACTCATAATCAGGTAACTGATAGGTGATATTGGCAGTAACTAAAGCTTTGTGAGCTGTGTCGTAATTTATAAGCATTAAATTGTTCATGTTTATTCTTCATAGAAATAAAGACTTTTTAGCAGATGCCAGACAGAAAGAATTGTCATACTTTTCTTAACTTCTCTTGTGAAACTTGGAAACTCCAGACAAGCATTACAGAGAAGAAACTCAAAGCTTTTTGGTATAAGTTTATCCATTAAATCTTTTCATTTCCTCCTCTCCAGAAGCTTCTGTATTTTCATGGAGTATTCTTGTTTTTTTTTTTTTTTTTTTTTTAAGATTTTATTTATTTATTTATTTATTTGACAGAGAGAGATCACAAGTAGACGGAGAGGCAGGCAGAGAGAGAGAGAGAGGGAAGCAGGCTTCCTGCTGAGCAGAGAGCCTGATGTGGGACTCGATCCCAGGACCCTGAGATCATGACCTGAGCCGAAGGCAGCGGCTTAACCCACTGAGCCACCCAGGCGCCCGGAGTATTCTTGTTTTTAATGAATAGATACATAGACAAGAGAATGTATTTGTGGGGTTCAAAGAAGAATGATGGAAAGATGGAAAAAGAATCAGAAGATTTAGCTTATAGCCTATTTAGGTCAGAAGAGGACAAATACACAAATGTAGCAACTTGGCTCTTATTTATGAGATGAGCCTCAGGTGCAATGTGATACCCTGGAAATAGGAAAGTACTTGGGTGACAGAGGAATAAGCAAATAGTTAAGAATAGCATAAAGTTGGTTCAAGAAGTCTTTCCAGAGAGATGAGTTTAGAGATGATATTTAAGGAGCTAATTGAAATGTGTTGATTGAAAGCAAAGATTATTCATACTAGGATACGTGGTAAGTATGGGAAGAGGATTAAAAAGATGCCAAATTATATGCGGACCATATTGACTTGGAGAGAATAGAGTGATACCAAAGTTGTACTTGCTACTGTGCTGAGGAAAATGAGTCCCTCTTTTGTACATCATCTTCTTCAAAGAGTAAAGATATACAGGGCCGGGGAGGCCTGGGTGGCTCAGTTGGTTAAGCAGCTGCCTTCGGCTCAGGTCATGATCCCAGCGTCCTGGGATCGAGTCCCACATCGGGCTCCTTGCTCAACAGGAAGCCTGCTTCTCCCTCTGCCTCTGCCTGCCACTCTGTCTGCCTGTGCTCACTCTCTCTGACAAAAAAAAAAAAAAAAAAAAAAACAGGGCTGGCCCAATTTGGCAGATTCACTCCTCTGGGAGTCCCTTCCTTCCTTCCTTCGTTCCTTCCTGTCTTTCTGTCTTCTGTCAGCAGGGGGAAAACCTTTCTCACTTTAGGTCCTAGTGTCCTTCTCGTCACCTATTACCCTTTCTCGTTTTTAATTTGTTAGAGGATTGAAAGCTTTGTCCCACTTAAAATCTTGGTGGCTTATGACTGATTACTGTGAGCAATGAAAGCAGAAAAGCAGGTGTTACATCACTAGTTACTTCCACTTACTTATGAACCATAAGCCCTCAGGAAAATAGGATTGCTTGACCAACTGGCCTCTATCCTGCAGATTCTCCCACCTCATCAATTTCTTCTGTTTTTCCCTTTCTCATTACTAAAACCCCAGAGCTCATATTCTTTCTTTGCCATCTGTCTTCCACCATTTACCACTTCTATTTGAGTCTTCTGTTCTGGCTCTTACATTAAAGTACCCTAATCGTATTGGTGTTCCCTGGGTAGCTGATTCTTGGTTACCTTGAACCTAGGACCCCCTCCTTGCCCTTTTGTTATTATTTTTTAAAGGAACCTCATGCATAAATTTCATTTTTTATATCAAAAGTTATAGCGTATGCTATGAAAAACAGTGCTTTTTTCCCCTCTACCCTATCCTTGAGCCATTCAGTTTCTGCCTTGAGGCAATCACTATTGCCATTTATTATGGATTTCTCTAGAAAAAGTTTATGCATTCATAAACATGTAATATACTTAAAGTCACCCTCACAAATGTAGTATGCTTTGCACAATGTTAACATATCTTACTTTTTTTTCACTTAATATGTTGAATATATACTTAATATGTTGAATATATACTACACTTAATATGTTGAATATACACTATATAGGGAACCAGTTCCTATTAATGGACACTTTAAAAATTGAGATGAAATTAATTTACATAAAATTAATTTTATTAATTAAAACATTATTTATTTTTTTAAGATTTTATTTATTTGAGAGAGATTGAGAGCATGAGCAAGAGGAGGAGCAGAGGGAGAGGGAGAGGGAGAAGCTGACTCCCTGCTGTGCAGGGAGTGCAATGAGGGGCTCCATTACAGGACCCTGCCTTCGTCTCATGAGTGAGACGAAGGCAGACTCTTAATTGACTGAGCCACCCAGGTGCCCTGGAAGTACATTTATTTTAGAGTTAATTTTGTCACGTATCTTCCTGAGGTGGCTGAGGAAGAAGCAGATGGTTAAGAATGGCATGTAGTGGGGCGCCTGGGTGGCTCAGGTCATGATCTTGGGGTCCTAGGATCGAGTCCCACATTGGGCTCTCTGCTTGGCGGGGTGCCTGCTTCCTCCTCTCTCTCTCTCTTTCTCTGCCTGCCTCTCTGCCTACTTGTGATCTCTCTCTGCCAAATAAATAAATAAATAAATAATCTTAAAAAACAAAAACAAAAACAAAAACAAGAATGTCATGTAGTTTGTTCAGGAAAGCTTTCCAGAAGATGTGAGTTTAGAGATGGCTTTGAAGAAGCTAATTAGAATGTATTGAATTAACAAAAAGATATTCATAGTAGGATAAAAGAAAAGTATGAAGGGAAAATTTGAAAGATAGCCCCCTCCACTCTCAGTCCTGGCCAATAACTGGCTAGAACATCCTCCCTGGGTAGTGGGAGTAGATGATCAATCAATTGATAGTTTTGCAACTTTTATTCCAGGGTTAGGACTCTCAGAGTCAGGAAAATATACTGGTTATAGACTCCACAGAGTGTAGAGGGAGTCTTATTTTAGTAATAGGGCAGTGCAGTGAGTCTGGGACTTCTGTCAGTAAGAGTGGGTGATGAGTTTTACCCTGTACATGTGGTATCTGTATAAGCAGTTGATATTGATGATGATTATAGGTTTTGGCAAACAAAGAAAAGAGAGAAATTATAACAGTATGGTTTGCCTGATAAAAATAATATTAATTGTAGTCTTCTGACTCATTTATTTCTATTCTGTCTTTTTCCAGAGAGAATTTGAGGTGGCTAATTGTAGTTATTACATCAACTTATTATCATTTATTTTCAATTATTATGGCACACAATTATGTATGTTAAAAATGTCAGATTAATGTATTCAAGTTTGAGGGGCTCCTGCCTGGATCAGTTGGTGGAAAATGCTACTGTTGGTCTTGTGATTGTGAGTGTGAGCCCCATGTGGGGTGTAGAGACTACTTAAAAAATAAAATCTTAAAAAAAAGTTTCATTTGATTATAGCACATAACTGCCTAACCTGGGCACAGTATTTGTTGTATATATACGACAGTTTGTTATTCCCATAAAAACATGGTCATCTTTGGTTTGTTATTATTGGTTTTGTTGGTTCAGAGTGGGAAGAAATGAATTTGGTAAAACATGATTAACAAAAGTACTGTTGAGGTCAACAATTGTTAGAATTATTTGTTGCACAAATAATTATTGGACACCTCTTCCTCATATCAAGAACCATGCTAGGAACTAGAGATATAGAGATGAAAGTCTTTGACGTTAGTGCGCTCAGGTCCAGAGAGGAAAAGAAATTTACTGCCTTGTGATTCAGTGAGTAGTAGAGGAAGAAAACTTAATCCAATTTTTAGATAGTAAAGAAAGGCTTCCCAGAGAAGATGATATTTAAATTGAAAAGAATTTAAAAGTCAACAAAAACCCATAGGTTACATTATAGTTCACTCTTTGCCTTGTATGTTCTGTGGGTTTTGGCAAATGTATTCACCCTAGTAATATGATACAGAATAGTTTCCCTTCCTTAAAATTTCTCTGTGCCCTACCTGTTTATCCTTCCTTCCTCTGAAACCTCTGGCATAAATTGAGTTTTGAAAGATAAGTAAGAGTCAGTCAGGTAAAGGAGAAAAGAGTTTATGGTACTAGGACATTAATATGAAAAATCATGATTTGTAAGCATGTTGAAAATTCTGGATGACTTGAGGGCAGGGAATAAGTGTGGGGCAGGGTCAGAGATAAGGCATATAGAGTCTTCATATCATGCTGGGTTTGAAAGCCATAGCAAGCTATTTATATTTTATCTTGAAGACAGTGAGGCACTTTTTGAAGACTTAAGAGAAATGAAATCATCAGATGGTGGTAATTGTAATGATATACCCAGTTTGTTTGAGGCATTAAAAAAAATCTATTGTAGAATGTAACACAGATAGACAACTTTATAAAACAAACATTTAATGAATTCATATAAGATAGGAAAAAAAAACCCTTTCTCAGGCACCCTAGAAAGCTTTCCACATGCCCTTCCCAATCTCCTTCCTAAAAGTAACTACCAGCCTTTATGACAGTGACTTCCTTGCTTTATGTTTTATCACTCAAGTGTGCATCATTAAACATTAGAATTTATTTTTACCTGTTTTATCTTTTTGATATAGCTTATAATTTTTAAAATTTATGGATTCCTTCTCCATGTCTTAATTTTTTCCTTGCAATTATTTATTGAGGCAGTGAAGCCATTTAATTGCATGTCTTTGTTTGACTCATAGTTTCCCATATTGTGAATTTTGCTGTGTATATTCTCATAGCATAGTTTACTTTTCTGTCCTTCATATTTTTTTTTGTAAATTGGTAGTTGTACCAGAAGATTGATGAAATTCAAATTTGATATATTCCATTTGAAATGTATAATTTAAAACTCCTCCCCTATTGGTAGATATTTGGATTTTTCCCAAATTTTTGCTCCTAAAACAGTGTTATGGTGAACAACTTTGTATAAATGTTTTTTGTAAACATGCAAATGAATCTCCCTTTCCCTATCATACATTATTTTATGTACCTTTCCTTCATAGTACTTAATATATATGATTATTTGATTTATATTTTTCTTCTCTAGGCCATAAATTTTATAAGGAAAATGCTTATTTGTGTATTCCTAGTACTTTTGCTCAATAATATTAGTTGAATTAGTGCATTTCTATTAAGTGGAATTACTGAGTTAAGGAATACACACTGTAAAAAAAAAAGATTTATTTATTTATTTGACAGAGAGAGAGAGAGAGAGAGTGAGCAAGTGAGCTCACAAGTAGGCAGAGAGGCAGGCAAAGAGAGAGGGAAGCAGGCTTCCTGCTGAGCAGAGAGCCCAATGTGGGGCTCGGTCCTAGGACCCTGAGACCATGACCCGAGCCGAAGGCAGAGGCTTAACCTACTGAGCCACCCAGGAGCCCCAGGAATACACACATTTTTAGTTTTGTTAGATGTTGTCAAATTATACTCTAGAAAGATTGTATCTGTATTTATACTGCTGATACTCATTTTCTCACCTCCAACTACACTGCCTCTTTCCCCTCTATCTCTTGATCCTTTCCTTCAACAAACATTTTTTAAAAGTTTATTTATGGGGCACCTGGGTGGCTCAGTGGGTTAAGCCACTGCCTTCAGCTCGGGTCATGATCTCGGGGTCCTGGGATCGAGCCCTGCGTCAGGCTCCTTGCTCAATGGGGAGCCTGCTTCTCTCTCTGCCTCTGCCTGCCTCTCTGCCTGCTTGTGCTCTCTGTCTCTCTCTCTCTCTGTCAAATAAATAAATAAATAAAATCTTAAAAAAAATAAAGTTTATTTATTTTTAGTAATCTCTACAGCCACCATGGGGCTCAAACTCATGACCCAAGATCAAGAGTTGGGTGCTCTTCTGACTGAACCAGCAAGCACCTTACAAACATTTTTTGGTACAGTCTCGATTCTCTTCTAGGTGCTTGGGATATATGAGGAAGCAAAACACATCAAGCTCCTGGGTCGGGGGAAACAGTAAATGTAATGAGTATTACATTATATTCATTATTATATATATAGGAATTTAGGAAATTATATAGGAAATTATATAGGAATTTAGAGAGTGGACCAGTTATATAGGAAATTATATTTCCTATAGGAAATTATGTAGGAATTTAGAGAGTGGACCAATAAAAGAGTAGATGGTGAAAGTAAATTGAGAATGCTAGAATTGAAATTGGGTTGTAATTATAAATAAGGTAGTTAGTGCTTAAGCCACAGTGAGAAGATGACTTTTGTGTAAAACTTGGAGGTGAGGAAATTAGTAATGTGGCTCTCTGGGGAAAGTGTGATGCACAGAGGAAATAGCTGGTTCAGAAGCTAGTTGAGGGGTGCCTGGGTAGCTCAGTAGGGTGAGTGTCCAACCCTTGATCTCAGCTCAGGTGTTGATCTCACGGTTGTGAGTTCAAGCCCTGGACTGGGCTCCACGCTGGGGTTGGAACCCACTTTAAAAAAAAGGAGGGTGGTTGAATGACTGAAAAGGAGTAGGAAGAGGTCTGCTGGATGTTGGTCTATTCTGTTCCTTCATCTATGTAATGGTTGCATGAGTGTGTTCACAGTATTCATTGAACAATGCACTTATGATTTGTATACTTCTCTGCATCTTATATTTCAGTAGAGCTTCTGTATTAAAAATAAGGAGTAGATGTTGAACATTTCAGAATTGCTCAGTAGTACTTACCCAATTGTTTATGGGTATCCATTGTTCCTTTGACTTATTAATGTGATGAATTCATTAATCAGTTTCTATTGATAAATCATCTCTGTTTTCCTATAATATACCCTATTCGATTATGGTAAATTATTCTTTTACTATAATGTTAGGCTAAATTTGCTTGTATTCTAATACATATCTTCACAAAGAAGATTGGTCAATAGTTTTTTTTTTCTTAAGTTAGGTTTGAAGTACTTTTCTTAATTATAGATTTTTAAAAAACTATTTTCAATTGAAGGAAAAGTTTTGTGGTACTTATCTGTTTTGAAAGGGAGAACAGAATAACTTCTAATGGTTGACTTTTTTTTTTTTGTCCTTTGTGAGCTACCTGGTAATTACTACAGTTTAGTAATTGATAATGGAGTTCTGTCATTGCCTAGACAGATGGCTGTTCACTTGAAATCAAATATCCTGTCATTTCATTGTCTTGGAGAAATTGACCAACACTGGACTATTGATTGATGATGTAACAGTTGCCTGGGGGTGTTTTGTTTGGTAATTATCAGCCTTATTTCTTAATGTGACTATGTCTGATTTCTTATATTTTCCACTAGAAACAAGATGAAATAGGCAGAACAAGAAGCCTATGAATATGTGCTGTAGCCTTATCAGTAGGGATAAATGAAGAAGTTTTGCCTTCTAGGAAAGAGGATTCATTTTTAATTGGGTCTGGACCTGCTAGAATTTTTTCACTTATGTGTATGCTTACAATGAACTAGTCTTTGAGCTTAATAGGATAGTACATCTGGCTGCCTCTTTTCCATCAGTCCAGGAACACTATGCTTTTGACTGAGAGACTGGCTTTTTTCATATAGGAAAGTCTGCAACTGTATTTTTCAAATTGTAATTTAAAATCATTGACATGAGAGTCCCAGCTTCTTACTGAAAAGGCATATTCCAACAATAACAACAACAACAAATAGAGATTCTGAAGCCATTTCAGGGGTTTTGAATGAGACTCTCTGGGAGTAGGGTCTAGGTATCTGCATTTTATAACATGAGTCTCAGTTTGGTTTCTTTTTTTAAGTTGTTGTTTCTGTCTTTATTTATTTTTTTAGAGAGGGAGAGAGTGTGTGAGTGGGGAGGAGAGGGAGAGAGAAATCCCAATCGGATTCCAGTCTCTGCATGGACTCTGAGGCAGGGCTTAATTCATGACCCTGAGATACATGACCTGGGCCAAAATCAAGAGTCTGAACACTCAACTGACTGAGCCACCCAGGCGCTCTGTTTTGTTTTGTTCTTTTAAAGATTTTATTTTCAAGGTGGGGCTTGAACCTATAACCCCAAGATCAAGGGTCGCACACTCCACGGACAGTCAGCCAGGCTTACCGTTAAGTTAAAGGCATACTGTTAAGTAATTTTTTTTTTTTAAAGATTTTATTTATTTATTTGACAGAGAGAAATCACAAGTAAGCAGAGAGGCAGGCAGAGAGAGAGGAGGAAGCAGGCTCCCTGCTGAGCAGAAAGCCCGATGTGGGGCTCGAACCCAGGACCTGGGATCATGACCTGAGCCAAAAGCAGCGGCTTAACCCACTGAGCCACCCAGGCGCCCCTTAAGTAATTTTTTTTTAAGATTTTATTTATTTATTCGACATAGAGAGATCACAAGTAGGCAGAGAGGCAGGCAGAGAGAGAGACGAGGAAGCAGGCTCCCCGCCAAGGAGAGAGCCGGAAGCAAGGCTCGATCCCAGGACCCTGGGATCATGACCTAAGCCGAAGGCAGAGGCTTTAACCCTCTGAGCCACCCAGGCACCCCGTTAAGTAATTTTTTTAAAGAAGATTTTATTTATTTATTATTTGATAGATAGAGACACAGCAAGAGAGGGAACACAAGCAGGAGGAGTGGGAGAGGGAGAAGCAGGCCTCCCACTGGGCAGGAAGCCCGAGGCGGGGCTCGATCCCAGGACCCTGGGATCATGACCTGAGCCAAAGTCAGATGCTTAACAACTGAGCCACCCAGGTGCTCCTGTTAAGTAATTTTTATTAAAATTTAAAGACCCTGCTTGGATTAAGAGGAACCTGCTTTTTTTTTTTTTTTTAAGATTTTATTTATTTGTTTGAGAGAGAGTATGCATGAGATGGTGGGGGTCAGAGGGAGAAGCAGACTCTGCTGAGCGGGGAGCCCAATTTGGGTTCAATCCTGGGACTCTGGGATAATGACCTGAGCTGAAGGCAAATACATAACCAACAGAGCCATCTACGTGCCCAAGAGGAACCTACTTTTATTCAGTTATCTCCTTCAGTATAGGATTTCTGTGCCAACCATTAAGAGAAATATAGAGGAAGTATTAAACTTCTATCTTACCCTCAAGGAACTTACAACCTAGGTTAGGGATGGATGGATTGGACAAAGGCAAGCGATAAGTTCTAATGCAGGTTTTTTTTTTTTTTTTTTAAAGATTTCATCCATTTATTCGACAGACAGAGATCACAAGTAGGCAGAGAGGCAGGCAGAGAGAGAGGAGCAAGCAGGCTCTGCTGAGCAGAGAGCCCGACGCGGGGCTCGATCCCAGGGCCCCAGGACCATGACCTGAGCCAAAGGCAGAGGCCTCAACCCACTGAGCCACCCAGGCACCCCTCTAATGCAGGTTTTTAAAAATTTTTATTAAAAATTTTTTTTTAACTTCTGATTTTTCTTTTTTAAATTTTATTTTTTTTCTTTTTTATTTTTGTCTTTTTTTTTTTTTTAAATTTTAAAGAAAGTTTTTTCTGTTCTGTCCCATTGCTTTATGTGTCTGTTTTTGTGCCAATACCATGCCGTCTTGGAGATCACGGCTTGGTAATATAGGCTGAAATCAGGCAGCATGAAGCCCCTGGCTTTGTTTTTCTTTTTTACCTTGGCAATTCAGGGTCTTTTCTGGTTCCATACAAATTTTAGGATTGTTTGTTCCAGTTCTTTGAAAAATGTCTTTGGTATTTTGATAGGGATGACATTGAAAGTATAGGTTGTTCAACATCATTAACCATCAGGGAAATTCAAATCAAAACCACATTGAGATACCACCTTACACCAGTTAGAATGG